>NW_015159718.1:826238-936885 GCF_001447785.1 Gekko japonicus
CACTGGAGGAAAGCCAGATTTTGTCTATTTCATTTTGATTTGTGCAAAAACCTATTTTTTTGTCAGTCATATATCTTGTGTTTATTATGTTTTGGTCCCACCAGGTTAATTGAATGTTTTGTTCTTTTAATAATTCCTCCCTTTTAAGTTCCATTTTTTCATTTAAGAGGGTACCATATGTTAGTTTATGTTCTCCACTCGTTAATGAGGGCCTTACAAATGCTTCTAAGGGGGAGATCAATAGAGGGGTTTTATTATAAAATTTATATTTTATAATATTCCAGGATTTAATTAAGGCAGTTCTTATTATATTTGTATGGAAACTAGAATGGATTTTATCTTTTCCACACCACATGTATGCGTGCCATCCCATTGGCAGGTCTACTCCTTCTAATGCTAAAGTTCTTTCATCTTTTAGTTCAACCCACTCTTTGATCCAGGTCATTGATGCTGCAAGATAATATAATTGCCAGTTGGGCAGTGCGAAACCCCCTTTCTCTTTGCTGTCCTGTAAATATTTAGTTTTAATTCTTTGTCTTTTAGATTGCCAAATAAATTTGTTTGTTATTTTCTCTAAGTCCTTAAAGAAATCATAATTTTTTAATTTTGGTAAATTTTGCGCCAAGAACAAGAATCTTGGGAGAATGTTCATTTTTATGGTCGCTATCCTTCCCATTAGTGACAGCTGTTTTTGTCCCCAATTTTTCAGATCTATGTTGATCTCGTTTATAAGTTTTTGATAATTATTTTCATACAACTTTTCAGTATTATCTGATATCCAAATACCTAAATATTTTGCTTTTTGCACTACTTCCATTCCAGATATCTCTGTTAATCTAGTTATCAGTTTTTGGGAGCAATTTTTAACTATTATCTTAGTTTTTTGGATGTTTATTTTAAACCCAGCTAGTTCTCCAAATTCTTTTATATCTTTTATTAATGTTAGCAATGATTGTTCCGGGTCTTCGAGTATAAATATCAAATCATCGGCAAAAGCCTGTACCTTATATTCTTCTCCTTTTACTCTCAACCCCCTTATTATTTCGTTAGATCTTATTTTATCAATTAATGACTCCATTATAAATATAAATAATAATGGAGAAAGGGGACATCCCTAGGCCTGGCAGTGATTGACCCAGGCCTCGATCTCTTCATCGATCCCTGGCCACCACATGTAGCTGTGGGCGAGAGCTTTCATCCGAATGATCTCCGAATGTGTCTCATGTAGGGCTGATAAGACTTGCTTGCACAGGGGGGCTGGTACCACAACCTGGCTTCTGCAGAGCAGGCACCCCTTGTGTGGAGAGTTCAGCCCAGCAAGATGAGAAAGCTGCAAAATCTGGGGCTACCCTACTTCCACACCCAATCCAAAATGTGGGAGAGGATGCGGTCCTTGGCGGAGTGGCGGGCGATGTCTGCAGCATGGATAGGCTGGTTGGGGAGTTCCTCAATGAGGAGGATCTGGTGTGCGGGAGCTGGGACAGGGACAACGGAATGCAGCGGCAGGTGGCTGAGGGTGTCGGCGTGTCCCATTGCCTTCCCTGGGCAGTACTGAAGGCCGAACTGGTAGCTGGCGAGGAAGATCCATGGTGACAGCATTTGTGGTGTCTGGCAGTCTGGAGCGAAGAGACCCAGCAGTGGCTTGTGGTCCATTATGATGGTGAAGGGCCGGTTATACAGGAAGTCATGCAACTTCTTCACCCCCACCATAATTGCCAAGCCCTTCTTGTCTATCTGCGTGTAGTTGCGCTTGGCAAACTACAAAGTGTGGGAGTAGTATGCCACAGGGACCTCCTGGCTGTCGGGCAGCTTGTGCCCCAAGATGGCACCAACTCCATAAGGGGAGGTGTCACAGGCAAGCAACTGTTCATCGAAGTGAGCCAGGACTTTATTGGATACCAGCAGACCCTTGACCATCCGGAAAGCGTTGGCTTGCCTTCAGCCTTAGACCCAGGGAGCTTTTTTATCCAGGAGTTGGTGGAGGGGCTCTGTGACAGCCACCTTGTGTGGCAGGAAAACATGATGGAAGTTCAACAGGCTGAGGAATGCCTGAAGCTCGGCCTTGGATTTGGGTGCAGTGGCGTCGCTGATGGCCTTGACTTTGTCTTGCGCTGGGTGAATGCCCTCTGTGTCCACCGAGAATCTGAGGAAGTCAAGGTGGAGGACACCCAGGAGACACTTTTCCTGCTTTACCTTCAACCTGGCGTACTTGAAACGCTGAAGGACGGCATGCAGACGGTTAACAAAGTCCTCTTCTCTGGGGTGGGGGGGCAATCAGAACATCATTGAAAAATGGTGTGACTCTGGGGATCCCTTTAAGAATACAGTCCATTAGGTTTTGGAAGATCCTGGGAGCCGTGCTGACCCAAAACTGCAGCTGTCGAACCTGGAAAGCACCCCGATGTGTCACTATGGTTTTGGCCTCAGTGGTGGCATCGTCTACTGGAAACTGTTGGTAAGCCTGCACCAAGTCCAATTTCCCAAAGATTTTCACACCAGCCAGCATGGCTAGGACATGGTTGATGACTGGCACCGGGTAGGTGTGGTCCTGCAGCGCCTTGTTAATAATGTATTTGTAGTCAGTGCAAATGCGGATTCCCCATTGGGTTTAATAGGAGTGACTATTGAGGTCTCCCACAGCGCATGGGGGACCGGCTCCAGAACACCTTGGACTGCTAAGTGATCTAACTCCTCCTCAGTCTTGGGTTTCAGTGCAAAAGGGACACACTGAGCCTTGAGCCTTATGGGCCACACCTCTGGGTTGAGCTGGAGTGAGACGGGGGGCTGGTGTAATGGCCAAGTGTTCCATCAAAAATGGATGGATCACACACCCCTCGGAAGTTAGGTGTGGTTCACCCCTATTACCCTGAACCCCAAGGGAGTGAACCATGCCAGCTCCAAAAAACTCATGCGCTGGCCCTCGACTACCGATAAGTCCAACAAACCGTCAAATTGCCGGTACTAAACCTGGAACTTGCCCACCCCTTTCATGGCCACCACATTCTGTTGAAAGTCTCTGAGGATGATGCTGGCCAGTTTAAGGTGAGTCTGTCCCCCAGGGCACAACCTCCTGAGAGTTTCTGGCGAAATGATGGACATGGAAGACCCTGTGTCCAACTCCATCCTGCAAGGGGCATCCTCGATTAACACAGTCACCTTTAACTTTTTTTGAGTGTCTTCGGGCAAGTGTAATACCTGCAGCAGCTGGTGTGTAGTTCTTCAGGGGTGCAAGGACTCCTGGTTAGCAGCCTGTCTCCTCTGAGTTCTCTTAAAGTGACAGGCACATGCAATGTACTTGGCCTTCCTGCAGCTCCAACATGTTGCATCCCTGAATTGGCAGGAGCGTTGTTTTTGGGGGTCCCTGAAGCAGGTGCAGAGTGTCAGTGAGGCGATCTCAGCAGTGTGGCCTGGGTGCAAACCTGATGAGGCAGATGGGTGAGCTGGATGGTGTGTCTGTAGGACCTCCTTGCTTTTGGACACATTGGAAGCTGAGGAAATGGTGGGCTGGTACACTGAGGCGGCATGGCAGTCAGTCTTCTGGTTGCGAACCTCCTGGGACTTCTTGAATGTCATGGCCACCCAGATCACCTTTTGGAGGCTTGTGTCCTCTTGGCCAATGAGCTTGTGACAGAATTTCTCGTCACGGAGCCCGAACACAAAACGGTCGAAGAGGGCTTCTTCAACGTTCTGGAACTTGCATTGAAGAGCCAGTCTGTGCAGGACAGTGACATACTCAGAGGCCGATTTGTTGGGCCTCTGATTCTGCTCACAAAAAGTGAGGTGGCAAGCCAATCTGGTAGGCTGGGGCATGAGGTGGTTGGTGAGTGCTGTGATTAGTCCATCGAAAGTGGCGAGCTGCAACGTGGTCAGCGTGATGAGGCCCTGAGCTAGCTCCAGGGTGGCAATTCCACAAGAGCTGAGCAGCAGTGCCTTCTTCTTGGCGATGCCCTTGATTCCCTGGAACTCCATGAAGTAATTCAGATGTTCCACCCAGGCCTCCCATTGCTCTGGGTGAGTGGAGTCAAACTCTAGAAGTAGTCTTGGAGTGGCAGCCATGGTCCTGGTGTGATGTGCATGGCACAGGAGCTCGGTGTGCGGTGCAGTGCAGATGGGCACTAGGCTTGTTCAACAGGATCCCATCCTCGTCACCAGTGCTAAATACTGGATTTCATGGATGGTCTAAGTCCAAGCCTAGTGATCAGCTCTCCTTTATTAGTGATTCAGAAAGAACAAAAAGCAAAAAGCCAGGGCAACTGCCCCATTTAAATAGCATGCAACTCCACCCACTTCCCCAAATAACTACCAATGATAGGCCATTGTCGGAACCATTAATTCCTCATTGGCCACCTCCAGAGTCCTGGCGGACTATTGGTCTAGAGCTCCAAGCTCAGCCGGTCTCTGGTAGAAACAGTCCTGGAATGTTCCAGTCCCAATACATAACATAGGGCATGCAGAAGCCTCCTCTGATGAGGAAGAGGCAGATGAATATGGCCCAAGTTTATAACCAACAAAGGGCGGCATGCCAGAGGAGGTATCAGAAGGAGATCTCCAGCCGAAGGCCAGCATACCACTTTTGCAGTACCCAAATCTGAGACCTGTAGCAAAGTACCTGCAGCAGTTAGCACCGTTGTTGCCTGAGCCCTTGAAATGCTGGATAAGCTGGGTGAGGAGGAACATGCAGGCCAGGCACTGTAGTGCCCAGCTGGCAGCTCAGGAGTGTCCAACTTCAGCTCATGAGCATGAGTCCTCACAGGAGCAGAGCTAGGGAAATTGCTACCAGTCATGTAAAGGTAAAGGTAAAGGTTCCCTTGCTCGAAAGCCAGTCGAGTCCGACTCTAGGGTTGCGGTGCTCATCTCCGTTACAAAGCCGAAGAGCCAGCGCTGTCTGAAGACGTTTCCGTGGTCATGTGGCCGGCATGACTAAACACCAAGGTGCACGGAACGCTGTTACCTTCCCACCAAAGTGGTACCTATTTATCTACTTGCAATTTCTTGCTTTCGAACTGCTAGGTTGGCAGGAGCTGGAACTAGAGACGGGAGCTCACTCCATCATGCGGCACCCGGGTCTCGAACTGCTGAACTACTGACCTTCCACAGCCTGCAGTTCAGCGTCTTAACCACTTGAGCCACCGCAGTCATGTACTTTGCTTTAATTTTTTGCACCTGTTTGAGAATGGCTCAGTGTGGTCGGAGGATCCATGGTCACATATAAGCAACAGGTGAGAGGCAGACTGATGTGGGAGCAATGTGTTTGTTACCTGCTGATGACACCACCACTGCTACCCATCATGTTTGCTACCTGCTGACTGTGCTGCAGCTGTGACTCATTTGTGACTGCCTTTTCCTCATGAAACTTGAACTGTACTCAGCCTTTTGGACATGTCACCTTGGTATATTGGTTATAAGTGTTTTGGACTCGAAGTTTTGTTCTATTTTTCATCTAATGAACCTTTCACCGAAATATGTGGGTATTTTGCATTGTGCCTGTCTGTGCTACTGTTTGTAACCCGGTTATTTAGTGTTTCAGTGGGAGTGGGATATTCAACCTCTTCCCTGTCTGCTGTGCCTCCCAAGGGCTCTCCAGCCTCTTCCCTGGGTGTGAGGGCCTGGAAGTCTTCCTGGGCTGCACTGGGTTCTGGCAGCCTATGCCTGCCCTGGTGGTGCTCCCCAGCTGCTTCACTGGCTGTAGCTTGTCCTCATATCCCTACCTACCCCCCTCTCAGCCAGGCATTACTGCCATGCTCTGCCTGTGGCTTATGTGCTGCTTCAACCATCTTGTCTCCCCCCTCACTGGCTCCCAGCCACATTTTACTTGCATGGCTGGTTGGAGCGGGCCCTGCCCTCTTGCCAGTATCTTGGTGTCCCCTTTGATGGGCCCAGCTGTATTTTCTTCCAGCCAGGCTGTTGGGAGCACCCCAACGCAGCCAGGCCTCATAGGACTGTCCAGGCAGCCTGAATGACAAAGCAGGGGAAAACACAGAAGAGTGGATAACATCATTTGAATGCTCCTGGAAACAGGGTTGCTGTAAGGAAGCTAAAGGGGAACAAACTGTCTAGAAACAGTCCATGTTGAGCCAAGGGGAGTTCACCCATCCCTGCACATAAGAATACTTTGCCGTTACAGCTCAGCCAAGTCAAAACAAGCCTGGGGTTGCTGTGAGTCCACTAGTGTGAGCCCACTCAGAATTATGCAGACAGAATGTTTGTAAGTTAGGTTTACAGACTTACCCTTTTATCGAGAGACTCAATAATGTACATCTGGCATTTTTTAAAAAGCTCTAATTGGTCCAAATTAAAATGTCACTTCACTGCTCTATGCTTTCTCTTCATCAATAAAATACGTATAATTTGCCTCTCATGCCATAAAAAATAAAATACGTGTCAATGAGCACGTTAAGGAATGCTCAGTAGCAGGGGACACAAAAGTGCTGTGGCATATTAGCTCAGTTGGAGGGTCAGGATTAGTAAATTCTCTGTGGTGCTGGAGCTAGAGATTACTGCAGTAGCTTTTGATACTGAGCAGGAGGGAAGTCTAAGCTCCACGAGTGGTTAAGCCTCTTACAATAAATGAGGAACTGCTTTCTTTAAACTTTACCGATAACATAGTAAATGGAGAAATGCCACTGACAGTTACATGCTGGCTCAGATGCTCTTTTTAAATATAAAGACAAGAGCAATGGTTGGAAGACACTCAATAAACCCGGAAAGAAAATACCTTGTGTTTTGCATTTGGTTGCAATGATAAAAAAAAGTAATGGTATGCCTTGCCATTATGCTTCTTTAAACAAATTCTTCTGTGGGCTAAGCACAAGCCTGTCTGGATCTTCAAGAATATCATTTAAATACCCTTTCTGATCAGAAGACCAATAGTGTTGTCAGTCAGTCAGTCAGTCAACCTTTATTGGCATAGTTAAAATACAACATGGGTCACATTTTAAGGTACATATAAAAAATATAAGTATGTGAATATAAAACAGTCAACCAGCCAGGGCTTTGACCTTGTGTTCGCTTACCCTCATAGCGATAGAAAGAAATCGTGCTACAGAGAAGGTAATGTGAGGGCGAAGATCTGATAAAAGGAAAGATATAAGTCTCTCTTCAGGTAGACTATGCTTATTGTGCATGAGGGGGCTGATTAAAACATCCCAAATCCTGTTATAAAATTCACAGCTGAGTAGGATGTGAGCAATCATTTCTGGGTTCCTCCTGTTACATGGGCAGGTCCTTTCAAGGTAGGGAGTATTGGTAAATCTACCATAAAAGACCTCTGATGGTATGGCATCAAAACGTGCTAACATAAAAGCTTGTCTTAGTGATGGAGCGGTGAGCTGTGAAAAATAATCAGCTATAAACCCATTTCTCGGGATTATGTTCAACTTCAGAGGGGAAGGGGTGAGTCCAGAACAGAGAGTTTGCTTTTCAGTATCAAACATTCTCTGCCTCAAGGACCTGAACATTTGGGATTCACCTGACAGAAGCAGGGAGCCAAGGGGGATGCCGATTGATTGTATTTTTTTCAGAACTGAGTTTGTCCAATTGGATGTGAATGTTTCTGATAACAGCAAGTGAACATAGCTATTGCGTTTTGTTCTAAAGTGGAGACGTAGCCAAAATTTTAAAGCTGATAGCCGGTCTCTGGTCTCAAGCAGATGTTGTCCTGTCTCCAGGCACATAGCTGCATAGCTTACACAATTTTGCCACTCCTAGGATACTCCACAAAAACATTGCTTGGATCTGCTCAACATGTTGGTTAAAGGAGGCGATCCAAATGGGGATCCCATACAGAATTTGGGACACAACCTTGACATTGAAAACTCATACAGCATCGGGGACAAATTGGTTGCCCTTCACATAAAAAAACCCTAGCAATTGCAGATAGGCTGCATTTGGCCAGATTTACCACGTGTTTCCTTTGGCCTGCCCAGCTGTTATACTGAAAAAGAACACTCAGGTTTTTGAAATGTTTCACCTGTTCAATAATGTTACCATTTATGCGCCAGTCAAAGCGTTTCCAAGATTTTGAGAACACTAAAATTTTAGTGTTGTCATTGAATAGTGGTTATATATTTGCAAAGCTAGAAATCTATTCTTGGAAAGAGGGGAAAAAACTAGGAAGCAGTGTTGTTATTCTCAGGCTAATTTAGAATGATCTTTTAAATTTTATATATTTTCAAGAAGGTGAAGCTCATCTGGCCCCGAAGACTTCATTTCATTTAAAGAAACGTTTTTATGTACTACCCTATGTCAGTCCTAGGCTGCAACTCCATTCTCTTATGATGTGTTCTGTTTTGCCATGTTGATCACCATTTCCCTTGCAAGAGAAGACTGAGGAAAAGTAGGAACTGAGCAGTTCTGCCCTCTCTTCATCACCTGCTACAATTTCACTTTCCTGTCCCTGCAATGAGCCTACCATTTCCTTGCTCTTTTCCTTACTTTGAACATAAGAAAAGAACCCTTTTTTGTTGTTTTTAGCATCTCTCGCTAGCCTAAGCTCATATTAAGCTTGTATAGACTATGAGGTCTTTTAAATGTGTGATTCAGCCATGATACCCATGACAGCCATTCCTAAGACATTCTTCATAGAAATATCCTTTTTCACCAAACAAATACAGGAATGCTTTACTGTTTAAAAACATTATTTTCTCCCATTCACTTGTCACTGTAAGGTTGATGTATAACAACACTGATTGGATGTATGTCTTAGCACATCATTGGATACCACTGATGGGCATGATTAATGCAATTGTACCCTGTGTTATATTTATATTTAGGACTACACGGTGAATAATTAGAGAAAGTAATTGATCTGTACTGTAAGTGAATTATTTTTAACTTAGAAAAATATCTATCATTTATGGCATGTCAGCCAGTTTGTCTTCCTATATAAATTTGGGAACAAGTTAAAACTTGTGAATAGCTATTTTGTAGGACATAATTCTGGTCCTATGAATACTGGAAAGATTTGCAGCTGGAATTTCCCCTATTGTCTTCTTGTTGTTATCACACCATTATAAATTATTTACTGTTGCTGACAGTATCTTTATTTCACAGTTCATCTTGATTCATAGTTCTGAATAATATACCCACTGAGATTTCCACACAATATACATTTTTATATGTGCTACACATTTTGTTTTTTAAAAAGGGGAAGACTGCCCCATTTTGGGAAAGGCAACAGTAAGCTACTTACCATACACAAAGTACCTATGTTGGAAGGGGCATACCTTCTAAGAATAATGTGTTTCTAGTCAAGTCATTCTCTAGGGAACTTACAACTTCTGGACTCTCTTAACATTTATAGCCCCTTTTACAACTGGTTCCTGCATACTGTGTGTTCCTTTGATACAGCCTGTAAATTTTATGTATTGCTATGCTTTCCCATTCTTATCCTGGAATAGACTGCCATTTTATACATAAAAGGAACAGCTGTAGTTAATGCATCTTTCCAAAATGTACAAGTTGGACTACATTAGATCATTCCATCTGCATATCAAATGAGAAAACGTTTATGTGCAGTCCCAGTACATGTTGATGGGGGGGCCTATGAAAATGAAAATCTGTATGTGCAGATTCATATATTTGGGGAATTAGCTTCTTTTAACTAACACTTACTAGCAAGAGCTTACACTCCAAGAACCAAATTTGAGTACACTTGCCCACTCATGAACAGGCAAACTAAAAATGAAACTGGAAGTACAAATGCTGTTACCTATTAAACAACAAATCAAAGAACTTCTGCCAAAGTTTAGGTGTGTTTAAGAAAGCTCTCAGTGGGCTCCAAGCTTTAAAAGTTGAATTACGTTTAAGTGAAATTAAGTTTAAAATTACCCCTGTGCAGGGGTCATTTCCTAGAAAAAGAGGTGCAGAAGCTCATTAGCATAACTCAGCATAACTTATTTGCATATGCCGCACCCCCTGACATCACTGGAAGTGTGTCAGAAGGCAACACCCACTGCTCAGGCTCCACTGGACTGTTTTGGATTGTTAGCTATTGGGGGAAGGAACGTGCAGATCTGTCCTCGCAGAGGAGAGAGAGCTTGTACCTGAATAAAACTTGGTCTTAAAGGTGCCACTGGACTGTTGTGGACCGGGGGGGGGGGGGCAGGGGGGGCTTTCACATTTCCCTTGCAATTTACCTGGCTGCTTCTTGCTCTTACTGAGGGTTGCTGGGAGCAGGGAGTGGGGCTTGTTGCATGTGCCCGCCCTCCGGGCTCTTTACTGCCAGAGCTCTGCTCCTGTGCGCTCCTGCAGGAAATTACCCCTGCCCCTGTGCAAGAGTATTGTTGCTAGGCATGACCTGGCAACCAGTGGGACACCAGGAAGGGAGATATGGGGAGGCAGCTGTTGGCAACGGGTGGGGGTATAGCAAGCCTATGGAAGAGGGTTCTATGATTTCCATGGAGTTTTACTTGCAGATATAGCCTTCCCTGCTATATCCCATTTTTTTGGGGGGGGGGGGGACTGGGGGGGGGGGAGCTGTTGGTGATGTCATGATATCACTTCAGGGAAAACCCACAAATGAAGTCATGTCCCTTTAGGAAATGCTGGATTCCTAGAAATGACTGATGTCACTTCTGGGTTTAACCCAGAAGCAATGCTATGCTGTTGACTCAATGGCAATTTAATTTTTTTCTCTCCTGCTGCTGCTCTGAGTGGCAGTGAGAAACAGGAGCTGTGGTGGGGGATTTCCCCCTCACCCTGGCTGGGGGATGGCTAGCCTATGCAAGAGGCTTCTATGATGCCCATGGTCTTAGCTCCACATGTAGTCTTCCCTGGGGTATCCCTGACTCTCAAGGGCAGCTTTTTTTAAAGTGTAAAGGGGATGCAGAGCTCTAGTCCTCCTGGATCCTTGAATCCTGCACTATTTAATACTGGCTCCTGTATCGTACTCCTGTTGCCTGAAGTTCTAGGGTCGCCAGCTTACCTGTAATATTGGAAGACCTCCCACCATTGCCTCCTGTCCCCTGCCACTGATTGAAAGAATGGCGGGAGGAAAATAAGGGGGAATGGGGCCAACTGGCTTTACTACCTCACTTAGAGGTTTCACCCAGAGGTGATGTCTTGATGCTCTAGGAAGTCCCCGAAGTGTTATGATTTTAAAACTATATTTAGGCCCCAGTCACACGGGCCAGATAACGCAGGGGGGAGGCATGGCTTTTTGTGCCGGTGCAATTTAAGGTGCCAGAATGCGATCAGACGCGGTGGCGGCAAATCGGGGTTTTGTTTGTCAGCGCGTGTTTCCGGCGTGCGTCAACATGGCTAGAGGAGCGTGCTTGAGCGATCACACGTAGGTATTCCGTTGACGGCCCATAGAAAACTGTTTGCTAGTAGGCTTTCCCGGGTATTTTTAAACTCCAGATCTTCAGGTGGATGCTACGGGTCGGCGATGGGTGTGCTACACTTGCCAGATGTGTCCTTGTGATCGTGCCAGTATACTCCGCTCGGCATTAAAAGGCATTCATGCCTTTCCCGCGGCAAATCCTCCATGTGACCAGGGTCTTAAAAGGGTTTTTTTAAAGTAGATTTTATTATTTTTATAAAGACAAACATCACAACAACCAAACACACAAATATATAAATGTCGGGGGTTCAGTTCCATCAATTTACATGCTTGAATACTTAATACCATATTTGTTTTCCATGTTCCACCTTATGTTCTTAGAAAATTCTTTTGCATACTTTTGGATACTTTTAACTATCAGTTTTTATAATCTATGAAAGGTTATATGTCTGTATACTTTATCTATTATATTCTTCAGTTCATTTCAAAACCGAAAACCATATAATTTCATACATACACAAGCATTTTCATAGGTATCTAAATAACAGGGGATTTCATTACCTCATCAGATTACCTATTTCTAATGTTTCAACTCATTTATATAATTTTGAACAGCTATATGATATTTATATTATTCATACCTTTATAAAGTCTTAGGGGACTGTGTTTTCTCCCTTATCCAAAAAAATAAAATAAAAATAAAAATTGATGCTTATGTATGCTCTCTTATCCACAAAATTGTGGAACTTTTTCATAAGTTTTTATCCTCTTCTTCATTCTCTGATTTCGCCTCTTAAGCCTGAAAGTCTTAATTTTGTGTCTTTCCCCTTTGTAGATGAAACAAGGATCTTCTAGTAGTAACCATTTATAATCAATTTTAAAGCAGTTTGAGGTTCCATATATTCTTCTTTTTTCTCTCTTTGAGTAGATGTTTCATTTGTTGGTTCAATAATTCCTTTTCTTGTCATTCTTTCATGGGGTCTCATATCCAGTTCTTCAGTCAGCTTGTCTGTTTTTGAATATGTTTTGTAAGTGATATCAGTTGGATTGTCTGTATCAATGTATTCCACAATAATAAATGTTATGTCAGTTTGCTCTTCCTTCTGATTGGTGTTCTGCTGTGAGAGTAGATCAAACTTAGGTTGCACATTCTTCATTTTTTTCCAGAGCTGTTCTTACTGCTGTTATCATTGCTTCTTGTATCTTTGTCTATACCAGCCATTTCCAAAATATCATGTTGAAAACAGGAGATCTCTTCAACTCTGACAGTACAACCTATACCTTCACACAGCTACCTCTATTTACACAGCAAGTTTGATATGGTTACATTAAAGCAAAGCAGGTGCATTTCCAAGTTAGAATATAGAGATTCTTTCAGATTGTCTTTCAGTAAAAAACCTTGCAATCATGCCACTTCTGTATTTGTAAAACAACAGTCATTATAGCCATATTAAAGACTGACACAGTTTCAACCAAGGCCAACATTCTAATCAATTGTTAACGATACAGAGAAAAACAGAATGTACTTTTATAATTCCAACAAATCAAGATAAAGTATGCTATGAGAATATAGCATATAAAAAGTTCAAATTAGGTTTCTAATAGTTCTTATTGATTCTTCTTTTTAATTATGGTACTTATTAAAATATAGTTATTTATAATAATTTAAAGGGTCTTCATATAGTTCATATAATTCCAGATAATTTATTTGTAACTCCACACAGAGGAGCTCTTATTTCCCTAGAGGTCAAAGCCAAATAAAATGAATATTTCCAAAATTTCTTGACAGTTTTGTTCTCAGATCAAAACCTTCTCTTCTTTTCCCCAAGCCATTTTAAAGAACACTTTCAGATCTTTTCTTAGCTACTGGAAGAAAGAGAGGGGGAAAGGAAGAAATTCTTCACCCCTCTAATCCTTTGTGTTTCCAATAGAGTTAAAGGGGGCTTAATCAGTGGGGAGTCTCTGGTGTTGTTGCTTGTACTTTTTACTCACAATGATGGTTACACAGTTCAGTTGAAGCTTCCTGCTTCTACCCCTCGCTTGGGTGGTCATGGCTCCGCACTCATGCCTGGCACGGGCACTCTCAATCGGTTCTTGCTTTGGGGCAATCAAAGGACCCCCACCCACTTGCTGCCACTAGCGGGGAGTCCCAAGCAAGCCCCCTGCACTGTGCTCCTCTTCGGGAGCTCAGTGGAGTTCAGGAGCCCCCAATCTCCTCTAAAAAAACCCATAGATCCAGCCAGCACATGGAAGAGCTTCCCTGTGTCGACTGTTCTTGCTGCACCAGCCACCCCCTCTCCCAAAACTATATTTAAAAGTTTAACAGAATTTATTTAAGTATCTTAGGCATGGAAGTTGTGAAATCAAATTAAAATAAAATGCAGGATGGTTACTTACAAGACCAGTGGTTATAAACTTAAGCTGATGGATGTTGGAAATGAAAGCATTTCAAATAGAAGTCCATCTTTAGTTAATCTGTTATTTCTAGGCATGGCTCTGGAGGAGTCAATACCTTGATCACAATTTAACCTCTGGGCTTTAAAGCTGCCTTAAGTGGGCACTGCATTTATGCTTCTCTTTGGCCAGAGTGCACAAGGCTCTAAACAGGTGTGCTTCACTCTTTCATTCCTTGGGGGGGGGGGGAGTGTTGGCAAAAGCATCCCCCAACTTCATGTCAGAATGAGGAATGGAATTATCTGTTACTGTGACCTTTGTGCTTTCTCCTTTTCCATGTGTCCCCTTTCCTTCCCCTGAAGCTGTACATCTTACTTTATCAGTTTAATTGCAGAGTAGTTTTTGTATGCTGGTAGGTATTCCTAATTTTTATGATTTTTTAATACTTTATATGTATGGTATTTAATTTCATCAGTTGCCCCAGGTTGCTATAGCTGAGGGGCAACATATACATTCTTTCATAAACAAGCAAATGGAAGTTTGACTTTAGGTGGTTGGGCTACCTTTTCTTTTTCAAATCTCTGCAACTATTCTATAAATGAACCTACTTAAGTCTGCTGACAGGAGACTTTGCATCCAGATCTGCTGGCACTGAGTTTTTCCGTGACTGACAGTGCTATTCTAAGCAGAGTTTCACCCTTCCAAGTCTGGACTGTAAGATGCTGTTTAGGGATACTGTTTCTTGTTGGCTTAGAAGTAGGGGTAATCATGCCTTACTTTTTTTTCAGTGCTACAAAACATTCTGCTTTCTTCCTTTTTTCCTCATCTATTTCTTGTATTTACCACATTTTTAAAAACAGTTCATTAACCCCATCATATTATCTTGCTAACCATCTCTCATGCTACAAATGGAAAATTTGTGCAAATACATGTAGATAGGCAGTTGTGCCCTGTATCCGTCACTGTGTTTGTTAGCATTGTGAATAAGTGACTGAAGAACAAAAGTAATTTTAATTTATTTTATCTCTTGTTTATGTTATGTTTGTCTGCTTTTGAAGCATGACACTCCAAAAAGTGTCATGGTATTTAAGTTAACATAAATATTTTATTCTCCATAGGCAAAAGTAATGCATGTAGGCATTAGCACTGGGCATATCTGGTCCTGAAATGTGAACTCCATTATAACAGCATTTATCTAAGTTGGTACATGGCAGAAACTCTTATACTTCTAATTGGCAATAGCTTGATAAATAGTCGAGGCTCAAGATTATCCTCAATGGGGGCTGTGAATCATTGGATGTCCCTGGTTTTCAGACCTACCTCCGAAGAAGTATGTAGTCAAAAAGAATTCATCTCCCAATTGCTCAGACCAATGAATATGACTGTGGCAGAATTTTTATGCAGTGCTACTGTGAACCTTCTAGAAGTAAGTGGAAAATCTTCAGTTTAGAGAGGGGAGACTTACGGACACATCCTATGCAGTCTACTCAAAAATGTTCAGTGAGACTTACTCATGGGAAAGCGTGAATAGGATTGCAGCCATAGTATTTGAAAAAAGGCTGCTGTCCACTCTGGACTGGGAGATGGCCTGATGTGCTAAGCAGAAACACCACATAAGTTTGTTAGATGACCCCTTTAAAAACTGTAGATGCTGTAAAAATACCAGTGCCTAATTTGTACAATATATGCATAACTATCAGAATATTCTGCACATTACCTTTTTATTTTGGGTGCTGCTTATTGTTTGCTCAGTGAGCTCCGACAGAGAAAAACATTCTCAGGTCAATCATGGGGCGCCACAAGTGTCCATCATTATATATGCTAGCCCTTGAATGCTAGCCCTGCTGGAAGAACCTTTGACCTTGCAGACACCTCCAGCAACCTTTGACCTTGCAGACACCTCCAGGAACTTTGTGTTCAGAAAGCCTAGAGAAAAAACATTTGTCAGATCCAGTTATATACTATTTAATGGGAATAGTATGGATGTTATCAATATTTGCAGCATTTGTGCACTAAATTGATATTCAATAATGAAGTGTATTGTGCCTATTTGTATGGTAAAATGTTGCCAGCATAGATTGAGTTTAAATCTTCTGAAATTTCAAGTTGTTTATTGTCTGCATGTGGAATATGGACCAGGATGCATGGCAATAGTTACACTTCAGTCTCTATGAAGTGCTGGTTGTGTTGAAAAGTGCCTTCAAGTTACAGCTGAATTAATGGATACCCCTTGGGGTTTTTAAGGCAAGAAATGTTGAGTGGTGTTTTGCCATTGCTTGCCTCTGCATCATGACCCTGGTATTACTTGGAGGTCTCCCATCCAAATACTGACCACGTCCAACCATGTTTAGCTTCCAAGATCTGAAACAATGTATTTTCTAGAAAGGCATATGAGTGCAGTGTTCATTTAGGGAAATACATTAAAAAATGTCATATTGGGGCTGTGTGGGAGCTGGAAGTGGTTGTCCTCAGCAAACGAGTGGCCATGGTCATGGTGTCAGAGAGCTCCCCAATAAACCAGCTCCCTCTAACCTTCCCTGGTGCAGAGGTGGTCAGTGCCCCCTCAGTGGAGAGTGACTTAGATGTGGAGGACATTTTCACCAGCAGTGCTAGTAAGCTAATGTATCCTAAGAAGTAACCCACTGTACTGGTAAGAAACAGTTCCACAACTAATGGTGTCCACAAAGACCGATCAGGATTTATTTGCAGATACCACTGTGGCATTGTTTCTGGATAGCATGCAGAACAACCAAAAGAAGGAGACAGCTTTTGTGTTTAGTACTACCCCTTCTCTAGAGAGAATGGCCAATTTGTCTCCCACGCATCAACCCAAAACCTATGAGGAGCTGGAAGAAGAAGAGCAGGAAGACCAGCTTGAGCTTACAGTGGGAGTGAATGATCCAGAGAAAATTGGGGATGGTATGAATGCTTATGTAGCTTACAAGGTATTGTTAGCCAAATTGCCTGATTAATAAATGTGGGAAATTATGAGTATTAAATGGCAAAAAGGCATTAATTATAGGATCATAACCTGTGTTTACGGGAGATGGAATCCCCAAACCCCAGGAATAGACACTGAGACTAGATTACTACAGCAGGGATTTCTTTACTAAAGAGTTTTCAAACATACAAACAAAAATCAAGTATTCACACACAATACAGAGCTAAGGATATAGAGTTGAAGGGATAGAGACATTTGCATGAGCAGGATTATTGTTGGTGGGGTAATACGTTGCCTGTCCAATGAGATGCTTGGATCCTGCAGCGATACACTGGGATACACTGAGGGGGACACATGGGATACACTGAGGGGGAAGGGATCATGAGTTGACCAGCAAGATATGTGGACTGATTCCAAACAAGCCTAGATTTGGAACCAACAAGGTGGGGTTGGGTTAGGAGAGGAAGAAACAAGAAAGAGAGCAATGGTTGGATGCTCTCTTTTTATACCTAAAATGTGACCCGAGGCATTTGCCTGTTTTCACATGGTCCCCAGGAAATATTAACCAAAAATGTAAACTATGAATAGGGCAGAAAAAGGATTAATGGTTGGGCAATTGCAGGTAATGGCTTGGCTAGGAGTGACCCCTCTTAGGAGAATGGGAAAGACAAAGGAGGAAAGGAAGAGAATCAATCAGGCTGCAGGACCGATACTTTGGGTTAAGAACCAGATGCTTGACAGATGCGTTATCTTGATAGGTGGAAGGAAGACTTGATGGCTTGCTGCTGTTGCACACATCCTTTTGTTTTAGGCTGGAGAGGAATGCGTGCTTCTTTTGGTGATGTTAATACATGGTGGTGGTGGGGAAATGCCTGCGTGATGGAGGAGGGGATTGTTCATGGCTTCTGTGCAGGAACATCTTGTCCTTTTTGGAGAGCATGGCTTCCCTCTGTGATCTGCTGCTGTTTCTGTGTGTATGCAGGTCAGGGCTGCTGGTCTGCATTCTGGTGCTGGAGATGCAGGAGCAAGAGGCCTCTTGTAGTCCATGGGTCCACATCCGTTTTGGCATGCTGCTTTAGGGACAAGGCTTCCCTTGGCTAAAGCACATTCCATAGTCCAATATAGGGGCACTGCTTTTGGGCTACAGTTCTATCCATTGCCCTAACATACTCTTTTCACAGTTCAGCAAAGCAGTCATTTTTAAGAACCTTTAATAATGCCATCTGAAGTGGCTGCATGGCAACAGTATAGACATAGATGACTTTGCCAATGTTCAGGAGCTATTGGAGAAACACATGCAGAATGAATTTATTGTCCCATCACCTCCAAAGAAGAGCTTGATAGGAATGACCGAAGTAGAAAGCTCCTCATCCACAGAATTCTTACAAAAAAGATGAGCTGCTTTTGAAAAGAACAGTCAATCACCCAACTATGCTGCAGAACCCAGACATTTGTGAATTCTTGGAAAAAGACAAGTTACCCTGAGCATTCAGCAACCAGGGGGACATCTGAAGGACTGGTAGTTAGCATAGCTAGATTAGGGACTGCCCACAATTTCAGATTATGTCCTTGCTGTCTCCTGACTGGCTCTTCTGGAGTCTTCCTGTTCCTTTATAGCTTCCTGTTGCTCTTTGTTCTTTTTACAGCAGTAAGACTGGTTACTTTTAGGCTTTCTCATATTTAAACTCTGCCAACACCTTTGTCTAGTGAGTGAAGGACTGGCAGCACTGGCAGGACACCTAGATCATGCTGCAAAAGAAATGGGAAATGGAGGCCAGGCTACTGTGGGCCAGTAAACCTGACAAGCTTCAGGAAGCCTAGGAGGAGATCTTAGAGTGGGAATCGCAAGTGTTGTGGTCAGGTGTTGCGGTCCGAGAAAGGAAAACAAAGGACTTCCAAACCAACGTGACTAAGTACCCTGAGACCCTACTGCATTCACAGCAGCAGCTTGTCAAGTATTGGAATGTATTCCTGCCAGAGGCCAGGGCCATGTCTTAACCAAGACCAAGCAAATGTCTCTCCACCCTGAACAGACTGCCTTTACTATGTTATACCTCCTTGGTCTTTCAGAAGCATTCCCCCCTTTGCCCTCCTCAGAGCTTATAGACTCAATCCCCTGAAAAAGCGGCTTTTCCAACTAGTAACTCTTCTAACTGTATATATTTTTTCCTGTCTAGGCTCATATGCCCACACATATAAATATATCTATTTTCCTACTTGAAGAGAAACTAGTTTTCCTGCTTTAAAAAAGCTCAATGCCCTGCCGTAGGTAGCCAACCTTAGGCAGGAGTCTAATGTGTATTTTTCTGACTTTGGTATAGGACTCAGGGAAAGCTTCCAGTGACCCCTGCTATGCCATTGTAGAGTATGCCCAGGTTCAAATGTTTTTTTAAATTGATTATTACTGTCTTATAGAAACCTTTGGGATAAAATTCCTTGAGATTCTCCTGGAAAGTTAACATCTTGTTTTAGAACACTAGGCAGTATTGTATAACACCGCATGATTTCAATCATTTTAGTTGACATGTTTTTCTAGCCCTTGTTTTAATTCTTTGCCAACTTCCAATTAAGAGCTGCCATCCTGTTGTTTCAAAGGAATACGGAGTTGTGTTCTTTGAACTCCAGGTATATTCCTCCCTTGTTAAAGTTTTTTGCCAATTTGATACAATTAGCCAGCCAGGTGAAAAGTTTAAAGCAGTTTTTTGCTTTGTGGAAAGCAGCTCTGAATGAGAGAGAGACCCAGATCATGTGTATTCTCTATGTTTAAGATATTAAGTTTTCCTGAGTGCCATATAGCAACTCTGAATGTCTATAAGCTGACAATGAAAGCCTATAGTTAAACCCAGGCTATGTTATTCTTTAACCTAGGGATGTTGAATCATAGAGAAGAAAAGACTCTACATTTTTAACTGCAATAGCAAAAAGCTGTGTTTAATGAATTGTATGTGGGCAGTTCTAATTGGAAAGAAACTACTGCCAATTCTAAGATTTATTGTTCTATCCTGTACTTTTTAGAGAAGAGTCTACCTAGGTCAAAAGGACAGTTATATATGTGTTGTAACAGAGAGAAATCTCTTCTCTTGATCTAAATGCTTTGTTTGTAACACTTTTAAATATAGATTATGTTTAAGACAAGTTAATGTATAAGGTATGCATGAAAAACAGCTATTCTTTATTAACTGTAAACGTGTTGTAGAAAGGTTTTAAGTTTAAGGCAAGCAAACTGTTTGCTGGAAGAGAGATCATTATACACAAGCAGGTGTACAAATGACCCAGCTGACATAATAGAGAACCTAAGTTGAAAGAACTAAGGGGGAGATGTTCTAAGAGGTTTGGGAAAAACAGAGTAATCAATCATGCTGTGAGTACCCAGTTACTGCTAGGTATATGGACGTTCAGCAAGAATCAAAGTAATCAATCATGACCTTTTGCATCTGTGACGACCCCTTATATGGGGTGGATTGGTTTCCCTTTAAAAGTGTTCTTTATTTTGTTCTACTAGGGTATATCTGGCTGCCACCAGAAAATTTAAGGCTTTCCAAACCTTTATACTTTACTTTTGCTATTACTGGGTAGGTAGGTCGAGTTTAAGGCTCATGAGGATCTATGTGGTCCTAAGGAAGTATTTATTTCAGAGTTGGCATACTTGAATAAAGAAGATTTATTGAAATATTTCATAAATAAAAGGGTAGAACAATGTAACCAGTAATGTGAATATTTTCAACAATTGCTTGGTGTCTCACACAAGATCTGGTCCCTTACTGACAGGGGTCTTTAAGGTAACTTTGTAACACTTTAACTCAAGGTCTTATAAGTTCACTGTTTCTCTCCAAGTTATCAGGACATACAGCCTTTCCTATAATTTGTCTTCAATTTATACTTTCATTTACTTTTTCTTATTCTCTCTAACTTCCTTCATATACAGAACTTAACTCTTATATCACACACAAGACTGCTTCTCTCACAGACTTCAGAACGAACTCTCTAACTGAACATCAACTGTCAAACCTCACTGAAACTCTAGACTGACACACATACTCATCCACTCAGAATCACTTCCAAACCCCTCCCCCTCTCTGTCAACCACCAATCATATCACGCTCACTTCTCTTAACCACTCTAGTCTACTTACCACCATGCAACCAAACTTTTAAAGAGACACACACACACATAAAACAAGGAATCATTACAGCATCAATTAAAAAGGGTCAATTATTTGCATTGTAGAACAGTGTCTCCTACAGGCTGAACTGAGCTATGTGTTTTACAAGTTAAAACATGATTTAAAGGTTTTATGAAATGACCAGGGAATATTTTGTAAAAGGTTTTATGAAATGATCAGAGAAAAGGTTTTATGAAATGACCAGAGAAAAGGTTTTATGAAATGACCAGAGAATATTTTGTAAAATTCCCTGATGAACCAAAATTAATAATAATGTGTAAATCAATGTATCTACAAGAGCTAAATGTCACAAGCTATTTTATAATACTAAATGAATTCATGTAAGGAGTTTAATGCTTTAGAATGTCATTGCAATGATATGTTTTCATATTTTGTATACCTGTTAGTGAAAATAAGTTTATAAAATGCTTTAAGATATTTTTATATGCATGTATTAAGTGTAAAGAAGAACTGAGTTTGTAGAATTTTGTAACTGAACTGACAGAATGTAGTATTGAGAATGAACCCAGTCTGAGAGTTCAGTCAGAGGTAACAGAAGTCTGGGATTAAGGCCAAAAGGAGTAAACAAAGCTGTACATTAGAAATAATGAGCTACACCTGCATTGTGGGAGGTGAAACTCAGCCAAGTAACATCCTGTGTGTCAAATATATGATTGATTACTGACCAGACAAAGAAAACTGAACTGAGCATGTCTAAGTGATGTCAATGATGATGTAAAGTGAGGAGGAGCAAAAAGAGTATATAAGCAAGCTCTCGGTTGTAACAAATTGAACATCCAGGCTAAATTAAGCTGTAGGGTGCTCCTTTATTCGAATAAATACTTTTGTTACCCTTTACTGCCTGGATGATCATTTTCACTGTGTGGTTTATTGGCTAGCCACACAAGTCAAAGAACCTTAGCACCCCTTCAGCGTTAGCAACACCATGAATAATGTATAATAAACTTTAAAAGAAAAAGGGAATGTCATATTGAATGGAAAGAAATATGTATAGAAATGCATATTCAAATATATATTTTCTGGTAAAATGCTTGAAAAAAGGAGAGGTTATTAAGAGTACTGGAAGGCCAGTGGAATGGAACGTCTATGCACAGGAAATCAAGGAAATGCAATGAAGCCAAAGGAATCTGTTCATCCTACAGGAAACTTGCCAGGGAAGGGGTTGGATCTTAGACAACATAGGATAAAAATAGCTGAAGAACTCCAGTAAAATTTTAGAGAAAGTGAATGATTCCTTAGCATTGGTTGTTACTGCTGAAAATGTTAGATAGTTACCCATGAAGAAAATGATGCAATCCAGTGTGCATTGAGTTCAGTAGCCCTTTCAAGAAGAAAGTGACAAGAGATGAGCTTCTAGAGATAACTGAGAAATTAAAAATTAACAAAGCACAAGGTCCACCTGGCATCCACAAAGAATTCTTAAGAAATTCAAATGAGAAATTGTTGATCTTCATACAAAAATATCCAGTTATACTGCTGTGATTCCTTGATCAGTACAATTACCTTTTCCTTCACCTTTCCAGCTCTACAATATCCTTTTTGAGGTGGGGTAAGAGGAACAATGTACAGTATTCCAGATGCAGCTGAATTACAGATTTTATAAAGGCAATACACTATTAGCAGTTTTACTTTCCACTGCAGTCCTAATAATTCCAAACATAGAGCTTGACTTTTGCATTGCTGCTCCACGCAAAGTAGATGTTTGTGTTGAGCTCTGTAAGGTGACACAACTAAAACAGTTTGACAGAAGTGGAAGGACTTGGTAAAACCGGCCTCAATGATTCCTTAAAACTGGCCACTACAGGGGGAAAAATGTGGGGTTTTTTAACAGATGGAACTTTTTGGTTGTTGCTGTGAACACACAAAAACTTCAGTTAATCTTGAGCAGCACACACAATTCTACAAAATGGGCCTCATGGATGGGTGGTTTTCTGTAACAAATACTGTTCTCCAAGGAAGGGGAACCATCTGTCTTTCCTGAGTAGAAAGAAACACTCATGAGACCATACCTCTTTCTGACACATACTGCATACAACAAAATAGAGCTTTAATCCTATGAAATAGCAGGATGTTGGAACTATCTTTGCAATAGTGCCTTTACTTAAGCAATTTACATGGTTCTCTCCCTCCTGTTTATCCTCACAGCCACCCTGTCAGGTTAAGCTGAAAGAGTATGACTGGCTTAAGATCACCCAGTGATACGATTGCTGGCACAAGGCAGACAAGCAGTGGGAGATTCATTGATAGGTGAGTAACTGCTAGCATGACGGGAAGTGGCATCATCATATTGTCTGTGGTGCTCTAGCATTTGGCACAAACTCAGTGCCGCTATGGTATCACTTTCCATTGCACTAGAAGTGACATATTCACATTGTCAGCTATCACCCCAATTTTTCTCCCGGCACCCAGTTGAACAGCAGAAGGAATGGCCAGCAGGGGGTGGGAAGTCTCCTGCTGAAGTGGGAGACCTGGCATCCCTACCCAGTAAACTT
This sequence comes from Gekko japonicus, assembly GCF_001447785.1. Taxonomy (NCBI): domain Eukaryota; kingdom Metazoa; phylum Chordata; class Lepidosauria; order Squamata; family Gekkonidae; genus Gekko; species Gekko japonicus. Next base: position 849,530 of record NW_015159718.1, read on the forward strand.
TGTGGTAAACTGGAGGTTTGCATCTGGGGCTCCTAAATCCTACTTGGGAACCTTAACCACTGCATGGCACAGATGCTTACCCTTACCCTTTACATAAATTTATTTCTAATCCCAATACTTGCTAATATGCAACAATGTAGTTTTTTTTTTTTTGCTGTCTAAACTGTAATACAGATAAATTAAGTTATTTTCAGGGAAGTAGTTTGCATTTGAAAAGTTAAACACTTTCTCAAACTAAAAAAAATGATATGACAGTGCAGACTGGCCTGTAATTCCCTGGTTTTCCCCTGGACTCCTTTTTAAAAATTGGTGTAACATTTGCTCCAGTCTTCTGGTACAGCGGCTGAATTTAGTGATAGATTACATATACAGGTTAGTAGATCAAGACTATTTCCACACATGTCATAACATCTGAGTCTGCTTTCTTAAATCTTAGAATTTTGCCAAATTTTTCAGACTAATTTTGGCAGCTCTAGGAGTAGCTTTGGATCTAGTTACCAGTTAACACGTGGTTTTCAGATCCAGTTTTTCCATGATTGTTTTCTTCGAGTATAGATGTGCGCTTTTCTAGTATGAAATTCCCAAATTCGAACTTTATCTTTAGCCAACTTTTTGTGATGTTACTGTTGACTTGAAACTCCACCTACCACCACCTTTGCATTCCCTCACATAGCAAACTGTTTATTTTTTTAAATTGTTCTATTAATTGAGTTACTACACTGATTTTCATTTTTTATTATATTACTTTGTTATAACTCAGGAACATAAAGAGTGATGCTATGCGGTTCTCAAATTCAGGAAGCCCTGCAATGTTAACTTTTTCATGCAATTACTCATTCCCTTTGTCATTGTTTTCCTTGTTGTTCATGTTTTTCCTTTCCTTTCCTTTCCTTTCCTTTCCTTTCCTTTCCTTTCCTTTCCTTTCCTTTCCTTTCCTTTCCTTTCCTTCCCTTCCCTTCCCTTCCCTTCCCTTCCCTTCCCTTCCCTTCCCTTCCTTTCCTCCCATTAATTAATGTGGTGGTTTTTCTTGCCTAGTTTTGTATTTCTTTTCCCATTCCCGCTCTGGTCTTCACCAATCTCTTTTTGTATGTTTTTGGAGGAAGTTAATGTTTGCAAACCGTTTAAAATTATTGATACTTAAGTTGTTTGTTATTTGCAGTTCATGTCCATTACATTTCTTTTATAAATAAATGATCGTATCAATGCTGTTATGTATTGTCATACACTTTAACAATTAAAAGGTGTTTGTTATTTTCCTTATAATTTTTTTTAAACATTCACCAGCCATTTTGTTGGTTGGTGACAAATGCTGGCAACCATGCTGTTCCCTAAGAATCTTGGGCATGTGTGGTCATTAACCACAGACCAAAGAATCACCACATCATGAAAGGTTTCCAATGCGCTGGGTGGAATGCAAACTTTCTCCAGTGGTGAGATCTGTTGAGTGTGGGTGGGGAAGTTTGAACAAAGGGTATTCATCAGCAGAGGTGAGAAACACAGACGCGGTAAGGAATCCAAGCAGCCATTTTCACTCAGAATCTGTTACTTCTTGGCTTTCTTGCAAGTAATCAAGGATATCTTTGAATACGAAGCCTAATGGTGGAAACAAGGTGTCCTGATACTAGATCTGCTTTTGCTCTGGGGGGGAAGAGAAGTGCAGGAGGTGCTTGACTCCTGCCACAGGAACATTTAAGTTTTTGAGAACACATTCCTGGGACACAAATGATTGGCAACGGAGTGCTGGAGAAATACAAAATCCATGAGACAGGAGTACAAATGTGTAGCTGCTCATAACAGCCATTTGGGTAATACTCCTGCAACTTGCCCATATTTTAAGCAGCTGAATCACATATTGCATGAGGATGCAAGCGTGCATCCCAAACAGGTGGCTAGGACCCTGAAAATAAGGTTTGTTCCAGCTATGCCCAGGGCCCCAAAGGAACCAGCTGCTGGTTCTCACATGACATGGTGACCATTAATTCTGAACACATTCACTGCTCTATGCCTGTAGATTTGGCAAATAAGTGGGGGGATGGTTTTTGAGACATTACATGCTTGATGGTGGTCAATATAAACTTACATTACATGCCAGATGTTGCATCTATGTCTTAAAACATGCACACTTTATCAATTTTTAAAATTATGCCTCTCCCAACACATATTTGTGTCACACTAATATAACAATGCTATTAAGTTCATTTTATTTGCACCTGTCCATTTTATTAATCCCATTCTCATTTTGGACACAGGTGAGAACATTTGAAAAAAATGGCGTGCATAATGAGGGGTGGGTGCAGGACCTTGATGAGACATGAATCTCCATAGAGGTGGATGAAGGTAAATGTAACAATTGGTCTGCATATAGCCATTAAAGAACAATCCAAATAAAATAACCCCCAAGTCTCTTGTTTCAAGGGTTCCCAACAACAGGTGCCCATTGGTGGATTTAGGACAGTGTAAATATATTAAAACAACTGTGGCCAAATATTTGAGTGTACATTCCATTTCTGTTGCTTGATGTGAAAAATATTATAAGGGCAGTTTTGTTAAAGTTCCTTTTCTGTTTTCCCTAAAGCAGAGGCACCACAAGGAGCATGCCTTGAAGGTGGTTCCCAGGATGACCCTGATTTTGCACCAGCTACTCGAACAGCAGACCAGCCAGGTTAACCTTAGCTTTGTCCTGAAACTAATTGTAATTGTTGACAATTTTGTCCCTGTTATGGCTTTTGCCAAGCTAGGCCACTGATCAAGTAGGGGTGATTGTATTGTCACTGCGGAAAGTATGCTATGCTGCCAGCCAAACCCCTCATAAAATCTTAAACATAAAAGTAAAGTAGGCATTTCCATCTAAAAATTGTTGGCGATATCTTATGGCAGCTTCCCAATGTCCAAAGGACCGCCATTACCAAGCATTTTATGGTGGGCTAAACCACCCACATTGGCCAGCAAAGAAGGTGGTGATCACCCTTGCCTTATGCAGCTAACTTTGCATTGGCATCTTAGATACCTTTTGGCTTAGGCAGCATCTTGCAACATAGTGTATAATTATAAATTTAATTTGGTTTGTTCACAACAACACCAGCTCTTAAGGCTAGTTTAAGGCTTAGAAGGGTTGAGGTCCCCTTTCTTTAGGATACACCTCCCCAACTAGTCACACCAACAGATAAAAGTGAACCCTATAGGGCAGTTCACAATCACACTTTTGTTCACTGATCCCAATGGTAGGTGAGTGTTAACCCACCTCACCAAACAAAAGCAGCATTAAACATAATGTGCATCAACTATGGGCTCAGACATAATTTTTTATACCAAATGGAATGAAGGGTTCTTTTCTATGTTTTCTTAGGCGATGACATAGAGGGGGTATCTCCAGCAACCCGGCTTGCGAATTCCTGAAACAGGAAGTGCCAGGTTGCAATTTTGAATGTGGTGGCAGAGACAATGCTGGAGCAGGGAAAGTGTGACCAGGGCAAGGCTGCATGCCAGAATGTGTAATGGACTCAAATAGAGGAACAAAGATACAAAGAGATGTTTGAGGAGGGAGAGCATGACTGGATGGTTTTTCAGAGATGATGCATTGGAACATGAATATCATGATTGCTGCTGTAGATGCCCTAAAGAAGCTTGGTGATCTTCTTCAGGATATGCAGAATGCACCTGTGTCCCAAGACAGAAACCTCCCCAATTCTCCCTCACGGGCTCAAGCATCTGGATTGCCCAACAAAATAGGAGCTGGCAGCTTTGCTGCTCTATGTTATGCTGACAACTCCCAAGCTGCATCAAAAGCCAACACTCACAATGAACAATATCTCACCCCCCCCAAGCAACCTCTGGTGGACTTGACATAAGGAGCAGAGGTGGAGGCAAGAAGTGTTCCTGTGTAGGCTAGAAAAGGATCTGTTTTGAACCCTAGTAAAAAAAATTTCTTTCCTGTACTAAAATAGCAATAAATTAACTTGAATTTAAATTCCTTGGGGCTTCGGTGCAGCACCTTCAATTTCTCCTTGGAGCATTGCTCCTGAAGGAGATCCAAACTGCCTGGTTTGCAGGTTCTTGGAGAAACTAGGATATAAGGAGACCCTAGGAGAAGAGTCACCAAAGCAGAGGCCGCGATGAGGAAACTCTCCCTAGGCGGCAGCTGTGGGGATTGAGTTTTCATCATCTGCCCTGGAGTGCAGACCGATGCGGGAGCCATCTTGGCACTCAGTCATGAATGACTGATAGAAAGATAAGCGAGCAGATGAAATGAAGTTTATGAACTCCCTAAATGAGTAAGTTTGGTTCCTGATTAAAGAAGACCTGAACTTAGAGACTTATTTGAGAATCCAAAGCTGAGTTGCCGGATATTGGGAGGGAGGGGGGTGGGAGGTAAGAAGTTATTCCCACCCTTCTGAGGAAAGTGGCTTTCACTTTAACTGGAAAGGGAGGGACAGCAACTGCCTTCTTGGCTAGGAAGTGGTTTGGCTGGAGTGACAGCCCTCTCTGGTACTATGGCTTTCCTGAGGGGAACAAACTGATATAGAAGTAAAAGGGAAGAAGTGAGATACTCCCCAGAGTTGCTGGATTTAGTTTAAAGAGAAAGAGTCCAGAGAGAGTGGTGAGAACCAACAATATATAAAGTGGTCTGAATACCTAGTTACTGTGTCTAAAGAAGGCTATAATAATATGATTTGTTTTGCCTGACCTATTAATTGTTTGTGGGGCAGAAGTGACATTAGTCTTCTTTCTACTGCTTTATTTCCAGCATTGTGTGAAGCTTGCCCATATTTGGATTAGCTCTGGAATGTCACAGTGAAGACTCAAGCACTAGGCATTTTAAAAGCTGAGGCATGAGTAGAGCACAGGGAGGTGGAAGAAGTTTTGTTTATATTTTGATTAGCTCTGAAATGTCAGAGTGAAGAAGCATCTTTTTTGGGGACGTGATCTATAGACTGTGAGTTGGAAGAAGTCTGCAGTGAGACTAAAATGTATTATTCTCTAAATATTTGATTGGGAACAAAAAAGAGGGGGGGTGTCACCCTGTATAACTGTAGGATGAATACAGTATTGAAAACGTGATTTGTTAATACATTTGAAAGTATTGCTGCATAGGTTGTGTATAGTTTTAAAAATACTGGCAAGTAAAACAAAAGGGTAAAATAACTTTTATGTTTAAGATAAAATTATAGGAGAACAAATATAGGAAAATTAGCAAGTCTAGCAAGTCAGATAAGAAAAATACACCTTCTTCTTCTCCTGCCACATCCCTGGGTCAAACCAAATCAGTGGGAACGAATCTATCTCAAGATTCTTTAAAAGAGCTTCAATCAAGTCTCCAAGCAACTTTTCTAGTGGGGCTGAGCCAATTACATGATTGGTTAACCCAGATAACAACTCAGATTAAAGACATAAATGATAAAATGGAGGACTTCCAAAATCAACTTAAGGAAAATAAACAAGAAACCACTAAACTAGTGAAGGCTATTAAAAAACCCTGAAATAAAAACAGAAAAGACTCAACAGAAAGTCAAAGAGATTGTAGAAGCACAAGAGCTGTCAGATAACTGAATGATTAAGCTGGAAATTGACAGAGCGGCTTATATGTTGAGGTTTCAGAATATCCCAAAGGACAAAGAAGAGGATTTAACTCTCTTATTAGCACAATCACTTGCATCAGAAATAGAGGTTGAAATTGATGATCGTCAAAGAGAGGTAGATTTGATCTATAGAGTAAATTCAAGCTATGCCAGAAAGAACAAATTACCAAGAGAGGTTCATGTGAAATTCACCAAAAGAGCAGTGCGAGATGGTGTGCTGAAGAGAATGAGAGACAAAGACCTGATTATAAAAGGAAATGTGATTAAAATTTTAAAAGAGGTACCATGGAGGATGCAACAGAAAAGAATATGACTCCCTATCATCAGTACTGAAAGACAATGACATCAGTTACAGATGGCTAATACCAGAAGGTCTCTTTTTTCATATGAAGGTCAGAGATATAGAATAAATTCTGAAAGTGCAGAGCTTTTTGGAGAAATATGGAAAGATACTTAATAGGGGAGAGATCAAAGAGGAAGAAACAGACAAAGAGAATGGAGAAGATTTAGAGGTTCAGTCAAATGATAGCTCGTGAGAATCAGAAATGGATCAAGAAGAAGGGACCAAAGCAGCATCACGAATGGAAACAGGAGGACTGAGCAAGCAAAAACAAGCTGGTAGTAAAGTGAATACATGTGATGGATAGAGAAATTAGAATTCTTACAATCAACATGAACAGACTTAATTCACCACAGAAGAGGAAAAGGATACACTTACAGCTGAAAAAATTAAATTTGGATATAATTTGTTTACAAGAAACCCATAGCAGATGAATTGATCAATGCCTATTAGAATGCTTCTAATGTCTAGTGTCCTGGCCCCACTGCTGGACCTCCTGATGGCACCTGGTATTTTTGGCCACTGTGTGACAGTGTTGGACTAGATGGCCCATTGGCCTGATCCAACATTGGCTTCTCTTATGTTCTTGTGTTCTTAACAGATTGGGGAAAACTTTTATAGCTTTGATGCAAAGAAAAAAAAAGAGGCCTAGTAACATATATTAAAGAGAAATTTAACCCTAAACTTATTCATGCCTCTGAAGATGGTAGAATTTTGATGGTTGAAATCCAAAGAGAAGGGGGGGAAATTTAGTGACCAACATTTATGTACCAAATGATCACCAAGAAAATTTTTATAAGAATTTAGAACAGAAATTAGCAAACTACAAATATGAAGAACACTGCCTGATTGGAGATTATAATGCAGTTTTTTATAAAGTACAAAATAGAAAAACAGCTAAACAAATAAAAAAATCTGGAACACTCCTGTCTAAGATGTTTTTACAGCTGGTAGAAGAATATAATTTGGTAGACGTATGGAGAACAAGAAATCCAACAACAAGGGATTATAATTTTTATTTTCAAAGGCACAAATCATGGCCTAGAATCGACATGTGCTGGATTTCAACGAATTTGATGAAGAATATAGGAGAAGCAGATATTTTACCGAAAACTATTGCAGATCATAATCCTGTATTCTTGAAAATGACTGGCATTTCTAAAAAAAATTAGTTGAAAGCTGAATACACAGCACTTGAAAAATGAGAATTTTGTGACCGAGACAAAAAAGGAGTTAGAATATTTTTTCAAGCAAAATATCCAACTGGATATTTTCATAAATACAGTCTGGGATGCGAGTAAGGCCTTCTTCAGAGGAATGGCAATTAAATTCGCAGTAAAGCAAAAGAAGGATAGGTCGAAGAAATTTCAAGAGTTGAAAGATCAACTAACAAAGCAGGAAAAAAAGCTGGAAAAGTATCCAACAGTTATTGAGCTGAAAACAAAAAATACAATTGATAACAACATCAGATTAATGTGATATTGTCCGAAATTATTTCAAAAATCCTAACAAATCAGGAAGGTGGCTGGCATACAGACTTAGGAAAGAGAGAGAAAAATGCTCAATATATGCATTGAGAGATGAAGACAGTACTGAAAAATATGGACAGGAAGAACTTAAGATAATAGTTGAAAATTTTAAATTACAAATTATATCAAGCAAAGACCATTTCTGTTGAAAAACAGAGAGTGTATCTTAAGAAATATAATGGTATTAAGTTAAGTGAAGAACAGAAACAAAAATTCAATGGACCTATAAAAGTACAAGAAATTGTAGATACAATTAAGAAGCAAAATAAAGGGAAAGTGCCTGGACCAGATGGGCTTCCAATAGAATATTATAGCACCTTTGAAGAGTGCTTACTAATACCATATAAGAAGGTGCTGGAAAACATACTGGAAGAAGGGAATTTACCACAATCATGGAAAGAAGCTACTATCTCTTTGATACATAAAGAAAATACAGACCCTAAAGAAGTGAAAAATCACAGACCAATTTCACTCAAAGAAGCGGTGGTCCGCCCTCTCCTGAAAAAGCCGAAGCTGGACCCAGTGGAATTGGCTAGCTATCGGCCGGTGTCCAATTTGCCCTATTTGGGCAAACTGATTGAGAGGGCAGTGGTGATGCAGCTGCAGGGTTTTCTAGATGACACTTCTGCCTTTGACCCATTCCAGTCTGGCTTTTGCCCGGGGCATGGGACGGAGACTGTGCTGGTTGCCCTTACTGATGTCCTCCGTAGACATCTGGATTGAGGCGGTGTGGCGGTGCTGTTGTTGCTAGATCTGTCAGCCGCATTTGATACGATTGACCACCAGCTGCTTGCCCACTGCCTTGCCGACGTGGGGATTCAGGGGCTCGCCCTTCAATGGCTTGTCTCTTTTCTCCAAGGCCGGGGACAGAGGGTTGGGCTAGGGGAGCAGCAATCATGGAGGCACCTGCTTGAATGTGGAGTGCCTCAGGGGGCAGTACTCTCCACGATGCTATTTAACATATACATGCGCCCCCTCGCCCAGATTGTCCAGAGATATGGGCTTGGGTGTCATCAATATGCCGATGACACCCAGTTCTATATGATGTTGAGTGGTCAGTTGGACTCCAACCCAGCAGATCTTCACTGGGCTTTACAGGCCGTATCTGGGTGGCTCAGGCTGAGCTGGCTGAAGCTGAACCAGGCAAAGACGGAGGTCCTGTACCTGGGTTGGGGTAGTATGGGATTGGGGCTCCTGCTTCCGGCCTTCGATGGGGCACCTTTGGTGCCAGCTTCAGAGGTTAAGAGTTTGGGAGTGCTCCTGGACCCCACCTTAATGATGGAGGCCCAGGTGGCAGCCACTGCCAAAGCAGCCTTTTACCACCTACGGCTGGGGCAGCAGTTGGTCCCCTTCCTTAGCCGCAAAGACCTGGCCACAGTGATCCATGCAATGGTCACCTCGAGGTTAGACGACTGGGGCTGCCTTTGTCACAAATTCGGAAGCTGCAGCTGGTGCAGAATGTGGCAGCCAGGTTGGTAGCAGGTGTCTCTAGATGGGATCACATCCAACCTGTGCTGAAAGCGCTGTACTGGCTGCCTATAGCATTCCGGATTCGCTTCAAAGTGCTGATGCTTACCTTTAAAGCCCTACATGGCCAGGGTCCGGCATACCTGAGGGACCGCCTTTCCCCATACAGGCCCCAAAGAGCACTTCGGTCGGGGTCACAACACCGTCTAGTGACCCCGGGCCCTAAGGAGGCCAGGCTTGTTGCCACAAGCGCCAGGTCCTTTTCGGTGGCAGCTCCTACCTGGTGGAATGAGCTTCCGGAGGAGATTAGGGCCCTGCAGGACCTTTTACAATTCCACAGGGCCTGTAAGACAGAGCTCTTCCACCAGGCCTTCGAGTAGGAGCCGCCACCACCACTACCACCAATGTGTGACTGCAGAGGAGCTTCGCCGGGTTGGGCTGACTGGCCACCTGAACGTCATGGCCCATGGCATCCCTCTCGTTGATCCCAATGTGATGTGCAGTAGGGAGTGAGTATGTTAGTCGCGATGATCCTGTGAGTTGTCCACTTTTGCTTAAACTGTTTCAACCTGTATTTTATTGCACTGTGTGCGTTAACTGTTTTAACTTGTGATGTTGTATTACATTTGTGTCTTGTAAGCTGCCCTGAGCCCGCGTGCGGGGAGGGCGGGGTATAAATGAAATAAAATAAATAAATAATAAATAAATGTGGATTACAAAATCTTCACTGCTATTCTAGATTTGCGTTTGAGATACCTACTTGAGATACTTACTATATCTAACTTTCCATCTAATACCAAGCACTCCAGCTCCCCCATCTTGGCTCAGCATAAAGACATCTATAATGTGTTTAGCATTGGTACGTGTTTCCATCTGCAGGAACCCTCGTCTCCTTTGGCCCCTTAGTTAACGTACATGGCCTTCATTAGTCATCCTACCATCACTCCTAAGTTCTGTTATATTCTTATCAATATTACCCTGAGTGTTTATGCAATAATCTTTTTGGACCGACTTGTCCCAAACCGGAGGCTCCCCAGCTCCTGTTGCCCCCCCCCCCGAGTTAGCATAAAAGCTGCTCTGCCACCTTTTAGATATTAATCACCAGCAGCCTGATTCCCTCTTAGTTCAAGTGAAGCCCATCTCTTTTGTACAGGTTTGGCTTGTCCCAGAAAGTTCTCCAGTTTCTAAAATATCTAAACCCTCCCTCCTGTCACCACTTTTTCATCCACACATTGAGAGCCCTGATCTGAGCCTTTCTAACTGGTCCTGCATGTGGAACTGGCAGCACTTCTGAGAATGCTACCTTTGAGTCCCTGGCCTTGAACTTTCTGCCTAAATTGGTCCTCCAATACCACACTATTACATTTCTCCATATCATTGGTGCCAATGTGCACTATGACTGCTGACTCCTCTCTAGCACTATCTATCAATCTATCTAGGCAGTATATGATGTCTGCAACCTTCACAGCAGGCATGCATGTCACCATGTGGTCAAAATGCCTGTCACATACCCCACTCTCTATATTCCTAATGATCAAATTATCCACTACCAAAAGACCTCTTTCCCATATCCCCCAAGGGGTATCCTTGATATGAGAGGATATCAGTCTATTGCCCAAGGATGGGGGCCCTTCTAAGGGATCACAACCCTTCTCCTCAGACTGATGGTGTCTGACCTCGAGACTCTCAATCTCCACAACAGTAGAAGAGCTGTCAGCAGAGGAGTAAGTCCTTAAGGGTCTCTTCCTCAAACCTCTCTTTCTGCCTCAGCTTCTCCAGGTTGGCAACCCTAGCCTCAAGGGAATGAACCTGCTCCCTGAGAACCAAAATCTCCAAGGGAAGAGCACACACTCATGATTTCTACCTGATGGTGACCAACAAGAGAACAGATGGGTTGTTCATTTCTCAGGTGACTGCAGCTGTCAAGCAAGTTATGTTATGACATATGTGTTTGCCATAAAATTTGCTGCAACTGTAATCCAAACCCTTCTATGAAGTTCTATGAAGAAGTATTTTCTTGGTTCCTTTTCTTTCTGGAGCTAAACTGAAAATTTTAAAAGTATATGCACTGTGTGTAATAAAGACAAGTGCAATATATGTTTATTTTGCATATTTTGCTGTAAAATTGAACCTGTTTTCCAAGAAATAAAATGCACATGATGCTGAGTAATAAAATTATTGTAAAAAGATCACTACAAATATTAGTGTAAAACCCAGGATTCTTAATGTTCCTATCAAGCTACTTCCCTGGCAGCCAAGAACTTTCCAAAATCCATTAATGGTCTGTAAAATGTACACTCAGCCTTACTCTGTGTTTTAGGAAGGCATATAAAAGTTTCCTCCTGATTAGCAATCCCCTTGTCATAATGCATTTGTGACCTGACAAATAACTGCTTGATGATAAATTCGACATGTCAGACTCTCAGTGCCTGAACACATTTTCAACACACATTCAGTGATTTTTTTTGCGTGTTATGTTTTGTTGCCTTTCTTTGTTTATTTGCTGTTGAAATATAATGTTCATTAGAAATGTTTTTCTCTACCCATATACTAGTGTGTGTTGAAAAACAGCCACATTGGTTCAAGAGTCTACATATCACTTCTTGAATTTGGAAAATAAGCAATCAAGACTCATTTTATATTCAACAGTCACAACAAACAACTGAAACCCATACAGAACTCCTTAATTAAAATAATCAAACCACAAAATAAACCTTTCCTGGCAATCAGTATACCAAATTGTTACTTTTTAAAGCAGAATGTTCACAGACTCCACATATAAAACCAAAAACAGAAAATATTTTTTCTGCATGTCATGTCCTGAAACTAAAATCCAGTACTTCTGAAGTATAACCGGTGCTCCATATGCAGAGAACCAGTACTAGTTTCTTTTACAATGAAATAGATGCCTGGTATGAAGTATTGCTCTACCTAAATTGAATGGGAATCCCCTGCTTTCATGGAGTTTTGGTTCATGTCCAGTACATAATCTAGATCTCATGAATTTCAGAAGAATAAAACATATTTTGCTGTTAAAGCATAATGGATAAATGATGTAAAGCAATTTGAGAGTTGTTTTGTTAAAGCTGTTTAGAGAACAGAAATATAAAATATCCATGAAGTAAGTTCTGAAAATATGAAGCACTTCTATGACCTTGCTAGGGGTGAGCTACCATTGGAACATGTGAACAGTTTACTTACAAAAACAGAGCTGTATTTTTAACCTATTCACATATCCTGAAAGGTGCTGCACTTTGGTATGATTTTTTTCGGATGCTCAAGGGGGTGTGAAATGAAACTGAGCTCATGTTCAACTCAGGTACCTTGATAACAAGGATGTTCTTTTCCTCTTCTAAACTAAGGGGAAAGTTTTTCCCATTGTTTGTTCCAACTGATGTTCTCATTTTCATATGTGATCTCTGATTGTCTGGGTTCACTGTGGGAAGAAGAATCCAGGGGGGGGGGGGGGGGGGGAAGTGGTGCCAGATCAGCAGCAGAGAGGAAAAATGAGGACTACAATTCATTGCAAATGATCATAAAAATGCAATATTTATGAGTTTTGGGGGTGGGTGGGTGGAAACACTGTAAAAACCCTGTGTCTGAAAAATTTTAAAAGCAAAAATTTGGCCATCCTGATATTAGCCAAATAGATCAATTCTCCTGTTGGTTTCTTGCAGTTTCCCTAGGTCCAAAAGGGCACAGTGAGTTTGGCAGGTCAGGCAACTGGTTCCCTATCTCTCCCTATGACTTAGCCACTGTGATCCATGCAATGGTCACCTCCAGACTGGACTACTGTAACTCGCTATATGTGGAACTGCCCTTGAGACTGACCTGAAAACTTCAGCTGGCCCAAAAGGCAGTGGTGTGTGTCCTTACTGGGACACCTTTAAAAGCCCACATACAACTGGTGCTCTGCCAGCTGCATTGGCTCCTGGTTGAATATCAGATCAAGTTCAAGGTTGTAGTATTAACGTTTAAAGCCCTGTGTGGTCTGGGACCAACATAGTCTCTCCCTGTATGTCCCTCACTTTACACTCCACAGATCAACACCTACTGGTGGTCCCTGGCTCAAAGGTTATTCGCTTAGCCTCAATCAGAGCCAAAGCCTTTTCAGTTCTGGCCCCAGCCTGGTGGAACAGTCTCCCAAGTTAGCAGGTCCCTGTGGGACTTGTTGCAATTTCACAGGGCCTGTAAAACGGAGATGTTCTGCCAGGCCTATGGTTGAGGCAGTGGAGATCTAACTATATTGGTATACCCTACCCGGCCTTGCACTATTTATTTGGTGTTATAGTTGCTGCTTTTCTGCCACTTGCCTAGTATCTGGTTTTCATCTATAGGCACACATACTGAAAGTCTTTTGAGAGCACTTGTCAACTTGTATCTTATTGCCATCCTATGAGTTGTATTAGCCAGTGTTGTATAGGTTTTAATATTGTGTTCATTATGTTTTAATTGTTTTAAATCTGTTTATATACCTACTGTTGTAACCCACCCAGAGCCCTGCAGTGCAGGGAAGGGCAGGCTAGGAATTTAATTAAATAAATAAATAGCTACAAGCCATTTAAACCTCTGCTTTCTGTTCCCAGCAAAAAACAGCTGAGATGAAATGATTCAGAGCCATTTAAACCGCTTGTCATGACCCCAGGGGGTTGCCACCTTCCGCTGCCACCACTCTGGATTTTGGGTCCCTTGAGAAGGCCCAGAGTACCCTCCCAAGTCCATCCAAAATGCCCCCTTTTAAGCTGAGAACATAGGTGTGATGACCAGGCAGAGAACACTTAAACAAATCGTTTATTAACATAGTACTGGGGCAAGGGAAACAAGACAAGGTGTTTTAAAATATATAAGTGTTTAAATGCAAAATAAATTAATCTAACACAGCCCTCTTATACCAGGCATTCTGCCTGCACTCACTCTCAGCCAAGTGAGGGATCTTTCTCCTCAGACCAGACTATTCCCCTCAGTTTAACTCTGTGGGAGGGAAGATCGCAGAAGAGCAAAAGAAACCAGATTTAAGATTTAAGCTTAAGTCAGAATCTCCTCAGACAATCCATGAACTCCCATTGGCTACAACCATTGCTAGCCTTATGGGGATTATAGACTGTCTACTTTCCACTCCCACACTGGTCTCTCCTGGGACCAGGCCACACTAGGACTTGCTCCCAGTCCTGCACAGATCAGGACACCCCTGTTTTCTGCTCAGCTGTTTTTTATGAAGAGCAGAAACCAGGGGTTTAACTGCTCTTCACAAACTGCCCTGAACTGCCTTAAAATCTGTGGAATAGTGTTTGTGTGTGTGGGCTCTTTAGTTAGCAAACTTTGGTTTGTGGAGCACAAACCATCCAAAATTCATCACAAACTTAAATTTTTGAGCTTGTTTGGGCCCATCCCTAGTTCCTTCTTCATGGGAATCAGTGGCCACTGTCCACACAATGTGGGACAGTGGTAGCTGGGCTGAAGCCACAAAAGCCAGCTCCTTCCTTTCCCCCTTTATTGAAGTGGTGGGGGTGGGGGTGAGGGTGGGCCCTCTTCTTTCTTTCCTCTCCCCAGGTGGGGCCTGGGGTGGGGTCCTATCCAGAGCCTTTGCTGGCTTCCTGTCCACCCCTTCTAGGGAAAAAGATCTGCTCAGAAGGAAGTCCCATTTTATTGAATTGATTTTACTCCCACTAAAATGTTCTTAGTATTGCAGCCTTAATCCTCATTAATTCTTAGGAGCCATATATCCCACTTGGGCAGGGGCTGATTGTGTGGGTGTTCACCCCTGAATTATTCACCACTCCCTCAGTAATCACTGGTGCAAACAAGAATTCTTTCCCCCTCTTTTGGGCTCTCTGTGTGTGTGTACGCTGATCATTTTATTTCACTTCTTTTTTCATTTTCTTTTGTTTTTGTTTCGCTACATTTCTTTCTTGTCCATTATTTCTTTCTGAATGAAAGCCTTGTTGGCTGCTTTCTGCGAAGAGGGAAACAGTCCAAGTCACTGGAATATAAAACACACATCACTGCTCTGAAACAGGTAGATATGGATGCCATTAGGGCTTAGCTTCTTTTAGCTAGGTGGGCTGGAGATAATTTGGGGAGACAACTCAATTTTTGCTATCATGCTTCTAATTTTTGTTCTTAGTTTCTTTGTCCGAAATTGATTCAAAAATGCATCACTCCACGATTCATGTGATGATATATGGTGTTTCAAGAGGTCCCTGCTGTTTACCTTGAGGATGTATTCTTCTTAGTCATCACAGGTTTATTTTGCCTTTGTTCTCAGAAGTGCCTTTTGCTTGCCTCAAGGATCAAGTTCTTTAGTTTGCTTCAAGTTATTATCATGTTCTATGGTACCTAGTCATGTTATTCATCTAGTTACAGGGTCATCCTAAGCAGAGTTATGCTGTTCTAAATCCACCGAAGTCAATGGCCTTAGAAGGTTAGGGTTGCACTATCTGTGTATATATAATGCCATTAGCCTTTCATGATTTATATTCTTCTTGAATATACAAATATAATTCGTTTCAGTTACATGCTTGAATCTCTGTTTCCTTAGTGATAAATTATAACTGCTGGGGTGATACAGGACCCAGATGAACACTGAGGTAAGTTAAGGGCTCCAGCTATATTAGACTGCTCTTGAACTATTCTTGAGTAGAGGCTACCTGAACAGCTTAGAGGTCCCATTCCCCTGGTGGAGAGGCATCCCCATCCCCTCCTCCTGTTACCTGCCAGTGCTTTAAGCAGTGGTGGGATAATTTTTTTTTTAAAAAAACACAGTTTTGGGGGGAAATGGGGGTAACATAGGATAGCTCTGGGAACTGCTTATGTCACTTATGATTCCCCCTGCCCCCGAAGTGATGTAGTGCTGCAGCTGGTATTGCAACCCCCCTATCCACCATATTCACAACTTTCCTTGGGCAGCTTGATCCTATTTCCCTCTGTATGTGTTGTTTCAACACCTACTGGGGCATCTTGTATAAAGACAGCCATTCAGACTCAAGGAGTTTCATCTTGTTTGCCTTTACAAGACAGGACCAGTTCTGTTTGATGTAGTGGTTAGGAGAGTGGACTCTAATCTGGGAGAACAGGGTTTGATTCTGCATGCCTCCACATGCAGCTGCTGGTGTGACCTTGGGTCAGTTACAAGCTCTTTCAGAGCTGTTCTCTCAGGAGCAGTTCTTGAATGAGCTCTCTCAGGCCCTACCTCACAGAGTGTCTTTTGTGGGGAGGGAAAGGGAAAGGAGTTTGTAAACTGCTTTGAGACTCCTTCAGGTAGTGAAGGCAGGGTATAAATCCAGTCTCCTCCTCCTTCTCCTCTGGCATCTGCAAACTGCAACATAGTGTGGAACTGGGTTGCCAGGTTCTGGGATCAAGCGCTCTCATTCTTTGCTTTATTCCTTCTTCTTTTGTAGAAAAGCCCTGGAATAGGGCTTCTCCTCTGAATAGGACATCTCTCCAGAGTACCAGTGTAAATTGGCACTGCGGGATCAGCCAGCCTTGTCGTTTCATTGTGCTGGTGTTCCTCCAGTAGGAGTTTTGGATATTGTGGTAAACTTCCAAGATAATGCTTTATATTTCCCAGTCTTTCACCTCCACTTCTTTGTTTAGTCCATCAGCTATTTCTTTTATGTCCTCTTTGGTTTGCCAACACAATAACAGTCCATTCATGTTTGCCACTATGTATTCATACTGCCCATTTTTAAACACTTCTTTATGTAAGTTTTGGAAATAAAACGTTGCAATATCAATAAAGGGTGTGTATGTGTTAAAATTAATAAGGTCTGGTCTTTGGTTAGGCCATAACAAGTTGGCAGGAATAGGGCTGGTTGCTCATGATTAGTAGGGATAATTAGCAAGCCACCTGAGGCATTGGACATGATTGTGATGTTCTGAACAGCACATCACATAATTTATGGCTGGCTGGGTGGGGATGGAGCACCTTTGATACTGAGCAGTATTGTTCCAATCCTGGTAGTGGCCTTACAGGGAATCAGGGGAGGAGAATGAAGTTTGGCACTGTCAGAAGTCCTTATCCAAATTCACGTTAGGAACTTTTGTTAAGGAAGGGCTGCTGCAGAACTAATCTCATCCTAGTCGTGGTAGGTGCCACCAGTCCTTTCACTCTATCCCAACAGCTTAGAAGCAAAAGGACAAGTCTCCCAGCCTTTCAGGGAATTAACAAAAAAAGTCAGCCCTGCAGGGTAGAACTGCAAACTGAGTTTCCAGACAAAAGGTAGGTGGTCAAAGGCCAGATGGCTTTGAGGTCCATGAACGCAAAAATCCACAACAAGGTAAAAATATAATTATTTTATTTAAGATGGGAAAAAAAGATAAAAAGACAAGACTGTGAAGGAACATAAAACAATGCATTCTATGCTTATCCAGCTTAGCTAATACAGTAAAGCCCACACGAGCAAGCAGTTCAAGATGGATGCCATGAGCACAAGATGAGCTTGGTAACCACTGACATACTTAATGCCAAGTAGTTACTGAGCCCCCAAATGACAAATGCTAACTAACTTTATGAAGGTCTCTGATTGACCTCAGGCCTGTTAGGCCAATCAGAAACCTGAGGTATGATGTAATCCTCTGTGCATTGCTGAGCACGATGTATAGGGTGATGGACCAGAGGAGAAGAAATGAAACTATACCGCAGATAAGCCTTATCTCTTTCCCACAGGTGCAAATAGCTCAATTGCTTGGTATGCACTAATTACTAAGCCAGGGTAGAATTGTATTGTTTGGATCAGCAGTGTTTTTGGGCATGTGGAGCTTTGGGGAAAAAACCCAGTGCAAACCTGTTTGGAAGTCATCTCAGACATTTGGTACTGAACTGAACATACCCAGTGATTAGCTCATGCTTGATTGTCAAGACTCAAGATTAAAAGTTTAACTGTTGAGCATGTTCAATGGGAAATTTGCAGTACCCCCAGGGGTCATTTCGTAGAAAAAGAGCTAGGGGGACTCATTAGCATAACTCATTAGCATATGCCACACCCCCTGACATCACCGGAAGTGTGTCCTCCCCACAGCCGGCGGCGACCTCCAGCGGGCACCAGCAGGGAGCTCCAGGCCCCGCCCTCCCGCACCTCACCCGGGGGGATGGCGTCCCCCCGCGTCCCCCCCCAAATGACCCCTGAGTACCCCTAATTTCATTGTTGTCATCAGGGCTTTTTTTGTAGAAAAAGCCCAGCAGGAACTCATTAGCATAATAGGCCGCACCCAATAGCAGAAACTCATTAGCATATCAGGACACGCCCCTGGCAGCACAGCTCATTAGCATATTAGGTTGCATCCCATGCCTTCCCTTGGCTTGCCCGGGCGCCCCGTGGCTGTAGGGAGCCCGGGCAAGCCCCCCCTTGCAGGGAAGGGAAGGGAGTTTAAACTGCCTTCCCTTGGCTTGCCTGGGTGCCCCGTGGCTGCGGGGACCCCGGGCAAACTGGCCCTTGGACAGGACAGGGAAGGCATGGGGAGGCATTTAAATGCCTCCCCAATCCTTCCAGGGGCCCCTGGCCCCGCCCGCCTTGGAGTCACCTGGAGGGGGTTGCTCTCCAGGCCTTCCCTCTGTAGCCATGCACGCAGAGGGCGTGGTCAACTCTGAAGCCAGCCGGGAACTCCGTTCCTGTGCGTTCCTGCCCAAAAATAGCCCTGGTTGTCATCATCGTTATTGTCGTCATCGTCCACCTCCTCCTCCAATGCATTTAGCAGTAAGTGATACAAGTTCCATCGGACACCCAT
Organism: Gekko japonicus; assembly: GCF_001447785.1. Lineage (NCBI taxonomy): Eukaryota > Metazoa > Chordata > Lepidosauria > Squamata > Gekkonidae > Gekko > Gekko japonicus. The sequence goes on from NW_015159718.1 coordinate 868,165, forward strand.
ATGAGTCCATTGCAGTAAATGCAAAAAGGAATCTTGAGGCACTTTGGAGACCAATGGATTTATTGAAGCATAAGCCATGTTAGGAACCACTTCATTAGATATATAAAATGGAATTTTTAGTCAGTAGGATGTGTGCAGCTGAAAGGAAGGAAGAAAATTATGACATGAAGATTGTAACATTTCTAAACAAAGTTCAAAAGTATGAAGTAAGTACAGTAATTATTCACACTGTCTGTAGCTGGTGGTAAGAAGTTAGACTGGTGCCTAAGGAAAATGCCAGTTTTATTTAACCTTTCCTTAATGCAACCACACCAATTGAAATCTAATTTAGCAACTTCTCATTGGAGTCAGCTTTGAAGTTCCTTTGTCAAATAAAAGTGACTTCCAGTCTAGAAGAAGGTTGTCCTGATCAACTGAGATGTTCACTCACAGGTTTCTGAATGTAACCAATTTTGACATTAAATCACATGATATTTAATTGAATTTATTTGTAGAATAGTATGACCACCTTGAATCCTACTGTAAAACCTGACCAAAAACATTGATCACACATCACAACATAAATATTGTAAAAGACAAGAAAGAGTTAAAATTTTAGCTCTTGCTGGAAAAGTCGGGCTTCAGCAGAACCTCTGTCTCATCTCCTTCTGCAGCTGTTTGTCTTATGGAATTGACAGGCACTGTAGACATTTGTACAACCTTGAGTAATACAGCTCCCTAATGTGGCATAAGCAATTGAAACTTCAACAGTGACAGGTTTATAAAGCTACTTTGTTTGCTGTTAAAAGAATTATGGTGATTGTCTCATTTCAGTTAGCTTTATAGGCTGTTATGTTTACATTTCAGAGAAGAAATGTAGTGCTGAATATTTTAAACCCACAAAAGACTCCAGTTTCTAAAATGCTCCACTGGTGCGAGTCTCTTTCTTCTCATTTGATTTTTTAGGCTGGCAGACTGGTCAGAGAACTGGGAATTTTCAAAAATAGGTTACCATATTGTGTTTAATACCATTGTGTCAGTTTCTAAACATTGTGGCTAGACACTCAAGCTGCATTAAAAGCATAGCTTTGTTGTATTTTTCTTGGCCTAGTCATAATATTAGTGAGGAATTTCAGACAGACGATATATTCTGGAAGAGGAACGGTTCCCAAGCGGTTTCTGGTCTGTCATTTCAGACAGAACCGTTTTAGAACCGGTTCCCTACCAGAATATATTTGTAATTTCGGACACAAATGCTTCTGTCCCGTTTAGAACGTTCGCTTTATAGCGTTATAGCTATATATAATGCTATAACGCTATAATGGAACAGCATTATATCAACCCAATTGGAATGCTTGGAGTGTTTTGTTATAGTGCTATAGCGCTATAGCGCTAAAAAGCCAACCGCCCCCCCCCCCCCCAAAAAGTCAGAGATCGCCTGCACGGGCGAAAAATGGCAGGGGGAAAGTGGGAAAAAGCGGTGCAGTCTGAAATGGCAAACCGCTTCAGAGCCAGCTCTTTACCGGAAGGGGAAAGCCATGTGTGAAACGGCAGCCCTATACCGGTTTACTCCACGACGGATCAAAAATGGCTTCAAAATGGGTTAAAAAGGGTAATGTGAAATTCCTCAGTGTTCCTCTACTGACTTCCAGAAGTTAAGTAATTAAGCCACTCTTTGGGAGCAGAAGTTATTATTACTAGTTTTATTACTAGTGGTGTGCATTTAGCCAAAAAAAAAAAAATCTGGAAAATACCTTATCACTATTTTTTGGCTATTTTTTTTAGCCGGATATAGATTTGATTATTTTTTGGCTATCCGAAATGGTCAAGCCCCCCCAAATCCTGAAAGTTAAAGGGCATTTAAAGGGCTTGCAGTCCCCTTAAATGCCTTCTGGGTGGACTCATCGCTTGAAGAACATGTTTACAGGACTGCACGCTTTTTAAATGCCTTCAGACCATGATCCCTTTAAACACCTTTTTCCCTCCATTGAAACTAATGGAGGATGGAGGCACCTTCTTTGGGAGCCTGTAGAAATTCACCCCCTGGTCCAATGTTTTTGCATTTTTTTGGGGGGGGGGGGTTGTGAGGCATCAGCAGCTATGCTGAAAATTGGTGCCACCACCTCGAAAACAGCTCCCCCCAGAGTCCCAGATACCCCCAGATTGATTATCCATTATAGCCTATGGGAAACATTGGCTATAATGGTCCCCATAGGGTATAATGGAGCTGGGGAAAAAAATCAGGATTTCTGAAAAATCAGTATTGGGGTTTGGGAATATCAGAAAACACTGAATATACATACAGTTTGTAGTACTATTCTTTACTTCATGTTTCCATTAAAGGTACAAGTTATCTACAAACAAAAATCACATAACCTTATTATAGCTTACATGTTTGTTTAAAGCATAACCTCAATCCCTTCATATAAAATTACTTATTTAAATTTCTCTTACCTAAACTGGCTGAGAGCAGCTCCCAAATCTTTACAGCATTTTATTCGGATAGCAAATCTTAAACATACAGGTTCAAACTAGTTCCTTATATCCTATTAACCAGGTCACATGACTGTATGTATATTCAAACAATTGGGTTTTATTGTATGTACATTCAAACAATTGTGTTTATTGTTGTATTGTAATCAGGTGTCTTCAACAATTCCGGTTTTTGTAAAAAATCTGTAAAAAATCTGTAAAAAGCTTTCTTCTTTTTCATTAGGATGGTTGAAAAAGACGTTCAGTCGAAACGTTCCATCCTTAACATCCTCCATCCTTAACATCCTTGGCACTGTGACTGGGCTTCTGTCTTCGGATGAAGTTCACCTAGTAAAATCAAGTAGAAATTTATATGACTTGTTAATGTGTCTTTAACAGTTTGAACTTGTACAGTAATTCTTTCCTGTGTCATTGACTTTACAAATTACTGGGTCCACTTGTGTTGTTCTGCATTACAATTTCAGTGACATGGTGTGTGCCCTGCCCAAGGTACTCCTGCCCCTGACCCCAGATGCAGTAGACTTTCTTATCTTCAGCAGGTAGCTGGATTTACAGCTCCAATATTAAAAACAAAAATTCTACTGCTGTTAAATGCACCTACTATATTCAGACATGACCGTGTTTGCAGCCAGTCATTAGGAAAACATCCTTTCCATTTTGTAAAGAGTTCTCACTTTCAGGTGCTACTGAAATACTGCAGCAGAGACAATTTTCTTAGGTTCCTTGTTCTCTTTGTCTGATGTCCATCTCCAGTAGGACCTGGCTAGTGCACTGTGTAACTGGCAGGGATAATTGCTTCTCCTCTTATCCTGCCTTCAAGAAAAATCACCCTCTTCCCTGCTAGAAATGAGATGAAACTACACCAAACTTGTCTATGACTTTTGAAAAAGTTTTCCTGTCATCCCTCAGGCTGACTGACAGATTTGCAGATCCTTGAGTATTCCATCTTGTCATTTAGATTTGTTCAAAGCTAGTCTCAAATACTGTAAAACCAAGATGATTATGCAAGGTGTGAGACTCTGAATATTGATGGCCTCCTTCTCCACTTTGGGGTAAGTAAATTATTTTAATATATGGTTCATTGCTTGGCATAAAATAAATGATGAAATGGGTAATGATGGGATCATAAAATTTGATGAGAAAATGTTTTTGATATGAAATAAAGACTCCATTACCATCTTTTGGGCTTATACTAATAAGCAGTTTATCAAAGAACCTCCATTGTTACTTTCTGATGAAAGCCTTGGATTCTAATTTCCGGTGTGGGGTGATTTTCTGCAGTTTACCCAATAGGGAGGAAAAATTCACTGCCCTTCTGTTCAGAAGAGTTTCCCCTTTTAAATCATTATTTCATGTTTTACTAGACCAGACTAGGACTCTAAAAATACTGTCTTTGGTACAATTCAAATGTTGCATTTGTAGCAAAATGCAGAACCTCTTCAGGCGCTTCCGTATGAAATACAGTTTGTGTGGTGTGCGATATGTAATGCTTGGATTGGGCTTGTGCATAGCCATTTACACATGATCTGCCATTTATACATGATCAGTGTTATGTTTACAGCACCTGGAAATGAATGTAAAACCTTCTAAGGCAGTAGTTCTCTTCCGGTTTCAGTCCTGTATTGATAAAAATGCAAAAATGACACATCCTAGACCAAATATTATTGCTGATGGACGTGGAATTGGGAGAGCTTTTGGATTATAAATGGCTCACATCTGAACTGAATACAAAGGATTTTCAATGTTCAGAATAATTAACTATATAGTGTATTAATTCTGCTACAGTGCAGGTGATAACTAAGTGGGATGCAGAGAAACCAGGCTTCTTATGCATAAGCACCATTGAACATCTGGGCAAGTCCACCCAAGCTCTAAGCTTCCAACTAGTCCTCAAGACTGTCCAGTGCCCTCCTTGTCCCTTCTCAGCCCTGTTTCTTATGGTAACCCCATGGGGAAAATAAAGTGCTTGATCTTTGTCTCCAGTGTGTGCAGCTTTTATAGTTACCAGAGCAAATATTTCACTCTCCCTCCATCTCTGTCACTGCTGTGGGATAGTTTTGGGAGAAGTGTCCTAAAATTGTGCAAATAAAGAAATAAATAAGTAGCACTGTTTGTATATATAGAAGCAATTTTGTTTTAAAACTTAAATAGAATATTTAAAAAATCCTCTACACTTGCAAGTTGAAATTGACCATGCATAGACAACTAAGTGTGGCTCTTTATCGTGGCTCATATTAGGAGAGCCGATGCCTTTTGCATGATTAGGGCTGCATGCTGAGATAAATGAGTCTTACCCGGGACATGTCTCAATGATGAATCACCCATTTTCTTCAAAAGTATAAATGTGAGCTGAACTAATGTACATTTGAACATGAGAATGATTTCTGTAATGAAACTTTTATGTTTGTGCCAATTGGCTTGGGAAAAAAAGAGGTGGATAATGAAAGTATAAAATCACTCTCTCTTTCCCAACATCAGACAAATGGTCCATTGAAATTAATATTTTGCTGGGGACAGTGGTCAGCTGATATGAATTTGAGACGAGCTTAGCTCTCTACAGACTCTTTCTGTGGGTTCACTAGTCCTTTCTAGTTAAATTTTTTAATATGCAACTTCTTGACCCTGAGGAGTTATGCTTTGTTATTGTGAACCTTGTGGAATGTATCATATTGATGGGGCGAGAGATCATGTTTCTGCCATAATAACCATAATGTTCTTTCAGTGGAGGAGGGGAAGATGGGTAAGTGCTTTAGAAATTGCCCAGATTTTGCAGTTTGCTAGATCTGTAGCTGTTACTGCATCACTAAATATTTAGGGGTGGGGAATTAGGAAAAGGAAATGGAGTGGAGCTAAGAAGGCATGCATTGACATTGAGCAGCAAATTCTACTCTGCCAGTCCCAGACACTGGTAGTGGTCACTGGATTTTTCCTTCATCAAGGAATGAGCAGATTGTCCCAGTTCTATTCCATCAGTATTCTGTGGTTGTCCCGGCCGAAGCCCCAGAGCTGAGAGAAAGAGAGTGCCGGCCCGGGACGTCCCGATACTCACCCCGACGATGGCGGACGAGCGGCGGCCGTCGGAAGCAGAGCGGGAGAGAGGCGAGCCGGGAGCTGCAGAAGCCGGGCTGTGGGGCGCCGGCGATGGTCCGGACGGGCGGAGGGGTCCGCAGGCGGGTCGGGCCGAGACGGGTCGGCGGAGTCGCGAGGCGGCAGCGGGCGGAGATGGGTCCCGGCTGGGGAGGGAGGAGCACAGTGCGGCGGTGCGACAGGCGCGGGTGCGGGCGGCGGCGGGGAGGAACCTCGCCCCGCCCAAGGGCCCAGGGGCGCGGCCGGCAGAAGCGGCTCGGCGTCGATCCCTTTGACAGGGGGTGGGGCCGCAGGGAAAGGGGGCCGCTGGGAGCCGAGGGGGTAATAAAAGACGGAGTATGGAGAGAGCCGAGGAGGACGTCCCAGGAGCTGGCTAAGGATACGGTGGGGAGAGAGAGAGGGAAAGAAATCCTGTGCACCTTTGCTAATGGTGCAAAAGCCAGTATCCTTCAGGAGCGGGCAAGAGTGGCAGGCGGCCACCCTGCATACCCCGTTGTCTGAGGCCACCTCTCCTGCTCCTCTACCCACCTTCCCTCGGCTCCGACCCCGTGGGCTGCCCTGGAGGATCGCACCTTGACCCCAGGAAAACACGGCCAGCCAGTGGTCACCTGTCAGGGACCAGGCTGACCGTGACAGTGGTTATACATTGTTATACCTTTGTTATATAATTGTGTGATCCACTTTTATTGCGTTATTCATGTATGTATTATACAGGGCTTTGTTGTGTTGTTTTTACAATTCTGTAACTTGCCTTTCTCATAAAGAAATGCAGATAATAAATAAAGCAAAATCCATACATCTATAACTCGAAGAATAAATCCTGCTGCTCTTGAATTCTGGTTTAACTTGGAGAATTTCTGCAATGATTTTCAGAATTTACAGTACTTTATTGATATGCCTGTTGCAGTGTGGTAAACACCACACAAAAGGAGTCTTGATGCATGTGTATATATCAGTGTGCCTAATGTAGGTGAGGATGATGCAGACCAACTGAAGAAACTGGAAGCTGTGGCAAACTGTGCAGGAGCTGCAACCCTTTGGTAATTGTGTTGCTTTTCCAACTTTTCTAGATTTGCAGTATCCTATTGGAGACAGGGTGACTAGAACTGCCCACAATACTGGACACAAATGAGCGTGGATCAAACGGGAAATAGAAATTAGCTGTCTCAGAAGTTTCATTATGTTGGCACCAGAGAGAGAAAACATGATAAGGACGCATTGTTGAATATGTCTTCAACTGAAGCAGCAGAAGAGAGGAGCCATAATGACACAGTCAATCTTCTGTTTTTCAGTGAATTGGATTAGTGCTTTTTTGAGGCAAGAAATAGTGTGTCATTGAGCCAAATGTACATATTCACATATTGAGAAGATTCAGGGGGATCATGTTTACTCAGGCTGAGTTGTATATAGCCCAGGTTTCACCAGAACTAACTAACAGGAAGAATCCATGCAAAGCTGCATTTCATTCCTTTGCTGCTATGCAAAGGATAAGAGATGCTGCCATTCAGATAATGCCACCAGTGCTATTGATTAAAAATATATATATATTCTTCAGACCAGCCAAAAGTTGAGTCTGTTGATGGAAAGGCAACAACACCCATATCTACTTCTGCTTGTTATTATAATGAACTAATGAAATGTCTATCATTATGACAGATGAGTGATGGCAGAAAGGAAACTTGTATAACATACAGGTATTCCAAAGCTGCCAACTACTGGCTAAACTTTTGAATGTTAGACAGGCATGGTGGCAGGCTTGTACCTTGCTACTACAATTCTGTTCACCCTATCAGATATCCCTTTGCCTTTGAGAATCTCCTCGAGTCTGTCTATGTTATCCTAGGTTTAGTTTGTAAAGGCATTACTCAGAATAGTGGCTGGCTAGAGATATTTCTTGTTCATGGTACCCATTAACTTCTGGAGATGTAGGACAGTATCATTTCCTTCTGTTGATCAGTACTATACCCCATGTTACATCTATGTACAAGTTCAACACTGCCCATTAGCTGTCTCACAGCACCAGTGGCAGCAGATGTCCATAAGTTATATAGTGAATGTATGCATGATCAGTGTACAGTGTACACGTGATATTCTTTGTATGTGAGTTAATTCTCATGTTACAGTCAATGCATGAACATCTGAATGTGTGATTTAAACCCCGTTTTTATCCAGGAATTCTCTCAGGTTTCATGTCTATAGTGATCACACATTGGCTGTTTCTTACAAATGTATGGAGACATAAATGTATGGGATGTACGCTCATTCACTGTAACATGCAAAGAAGGCTCTTGTCTTGAATAAATGATGGCACCAGCATGTTGACCCATTTTGGTAGAGGCTGGCTTTCCAGATCAACACAAAATAGGCTAAGAAAACCTTTGCCAGATACTCAAGACCTCAGAAAGAATATTTCTGAAGGCCTTTTGTGGCAAGATAAGGTACTGCAATATTTTGGGTTAGAAGTGCGAAGACATCCAGTTAATGATGTTGTTGACATGCACATTCTGTTTTCAGTGTTTAATTTTTTAGCCACTACATCTTGCACAGTCACACTTTCTAGAGTAACCATTATCTTCCCATTTTGTTCTTGAATAAAATGAAAGGAGACTTGTCACTATAATTCTATTTGCTTTGAATTTCTGATACAGTCTATATAAGGAGGACTCCTCTTTTTAATTGCATTCCAGATTCCAAACTGGCAGCCAGTAAGTCATCTAGCTTGTTGGGAATCATAACAGTTCTGAAATAGCAGAGCATACATCAGCATAAGAATTTGTTTCAAGTCTTCTGTGAAATGCACATCTGCATGATTTGTTGTTTGCCTCATTGTCTCTTTCTTGTTGCTTTTTGATAACCAAATTTGTATATTTCTTGGAGCAAGATGAATGATAATGTATCTTTGCCAGAATAATGACATGGCTGATATTGCCAGAATCTTTGCATAAACATGCAAAGTTTGGGGTCAGGTCTCTCTTGTACAGCCTTGGTTAGCTTTTCAAGTTTCATTCCTTGGTGGAGACACCATTCCTCTTGTCACAGAAAATGCAGACAGCTTCACAAACCCTTCCAGCCCATGATGCTCCTCTCTGTTGCCTTTTTGGAATGCAGTGACCACTCCAGCCCCATCACTCAAGCTCTCCTCTGTTGTCCACTTTAAAACTACCCAGTAGCTTTGATTTCCCCCCCCTCCAAGATGTTTAACTGCTTTGAGTAATGAAGTGTGAATTCTCATTTGAGCAGATTCCAGCAAAATTAGCCGGATGCATAACTCTGTATCCTGAATAGCTGGTTATGGACTCCGTCCTTGATGGCCCACTACGAATGACATCTACTTTCAATAGCTCTATAATCTTCAGAATGTCCCATCATTTTGTCACTACTAATGTGGTTACCTGAAATAGAAAACAAAACCGAGTCAACAACATAGTAACCAATATGCATACATGGTGCCATTTCAACGCTACATATATATAGTACAGATGTAAAAATGAACAATTCCATTGCAATAACTCATGGGAAATCCTAAATGATACCAGACATGAAACTATTCAGAGGGACTGCTCCGGAGGGGAGGGCGGGATATAAATTGAATAAATAAATAAAATAAAATGAACAATGTCATCTACAGTACCTGTCTTTTATACTGGGTTCACAATATACTGTAACTGAATATGTTCATAATTTTTTTTAATTATTTATGTTATTTATAGTCTGCCTTTCTCCCTGGGAGTCAAGGCAGGCTACACAGAGTGAGTCAACACAATCAACAGGAGGGGACATTGAATAAACAATGCAATAGCATTAGGGCTGTAGAAATCTGGAACCAATCAGAAATCTAAAAACAGAACTGAAGCAAAGAGTATTAACGTGACATTACATTGTGACATTACATAGCAGGATCCTACTTATAGTAAGCGATACACAGTATACCACAGTCCCTGATAATTAAGCTAAGTAACTCTGTGAACCATTTTGTTCAGTACAACTCTGTTAACTGCATAGAAAAACCGTCTTGAATAATTCAGTTTTGGATCTGTGGAAAGCCAGGAGAGTGGGAGCCTTCCTGACCCCCTCAGGCAGGCCATTCTATAAGGTGGGGGCCACAATGAGAAGGCACATGTAAGTGTATGCTTTCAGTCTGAAATATTTATATAAGCTATGTATTGCATGCATAAACCTTGTCCTGGAATCAAGATCAAAACATTGTCATTTACTAATATATTTATAATATTTCTATGCAGCCTTTCAACCAATCCAGGGTTCCCAAGCAACAAACATTAAAACAAAATATTAAAACATTTGAGACATTAAAAAACATTTACAAAAATATGTTTATAAAGTTTTAAATAATAAAACATAACATAAACGTAAAACATGAACACATGAAAACACACAAACAGTGAGGAGGGCTAATAAGTGTAAGTGAAGGAATGCGAAGCAAAACAAAAAGGTATTCACCTGCTGGTGGAATATAATGATACAGGGAGACAGATGAATCTCCTTAAGGAGGGAATTCAGAGGTTTTTTTTTTTTTCCAAAAAACTTTTATTTTGGATTAACAATTTCAACATTTACACATCTATCATCAGATCCAATTCTTTTAACTCCTCCCCCCCTTTTGATGGCTTCCCGCAATGCTTCTCCCTGCCCCACACATATTTTTACATTTCAAGGTAACACTTTTTACTTACAGCTCTAACCTTAGTACATTTCAGTCCTAATAATTGTCTAAATACAAAATATTATTTTAATATCCCAATTTCTTTCTAAATAATCTTTAAAGTCTTTTCACTCTTATAAAAAGTCTTTGTCTTCTTTGTTATTTAACTTCTTGGTTATTTTATCAATTTCTGCCATAAATAGGACTTTCTGTATCCATTCCCATTTATCTGGAATTTTCTCCTGTTTCCAACATTGTGCATATGTCATTCTTGCTGTAGTAATTAAATACCATAGCAAAGTCTTTTTTTTTGTACATTTACTTCTTCCATCTTTAAACCTAGAAGTAGTATTTCCGGTTCTTTCTTAAAATTACATTTCAAAATTTTTTGCATTTCTTCATGAATTTCTGTCCAAAAAGTCACAGCCTTATCGCATGTCCACCACATATGGTAAAAGGAGCCTTCTTTTTTCTTACATTTCCAACATTTACTAGACATATTTTCATTCATATATGCTATTTTCTTTGGAGTCATGTACCACCTATACATCATTTTCTTTTACATTAGTACGTTGATATTTTAATAGAATTTTTCCATAAGTGTTCCCAAGATGACAGTCACCTCCTTATTTATATTTACTGCCCATTGAAGCATTTGCTCCTTAACTAACTCATCCTCTGTAAACCATTTTAATAAGACTTTATACAAGTTTGATATCATTTTTTCCCTTTTGCCTCCCACACTGCGGAATTCAGAGTTTTTACAATGACGGAGAAGGCCCTTTCTTGAGTTGCCACTCATCTATCCTCTGCTGGTGGGCACACCCTATACAGGGTTTCTGAAGATGACCAGAGTGATTGAGTAGGTTCATATGAGAGAAGGTGGTCCTTCCAGTATGCTGACCCCAAGCCATATTGAATTTTAAAGGTCAATACCAGCACCTTGAATTGAGCCTGGAAACAAATTGGAAGCCAGTGTAGATGAAACAAGACTGGAATTATATAGTCCCTATGACCCATTCCCATCAGTCTTTTGGCTGCAGCATTCTGAATCAACTGTGGCTTCTGGACAGTCTTCAAGGGCAGCACCACATATAGCACATTTTGCTAATCTAATCTAGATGTTACCAGGCAAGGACCATAATGTCCTTCCTGCCTGGGAAGGGCTGCAGCTGGCTCACCAGGTGGAACTCCTTTAATGGAAAGGTCAGAGATATGGTAATGCTTGAACCCCTTCCCACATGTGTCCCATCCCAAAAAATGTCAGTAGTGGGGCTAGGAGTCAATACCCATCTCCAGCACTGGCGTTGTTCAATGCCAGGTCTATCAATAATAAGATCTAGGTTCTCCGAGATTACTTCACAGAGCAAAATATAGACCTGGCTTGTGTGACTGAGACCTGGGTGAGGGAGGACAAGACTGTCACCCTGAACCAACTCACTCCACCTGGATTCTCAGTCCTTCACCAGTCCTGGACACATGAGCAGGGGTGTGTGGCATTGCTCACCCAAGAGTGTTTTTCCATTAGAGCACTCCCTGCACCAAAAATTACCAGCATTGAATATGTTGGCCTGGTGTGGGGTGCCAAGGAGAGTTTGGCTATCTGGTTGGTGTACCAACCACCTAACATACCAGCAGATACTCTACCTGACCTGTTGGATGCAGTATCAGGCTGGGCATTGGAGTACCCCAGGTTATTAGTCCTGGGAGACTTCAACATCCATGCTGGTGATGCGGCATCCTCTCAAGGCCAGGGACCAGGTGTCATCTATGGAAACTCTAGGACTCTCCCAATTTGTACTGACTCCCACACACCAAGTGGGCCACATGCTGGATCTTATTTTTGGGATGGGGATAAATGTAGATCTGATAGCTGTAGATACAGTTCCATGGTCAGACCACTTCACTCTGAAGGTCTGGCTGGACATACCAAATCCTCTCTCTTTAGGCAGTGACCATATTTTTGCTTGCCAAAGAGCCAAATGGACCCTGGTTGGCCTCAGGAAGCTCTGTGGGATCTGATGCCCCCTGGTGGTTCGTTATATGAGCTGATGGAGGACTGGTATAGCCAGCTCTCCAAGGCCATCAACGAAATTGCCCCCTGGCGCCTTTTCCACCCCCTAACCAAAGCAGCCCTGTGGTATACCCCAGAGCTGCGGAGGATGAAGCAGGAGCTGAGATGGCTAGAGTGAGGGTGGCAGCGTACTTGTGACAAAGTGGCAAGAGCATCTTATACAGTAAGGACAAAAAAAGGGAAAAGGGAAAAAAACTGAACCTAAAACCTAGAATTCAGAACCTAAAAAGGTTAGTCAAGAATAGAAGAGGGCCAACTCTAAAAATTTAATTATGAAACATACAAAAATATACATATATTTATTGAACACAAGTTAAAATAACAAATAAGGGCCCATTCATACCTCATGTACAAATATAAAAATACAAAAATACAAAGGCTGATAAAATAGACCTAACGCGTTTTGGCCTTCACAGGCCTTCTTCAGAGGTCTAATACAAATAGAACATGCTGGCTAATATGTAAAAATATATACTTTCATACATATACAGAATATGGAATAAAGACCAGAAAACAATTGTTTCAAAGTTTAACTACTGGGCAAAAATTCAAATGAAACCTCCAGTGCAATCACATGTCCAGTAGTACTTCTCTCTGGTCAACTATATATTCTCCTGAGATTGTATAGCCAAATGTTCCCAATGTAGTGTTCCTTAAGTTAAAAGAATATGCTGACAGGCTTTGCGCCCTCTGCTGGAACAAATGACATCACTCCATGTGAAATTTGATGCACAACAAATCCAATTAAAGTGGAACAAGAGCTGAAAGAAATGGATGCCAACACCCAGAAGCTTAAAAACAAATGCAGGTGATGGAAAAAAAGAGAGCAACTGATGAGGCTCAACTTTTACAGCTGCAAATGGAAAAGGCAAGCTATGTCTTAAGATTTCATGGTGCTTCTGAAGCAAAAGGAGAAGACTTGAAGCAGATTATTTATGATGCATTGGGTCCGGTTGCAGATTTAAAAGTGGATTCTCTACAAAGCGAAATAGATATGATCTATAGATCATATTCTGACTTTATAAGGAAAAATAATCTGCCCGGCGAGATTGTGGTGAGATTCTCGAGGAGACAAGTAAGAGATCAAATACTAAAAGCAACAAATGGAGCCACCCTGACAATCAAAGACAAAGACATTAAAGTTTTGAAGGACATTCCATTTGAAATAAGGAAGAAGAGAAAGAAATATAGAGACTTGGCACTGTTTTTACAGAAAAATAATGTCCCCTACAGATGGAACCTGCCCAAATGCATCCAAATTTAAAGAAAATTAAAGGCACGTGAATTTCTACAACAACAGGCCGGTCCAGCAGATGAAGAGGATAAAGAAAAGAGCAGCAGCAAGGGAAGTGAAGAAGAAGGACGCTTGGCATCCTCTGATGAGGACTCAGCTTCGGAACCGGGGGCGGCTACTCCTAAAACAAGCTATCGACTGAGAAATAAAAACGGCAAAAAATGAGTTATAATTGTCTCCTAGATCCTGTTTTAAACAAACTTTAATTGTTTCTCTTTAGAGTTCTTTATATAGTTAGTGTTGTTGGAGACTCTAGTATAAGCAAGAAGAAATGTGTACTCAGTGTAGCAAAGTATAAGCAAAAGATCTTTGGAGCAGGGAGTGCCCTGAAGGAACAACCCTCACAGATGAGTATCACCTCCACCCCTCCGTTCGGGACTGTTGGAGGACTGATAGACCTGGTGGGGTCAGCTCTTTTAAGGCAACCATTTCACTCTCCCTTGTCCAGGTCTCAGTCATACCTGCCAGGTCCACATCTTGTGCTGCAATATAATCCTGCAGTGTCATGGTCTTATTATTGTTGGATCTGGCATTGCACAACATCAGTGTTGAAGGGGAGTTTATTTTCCTAGCCCTTTCACTGACATGTCTCAGGATGGGACAAAGGTTGGAAGGGGACTGAGCATAACCATATCTCTGTCTCCTTCCATTCCAGTGTCTTCTCCCACTGCCATACCTCCCTCTACCCAGAGTTACTGGGATCCCCAGCCCAGTGCTGGCACTCTCAATGCTAACCAGATCTGTAGTGCAGATCTCCTCGCCCTCCCCACACCCACGAAGCCATAGCCCATGACTATAATACTAAATTCATTACAAAAATTCTACAATTTATACAGCAGCTCTGATTAACTAAAAATAACTAAACATAACCCTACACTTAACCTATCAAAAATAAAATGCCTGTCTAACTATACTTGACCCTCCAATTATACTCTAATTTCAACCCCCTTCCAACCCCCTCCCATAAAGGTCACATTCTTGGCTAACTCATCTTATAACTTCGAACACCATAGAATCTATACTTGAAATGTCTTCTTAGAATATATAAAAAATGCTAGTTCATTTTTGGTACTTTTTATCGTAAAGTCTTTTAAAAAATAGTGATCACAAGTTTCTCATACATATGGGTATCTTTTGGCTCTCAACCAACACACCCAATTTTGAACCATACCTCCACTGCTATGAAGTTGGATATCCTCCCCATTCTTAGAAGCTCTCTCTACCTGGGCCTCAACAAACTAAATTTATTCATAATGGGTTAGATCTATATAAGGCCATATAATTTTGTTACTACTTTGAATGTTCTTGTCCATCTCCAAGGCTATTCTGTCCTGGGCCTCCAGACTTCCTTTTTGGCATACTTCACTGAGAGGTCAGGTTAGCTCCGTTTCTGTGCACAGAGATTTTTTTCTATAATTTGTTTTTGTTAAATCCAGCAACTGTTCCCCAATATTTCTGGCTTTATCCACAACAAGCCTCCTTGAGCAGGTCTGAAGAGGTGGCATACAACTCTACTAAATAAATAAATAGCATTAAATAGACAATATTTATGCAAAAGGCAAATGAGTCTACAAAACCAACAGTGAAAAGTGGATCACTGAATTATATAAAAGAAAATAAAAATAAATTAATGGAAACCAGTGCATTTCTCTGCATGTACATTCAGTTTAATACATAAGTGATCATCAAATGTCAAAACTTGCATACTGCCGTCATACATTTTCTGTACAGAAGTGCTTTTCACATAAGGATAACATGAAAAGTAGCACTAACTATACCTACTTTATGTTATATTTCATTTTTAAAATCATGCTTCTTATAATGCCATTCTAAGCAGAGCTATACCCTTCTAAACCCATTCACTTTGATAGACCTAAGTGTAAGTCCACTTAGGATAGTACTGTTAGGAAGCAATCCCATTTAAATAAGTCCCATTCAATTCACTTTCTCCCAGCAATGTATTTTTAGGATTGCAGCATCTGTCACTTATGCTTCTCAAATATTCTTTCTTTTGACTATACTCCATTCACCATATAATGTTCTTCCTGCTTTCTCTTTTATTGCTTTCAACTCTTCCCTGCCTTTTCATTGTGCAGCAGAAGACTCATTTTATATTTACTTTGTTGGAGCAGTACAGATAAACATGTATAAAGCTCCATTTATTCATTGGGATTATATAAGGGTCATATATATAGAGAAGAAATCCTTCAAAAGATAACCCAGTAAGATTATAAGAGGGGCATTTCCTTTATCTTTCTTTGTTTTTATTCTATATTTATCTTATTAAGCTCTGTTCTTCTGAGTTTAAAAAAAACCCTGGCCATAGTCATTTTAGATGCAGTACATTAATTGAACTGATAAAACGGAACTAAATAAGAATTTGTAAATGGCTATAAAATGGATAAAATTTGCTTAATTAATCTACAAAGTTTTAATTAACCTCTCCAGTGGCCCAATTAAGGATCAGGAGATCTTTCTGAAGATATTTTGAAAATGGAACTGAAATTATTTTAAATTGCACCATCAACCCCCCCCCCAAACTAGCCAATTAGTTTTATTCTTAATTTAACAAGTTAAATGAAAAATGTTAAATATGGGAGGAAAGAATAATCAAAATATTGTGAAAGTAATTCTGAATAGATGGAAATATGCACAAATGACTCCAGCTGGCAGCAAATTCAGCTATGAAAGCCTACAGTGCAAGAAATGGGAGGGAGATGAACTTTACCAAGCCATACAACACACACTTCTCATGTCCACTGACAGTGTTACCGCCTGCCCAGAAGAACAGTAATGAAGCCTTGACTCTTCTCTCTTACATTGCTGTATTCAGCTTGTTTCAGGTAATGTTGCTTTTTTCTTTACAACCTTTGAAAAATATGGCTCTTCCTCTGTTGTATTAAAAAGGACCAAACTATACATTACATTTTGTGGTGAATTAGATCTGGGTTTCCTGAACCCAGTTCACTTTTCCACATCCATATATTCATTCATTTGTAGTCTGCATTTCTCACAAGGACTCAAGGTGAATTACACATAGTAAGTCACTACAATCACAAAATGGGGCATTCAATAATTAATGCATTAGGATTTTAGAAGTCTGGAACCACCAGAAAGAACTGAAACATAGCATAAGTATTAACACAATACATTAAGCAGTACAGAGATTATATAATAGGATCCTACTTACAATACACTATACTCTGCAGTATAAAGCACAGTCTCAGTCATTTATCAAAGTAAGTTGGTGAACCATTTTGTACAGTGCACTGGTTTACCTATGCAGAAAAGCTGTCTTGAATAGTTTGGTTTTACATAGCTTGTGGAAGGCCACAAAAGGGAATTAGGTAAGCATATGGAGCAGAGGTCCATCAGTGGCTATTAGCCACAAGGTATAGATAGGGACTCTGGGGGAAGTGATGCTCAGTCATCTTGGTGCTTGGGGGGGGGTCAACAGTGGGAGGGCAAGTAGATAAATAGGTACCACTTCGGTGGGAAGGTAACAGCGTTCCATGCGCCTTGGTGTTTAGTCATGCCGGCCACATGACCACGGAAACGTCTTCGGACAGCGCTGGCTCTTCGGCTTTGAAACGGAGATGAGCACCGCAACCCTAGAGTCGGATTCGACTGGCTTTCGAGCAAGGGAACCTTTACCTTTTTGAGATATTGTTATGATCTCCTATACTTGGGGTTTTAGTTAGTAGTGGTTTTCTTTCCTTTCTCCCTAGATGTAGTTACCCTTTCCTAATTTTTCGTTGTAGTTTGTAGTGTTTTAAAAAAATGCAATAAAAAATCCCCTCTGGGGGGCATAAAAAAGGATATAGCAAAAACCAATTTAACTCTTCTTGCAATTTTTCTTTTAAAGGGAGTCCCGTCTACATAAAGATCTCTCATTCTATATATCCCTTTTTTCTATCTAATATAGCTTTCTGATTTAACTAGACATGAAAAATTTGGATGTAGTATGATAGGAATCAATGGGGATGTCTCTGGGATCAGTTTATTTTTCCATTTAACCCAAGTTTTTAATGTAGTATATAGGAAAGGGTTCTCTACCCATTTAATATCTCTTTCTTTTCCCCCTCCAAAAAAGATTTTCTCAATTAAATCCAGATGTTTCCCATCTGCTTCCATGCTCACCCAAGACTTATCAGAGATTCCATTTAAATATGACACCAAGGATCTCAATCGGTTTGCCTCATAATATTTGCTTATATTTGGTTCTCCCCATCCTCCTTGATCTGCCCTTTTGTACCTTATAGCCTTCATAAGTCTTGGTCTTTTACCCTGATGAATAAAATTGGTAAAGATTTTTTGCCAGCAAGCTAGCTCCCTTGATGTGATATATATGGGAAGCATTTGAAAAAAAGTAATTTAATTTTGGGAGTGCCATCATTTTGATAGCGTTGATTCTACCCATGATTGTCAACTATAACTGGGACCATATTTTAATATATATTCTTATTTGTAGAATAACCGGATGGAAATTTGC
Organism: Gekko japonicus; assembly: GCF_001447785.1. Lineage (NCBI taxonomy): Eukaryota > Metazoa > Chordata > Lepidosauria > Squamata > Gekkonidae > Gekko > Gekko japonicus. The sequence goes on from NW_015159718.1 coordinate 886,244, forward strand.
TTGCTTGCCTCACGCCCCCTGGTCCTGCCGTGACAGTGTGATTGGTCCAGGGACATTAATGTCCTGTTTGATTTAGGTATAATTGCTTGCTTCGCACACTTGGCCTCAACTCTAACAAAGAATTGTTAAGAGTCTGGATCCTATCAATGTCTCAATAAACTTTAATTCTTCTGAATGACTGTTATTGGGAACTGATTTCTCCAGGGGCTCTAACACCTATGTTATAACAGACATTCAGATCAGAGCATATTCTCAATATTTTATCAGGAAAAAAAAACTTGGCAAAGGTATCACAACTGGAACATTTGAGGCTCAGATTTAGGCAGAAGCAAATGCTGAGCTACCTTGGATGACTGGGATGAACATGGACTAGCTGATGCTGTAATAGTAAGTAACCTTTTCTTTGTTCCCTCACCACCACTTCATAGGTTTTACAATGAGCCCTATAGCATGATCTGGCAGATTCAGTATGAGATCTCTGCCAGCACCATTCTAGATGTCTTCCAGTCCTTTTCAGCTCACCCAGATCTTTGGTAAACAGGGGGCTGGCGATTTATACCAAGGACAGGAAGGGACAACCTTGTTGATAGCTTCAAGGAGTTTTATGTTCCATGTTTCCACTATGACTTTAACAGAAGACTTGTTTGGAATCCTAAAATCACCCAAAGCATTCTGAAATCCACGAGCCCCCATGGATGGACTATTTTATATAGTGTCTGCCTAGAATAGCATTTTAAAGGTTCACTGGGGCTTGGTTTGGACATGATCCAAAATGGGGCAAATAGCTCCTCCTGGGCTGTTTTGGCTCAGAAAAATAGTGTGGAGGGAAGGCAAGAGCCCTTTCCCCCCCCCACATCATGGTCTCAACCTGAATCTGGCTCATGGGGACATTTAAAATGCCATTATCCAGCCCTGACTCACTACAAAATGTAATGTGTAGTTTGGCCCTTGAATTAAAACTTTCGTGGGGCAGGAACTTTCCTCTGGGAAGTGCCATACTCAACAATGATGCCATATGAATGCAAAACTATATTTTGACTTTGGGAGAATAATATTGTGCTAAGATGAGCACTAGCTAGGCGGGTATATAATGAAGGAGAAAAGAAGTATAGGTCAGGATCTCTTCTCCAGTACAGATGAAAAGGCATATCTCCATCCCATCCACTCTTCCTTAGGCTCTTATCACTGAATCATAACTCAGAAAGCACAGCTCAGTTGAATAATCAGTCATTAATACATGAATTTCTTCACTTGTCAGACCTAGTACTTGGTCTGTAATAAGGGTCAGTGCCTGTGGAATCTGCAAGAAGGGCAAAACACTTATGGGTGAAATCAGAATAATCACTATTTAGTAGTGTACAAGGGTACACTGGAATGTGGATCAAACCTCTTTCCCACAATCCACATCTTTCATTGTCCTTATTGTTAAAGAAAAAGTCTGTCAATAAAACATCCCACCCTCTCTCTCAACAGTATCCAGAAATGCTATTGTTATCCCTGATTTATATACTCCTTTTGACAATATGCCACAAATTTTTAATTACAATACAAATTATATGGTACTGCCATGCAGCAGTAAACAAGGAACTAATTTGTGTTCCTTCTACACTTATCATTCATAGACTAATTAGTTTCCGTATGAGAGTCCAAGTGACTCTTATAAAAAGCAAACACTCCTGAGGACATAAAGGTTAATTTTGAAGTGGTTACAAATATTCTGCTAACATTATAATTAATAGTTATGCTTAAAACACAGCAGTTGTCTGGAGCTCCAATAAGTTGACTGTTAATTAGCCCACAATATTGGCACGGTTTGGGATGCTTTAACTTTCCCTGTTAAGTCACTCAATTTGCAATGCTGAGTAATGCCTAGCTTTAAGCCATTGTACAAATTAAAAGAACAACAACATTCAAATCTGAAAGCAACTGCTTCATAATATATTTCTACAGCTACATTTTAGTTCATGTGTTTTCCCCATTTAGTTTAAATGAAGGGTTAGCTAACATTGCTCAACATGTGTCTGTTGATTTCCTCAATTTTATACATGGATGTGAGGAGAAGGAGAATTTCTCTCAGGATTTGATTCATATGTCACTGAAACGCAGCCAGATCCAAACTGAAAAGTGGCAGCTGTTTAACAGGAGCAGAGAGGATTAGATGTAAAGTGCAAACATATGGTGGTGGTAAAATACCCAACACAGTGATGACACAATATTTAGAAGAGAAAAAGGAACCCTTTTGAAACTGTAAAATGGAATGAACGAGATGATTGTTGTGCCTCACTGTATTTCACAGCAGTGTATTTTGTGGCAGCATCACTTACAGTTAAGGAAATAGCTTTCAGAAGAATAGATGCTTTTGAATTATGGTGCTGGAGAAAACTCTTGAGAGTCCCTTGGACTGCAAGGAGATCAAATCAGTCAATCCTAAAGGAAATCAACCCTGACTGCTCCCTGGAAGGCCAGATACTGAAGCTGAAGCTCAAATACTTTGGCCACCAAATGAGAAGGGAGCACTCATTGGAGAAGACCCTGATGCTGGGAATGATTGAAGGTAAAACAAGAAGGGGACAGCAAAGGATGAGGAGATGGTTAGACAGTGTTATTGATGCAATGAACATGAAATTGAGAAAACTCCAGAGGACGACGGAAGACAGGAGGGCCCAGCGTGGTCCAGTACAGGTACCAGTAAGAATTCAGAAAAGCCTTGGGTGCTGAAATGCCCATGACTACATAAGAGGCAGATATATGAAAGACTGACCAATATCATTATATGTAATATAATGGGGGGGGGGGTCAAAGAGTAGATAAAACTCCATACAATGGGGCCGAGGACAGACACGTGGTATTATTCTACAAGCCTGGTCCATGGGGTTGTGAAGAGTTGGACTCAACTGTGTGACTGAATAATAACATAGCCAGTATTCTGCTTTCATACAGAGGGTACAGGAGAAGCTAGGACCAAAATGGATAGGCTGGACATGTATACGTCCTCATAATTTGTTTGTACACCCTAAATTTCCCCTGGATTTTTAGAATAATTTTGCAGTTATGCAAAGCAGTGCCTTATTTTTGTTCTGCTGTTCTCTCAACACAATGAACATTACAATTATTATATTATCTGATTCAAACATGTTTTTGCTCCATGGCAGAATACTGGCGTTGAATTACAAGTTGTCCAGCATTATGCTTGCCAACCTCTCTTTGGAGGATACAGCTGCAAATGACTGAATTCTGCCTATCCTAAAATAGTACTACTTAGCAGAAGTGGCCGGATGGAAGAGTGAAATTTCCAGAAGACATCCATGCTTATAGAAGTGTAGAGAAGAGTTAAGCGTACACAGCGGACTCATTTTTGAAAGATAAAATTGAAGAACGGAAAGAAACAGTGAACATCATATTTGAAAGACATAAAGAAAAAAAGGACTTGACAAGCTGTCTGTTGGAGAGATGTGAGTTCTTAAATCGAGGACTTGGTTTCCCCTATATACTGGGTGTCAAACCATCAGGAATACATTCCCAAAGAGCATGGTACTACCTGTCAAAAAGAAGTGTGGAAACCTGCAAAAGCAACCGAGCAAGATTTGAACCTCACAGGTCACACTTTGTTCAGATTTATGCTGCTGTTCTTGAGTCAGTGTTCAATAAACCAACTGATAATTCTGTACCTACTTTGAATATAGGAAAACTTCAGTTTCAAGATAAAATAAATGGTAGTTTTCAGGTACCAGTAAGAATTCAGAAAAGCCTTGGGTGCTGAAATGCCCATGACTACATAAGAGGCAGATATATGAAAGACTGACCAATATCATTATATGTAATATAATGGGGGGAGTCGTCAAATAGTAGATAAAACTCCATACAATGGGGCTGAGGACAGACACGTGGTATTGTTCTACTAGCCTGGTGAAAGCCCCAGGTTTGCAGAAAAATTGGACAGGTAAAAAGAAATATATATTTGGGGTTAAAAAAACCCCCCAAATATCACAGAACAAGGTCTGCATCTTTAAGAAAATGTACTGCTGAAAGTTCATGAGATTCTATTGTGAGAGCTTAAGGCTCGAGTGGGAGGAGTAAAAAAAGGTAAAAATGGAAAACTGAAGATGGGGAGAGGGACAGAAAAAGGTGGGTGAGGAAGGAAAGAGTCCAGAAATTACTTGGGGAGAAACAGTAAAAGGTAGATAGGTATGTCTGTGGGAGAGAAGGAAAGTGGAAAGTGGAGTGTCTGTAGGCACTGCCAAAGAGCAAAAGAGAGAGATGGAATGGGGAAATTAGATTCTTCCCAGTGAGTCCCTGTATGCCCCCCCTTTAATGTAAAGGGTGACATGCAGTGATAGTCCCCAATATAGCATTCTGAAATGGGTATGTGGAGGCAAGTGGGGGGGTTTTCAGGAAAGAAAAAAATACGGACGTGTGCTAGATGCCCACAAAAAAATACAACAACAGATGAGACTACATTAAAGCCTTGGTGTTTAGTCATGCCGGCCACATGACCACGGGAACGTCTTCGGACACCGCTGGCTCTTCAGCTTTGAAACGGAGATGAGCACCGCAACCCTAGAGTCGGATTCGACTGGCTTTCGAGCAAGGGAACCTTTACATTTACCTTTAAAGACAAACAACATATTCCTTCATAGAAAAAATACACAGGTCTATAAAAATTCACATAGCAGTCTGCTCCAGTCTCTCGCAATCTACATATTTATAACAGTCTTGTGTCCTTGTACAAATTCACAACAGCAGACTGCTCCCAATACAATCAGTCTGTGTATCTCTTTCAGTCAACACTCTTTCTGGATATCTAAGTGTTTCAGACCTCTGGTCTTTCCTCAGGAACAAATCCTGTATAGGAATCTTACATTCAATCTTACATTCAAGTAGACATTTTCATTGATTTACTTTGCCTCACCTAAACATTTGAATAAGGCTATAGGATACATTTCTCAGAAATTGACTCAATGATAAATATGTAAAGTCTCAGCCACCTTGGATGGAAGCACCTCCCACTCCCATTTTCCCTTTTCTTCTTTCTTATCTATTCATTCTTTGTCTTTCCTTGGTTTATATATTTTCTTTTTTCTGTCTTTTTTCTGGTTGGAACATCACCATAATATGATGGTACCATCTTTTATATTGGACATAAGTTTATCTTATGGTTTTGTTTTGTTGTTGGCACTAGTTTTGTGTGTGTATCTGTTCTTTAAAAAACAACCCCCCCAAGGGTACCACATAGGGTTGCCAGCTCAAGTTTAGGAAATTACTGGAGATTTGGGAAATGGAGCCTGGAGAGGGTAGGGTTTGGGAGGGAAGGGTCCTTCGCATGGTATAATACCTTGGAGTCCACACTCCAAAGCAACCATTTTCTCCAGGGGAGCTGATTTCTGGGTTTTGGAGATGAGTTGTTTTTCTGGGAGCTCTCCATGTCCCACCTGGAGATTGACAACACTGACACCACAGTTAGTGTCTCCCCTTCCATTAACTGAGATTCTACATTTTACCTATGATTAAGAGCCCACATAGTGTTGTTGAAATTAACCCTGGTTAGCCCATGCACCAGCATTTGTATGTCACCGGTAACCAGAGTTAGTTTTTTACACCCTTCTATAAGAAAAAAGGAACACAATTGAGTGAAGTAAGGATATGAATCAGGTTTGTGCAGATTTTTCCTTACTGTAGTTAAATATGATGTCTGAATGCAGCCCAAGCACTGGTGAATAGTTTACTGTAGGGGAAAAAAAACTTGTACAACTTTCTGCCTTCCAAATTTGTGTTCCAATTTAGGAAACTTCAGAGGGAGGAGCACTGGGAAATCATCATATTGGCTGTGTAATCGCCATTAGGTTGAGTGGAAGGCTTAGCTTGCACCTGCTCAGGTTTAGACGCATATCACAATGCAGCAGACAGTGAAGCAGATGCAGCCATATTTCCCAGCCGCTTTTCTAATTCACATCTGTCATGTGTGTATTTTGCTGATATCCTGCATAGATCCTGTTCGTAAGAACCACTTAGTTCCTCATATTTATATTCTCATTATTGCACTAACAAGGAAATTCAAGCTGGAGATCTTCTAGAGTGCGGCAGGAATGTTTGACAAAGAGGTCCCAGATCAAGACACTTTAAAAATCAACTTGCCAATGTCTTCTTCTTCTTTTTATGCCACCTAAACTATAAAGAACAAGTAAAAATATCTTCATACTATGCACGGCATAATATGGGAAAAGTTTTTAATATACTGTTTTAAAGTCAATCAAAAAGTGAAAACTGACAACACAATGCTGTAAAGTTCAAGCAAAGTCATAAACAGTTTGTGAACAGTGATGAATGCATGGGATATTTAAAAAAAAGGGTTTTGAAAGCTTCAAATAAATTAGGGGTGTTTAGGGAGTGATGCAGCATTTCTATAGGAGAAAACAGGAATAGCTACCTGAAGTAATGGCATGTCTTGAGCCACAAGGTTCCTTCACTGGAATGGCTTTTTTTTGTTTTTGGTAGAGAGCTCATGAGGATTGCTGATACCCAGAAATAATGGGGGGGGGGGGGGAACCAGATAAATATCCATGTGTATTTACAGTAGTTGCTTTTTGTAATTATGTTGCATCTCTTTTTTCCTATCAGTCTTTCCGTTAATATCTAGATTCTATTAAAATTCAAATAAATAACTGTTTCTTGATATAAGGGACAGGAGACAAGCTTAAATAAACACAGATCAAACACAGGAAAAGTCATAAATGAACCAGAAGGATCCTGGGGCTTGTGAACTCCCCTGTTCTTGCTTCTGTCCTCCCCTCACATAGGGCTTACTTAATTTAGTATTTCTGCTTCACAAAGTCTGTTTTGCACTTTTCCACATTAGGTTTGCTAGCTCTGGGCTGGGAAATTCCTGGAGATTTGGGGAGAGATTCTGGGGAGGATGCAGTTTGGGCAGGAGAGAGACTTCAGTGGGGTATCATTCCATGCAGTCTAGGGGTATGCAGGCTAAATCTGAGTAAAAAAACTATACTCCAAAAATACCTTATCAGTGTTTTCTGGATATTCTTTTAGCCAGGTATAGATTGGGCTATTTCTCAGCTATCTGAAAACCCCCAAAATTGTTCTATTCTTTCCTGTTTCCTTCCTTCCTGTTTTCTCCCCTCTCTCACACACAATGCCATGATTCTCCATCTTTGGCACCATGACAGCAGGTTGCTTTCCTGCATCTTCATCTGTTATGTATTGGGATTGAATCATTCTGATTGAATCACCCCAGACACTGGTTGAGCTTGGAGCACAAGAACAATAGCCTACCAGGACTCTGGAAGTCGCCAATCAAGCAGTAATGTTATGTAAATAACTTATCACTGGGAGTGGGGTGTGTTTGGGTGTGGCAATTGCATGCTCTTTAACAGAGCTGAGGATCTGGAGTCTTGTCTTGCTGTTCCTGAAATCACAAATAAAGTTGAGCTGATCACTAGACTCAAGCCTGCTCATCCATGGAACCCACTATTTAACACCATCCATCTAGTTAGTTAGATCAGATTAGAGAATCTCTCTCTCCTCTTTCTTATCTAGAATGGAGTTGATATAATAAACTCCTAATATTCATTTAAAATAGAAAGAGGCTCCATCTAACTTTTGTTTCTCACTCACACACACTCTGTGTCAGATGGCTCTGCTGTGCATATGAGCCTTGGGCACTCTGCTACAAATACATAATCCAACAGTCTTTGGAATGGCTCAGGAAAAAGCCGGTGACACCAAACTCACAGGGAAACATCCCCTGGGCAGACCCCCCCCCCCCGTCAGAAATTGGAAGCAAGGCAAACATCCCTATGCTCGCAGCCCCCAAAGTCTCCAAAGGCATATTTGGAACAACAGAAAGGCAGATATGACAAGACTTCCAACAGGGGCTACCCAAAGTAACCCCATGACAGCTTTGCGGGCACCCCAGCCCTGCTAGAAAGCAGGGGAAGCATGCCCACAACTTTCACAGTCACCCCCCAAAGGGGTGAAACACAGGTCTAGAGCACACCTGTCAACCCCAGTGAATTCTTCTACTGTGCAGAGGAATGGACACATGTCAAGTCAGCCAGACCATCCCCAAAGTTTCCAAAGGCAGGCTCAGAATGACAGAAAGACAGACATTCCCAGAGTTCCAACAGGGGTCCTCAAAGTAAACTCAGGACAGCTTGAGAGCACTGGAACCCACAATGCTCCCAGGTGTGCCCACAATGCTCCCAGGACCCCTTAGGCCCAAACACATAAATACTCTTGTCACATCCCACTCCTAGGTAAAATTTCTGTTTATTCACCATTAGCAGAATACATTGTACAAATGCAATTGAAAGGGGCTTGTAGAGGCAGATATTTGTTGAGGTAGATGTTTGCTGAGGTGGATGTTAAAGGGCGGTGTTGTGTTATGAGGTAGATGTTGTTTCATGAGGTAGGTGTTGGGTGAGGGAGCCCATCCCCACCTGGCTGAGGTGGCCATCCTTCTAATTAAGCACCAAGGGTGCAACCCACAGACTGCATGCTGGATCACCCAGAGAGAAAAAGGAATGGGAGGGATACACAGGGGGACAACAGGAGGCCTGGATCCCACCATGTGAGGTCCAGAAAGAGGTAGTCCAGTAGGAGGATGTTGACCTTCAGGAAGGCATCCAGTAGCTAAGCCCCTCTACTCATAGAGTCCTGAGTCCACCTAACACCCCCAAACCCCAGCAGGGGAGAGGAGTTTTTAATCAGGAGGGAATGTGCTCTACTAGTTCCCTGCCTCTGTGTTCCCTGTGCTCTCCTAGTTCCCTGCCAACAGCTGACAGAGGTGAGGGTGTGGAGCTGAAATGAGCATATATATAGTATTCTGATCCCATAGAGCAGAATGGAAACTCTGTTATTGGCAGCCAGCAGTGCCTGTTAAGCTTTGGAGGGCTCCTATTGGTGTTTACAAGGCTGGAGAAATCTGTCTCCCTGTTGCTTTGGAGTTTTGTAAACAGTTGAGCTGAGACAGTATGTCTGAAAATGTGCCCATTCATGAACTGCTACGAACCACCACGGACAGCACCAGAGTTCATGAAATCTTTGTGCTGAGTGTCCTTCCATGAACATGCCTTTGTGAACCTTGAGCCAGCCAATATTCATGATGAACTTTACTTCTTGAGCTGATTCATGCCCATCCCTAACTTTGACTGCTGGGTACAATGGCAGGCTCTAGTAGTGGGAAGGTAGCTGGTGCCCACAGGGGCATTTGGGCCCATGGGTGGTATGAAGTGTAATCAGGATGACATAATTGGTTAAACCTGACAGGGGTTTGATGCTCAGCCATGATTCCATAGTAGGATTACTCAGGCAGAGGCTACAAGATTACAAATAAATACATATATAACTGGGCCTGGGTCGTCTTCTGGTATTTGCTGAAAATGTGCAAAAATAACATTTTCAATGGTAAACCATCTGGAATTTACAAGGCTGGAGGTGAAGGTGCCATTGGTTGAAACTGATTGCAATTCCAAAAAAGAAAGAAAGGAAATAGAAAAAAAAAGAAATAAAGGGGAGAGAAAATATTTTTGCTGCTTAAGAGGTCAAATCCGTGGCTCAGATCCATGCATTGCATGCAGAATAGTGCAATTTTAATTGCTAGCACCTCCAATGCCCTGCATAACAGACCACAGACATGACATTCTCCTACTGGAAATGTTTTCTATAGATTTATCTATGTGCCATTTTGTTCTTTGTGTGAGGAAAAAAAATATTTTAGTGCTCTAACAAACACCCCCATCCTTATGCTGTAGCTCATTTTATGAGAGTCTAATCCAGGGGTGTGGAGCTCATTTCTTATGAGGGCTGGATCTGAAATAAATGGGACTTTGTCAGGCTGGGTCATGTGTGTCATAAAATGTAATGCCAGGTAGTGGAGATATTCCATTGGAGCCCCACATTGGGGGGGGGGGGGTGGGTGTTAAAATGCTATTTCTCTGCAAAACTGGAGTTCCTTGAGTTTGTACCAACTCTATATTTTAACTGTGGTTGGTCCCACCCCCCCCCCATCTTAAAAGATGTCTGCCTAAAATGGAAAGATGGTGGAATACTGGGATTTGACCCTGCCCTCTGCTCCCTGCACTCAGAGGCAGCCCAAGCTCAGATGGGTGAGTAGGGGCAGGGGAGGGGGTGGAACAGGGTTGAGAAGAGAGCCCCACGTGGGCCAAATTAAATCCCGGAGTGGTCTGGTTCTGGGCCATGGGCCATAGGTTTGATACCCGTGGTCTAATCAGACCAAAGGTAAATTCATTTCACTAACTGCGGTCTGTCATGCAAGCACAGAAGGATCTGACAGTTAGAGTGGTTGTTGAATTGTTATAATAGGTTATCTTCAGGAAGAAACAATGGGAAGTAATATAATATCTGTCGACCCATCCCTGGAGGGATTCCCACATCTGCCAGCTTAGGCACTCCCCAGCCTCATCATTATGGGTTACAAATCCTATCTGGTCTTGAGAAACCAGTTTAATTGGTCTGGATCTTTTGGTAGGAATACTGGTACAAAGCATCTCCCTTTCAGATGAGCCAAAATCAACCCTCTTCTTTCCCCCGAACCTCTAGAAAATGGGAAAGTCTGCAGACAGGACAGGAATGGATGTATTAGGGGAAGCATTCCTCTATATATCAAACAAATAAGCTAAAGAAATATAGGAAGATACTCCATTATGGAATTACTATGGGTGGAGATATTGGGCCCTAATGGTTATTTAAAAGTGGGGGTGTGCTATCACCTCCCCCCAGTCAAAACCAGGAGGCAAAGTTTAAGAAGGAGAGGCAAATAAAGGAGGTGACCAGAGTGGAAAATATAATATTGAATGACTTCAGCTACCCTCACACTGATTGGGCAAATATGTTCTTGAGTCATGCTGTAGAAACAAGCTTTCTAGACATCATAAATGTCTGTGCATAGGAGCAATTGGTCACAGAGCCAACTAATGGCGTAACAAGTCTGGAGCTGGTTGAGAAACCTGGAGTGAGGTGTAAACATTGTTGCACCAGTTGGGAACAATGACCACAATGCTATTAAGTTCAGCATTCACATCACCAGAAATTTCCCCCCAAAGTCTAAAAGAATCACATTTTATTTCAAAATAGAAAACTTTCCAAAAACAAGTCTGGTCAGAAGGAAGTTAAAGGGAGAAATAAGAGAGTCAGATCCTTCCAGGATGCCTGTAAACTATTTCAAAGTGCACTTCTTGAGGCCCAGATATAATGCATACTTAAACTCAGGAAATGTCCCACCAAGTCTAAAAGGATGCTTGTGTGGTTTAACAGTCAGGGAAACCATAAAAAGCAAAAAGATACAAGGTTTCTTCAACTTGGATTGAGCAGAAAGGAGCACAGGTTCAGGTTAAATGGTAGGAAGCTGAGAGTAGGGAACAAATGGATAATGGAGGGAAGTGAACAGTGGAATTCCACAAGGATCAGTGCTGAGACTGTGCTGTTTAATTTGTTCATAAAAGATTTGGAATGGAAATGACCTGTGCAGTGGCCAGATTTGAAGACGATACCAAATTATTCATGATGGTGAAAACCAAGGTTGATTGTGAAGGGCTACAGAAGGATCTCTGTAAAGTGGATGAGAAGAGTCTCTCTAATGTGGGTGAGTGGGAAGACAACATGGCAAATGAAGTTCAACATGATTGAGTGTAAAGTGATAAGTATTGGAAATCCTAATTTAAAACATATGCTAATGGAGTCCGAACTAGCTGAGACCTAGATTAAAAGAGATCTTCCCATTTTCTTGCAAACAGCTTGCAAAATCACCCCCCTCCCACTTGGATTGTGACTCTGTGCTTTGAAAGCAGTCCTTTTAAGCTTGCAGTGCCAGTGGCACTGGGTTCTGCTGGGCATTCTGTAAACTGAACTGCTTGCATTGGGCTTGCTATCCCCCTTGCTTGGATCATGATTCTGCACTTCACATCAGTCCTGTTGAACTGGCATTGCCACAATGGCACTGGGTCCTGTTGGGCACTAGTATCAGTGGCACAGTGGGTATATCCCACTGTCTTAACATCCGAACTGTGTTAGTTCAAGCCCCGCGCTGGTGTGAGCAGCCAGCCTGTTGTCCCCAGCTCATCGTCCACACAGCGATTCGAAAGCCTCGGCGAGTAGATAAAATGGGGACCACTCCTTAGAGAGGGTGGGAACACCAATCTTCCTTGTGGAAGGGTGTTAGCTGACGGTCGGGACGTCCTGGTCAAGGTTCGGAAAAGGCGGAAGAACTTCTCTGCTACAAAAATCCCTGCAGTGAATGTTTCCGGCCAGGCGGTGGCAGTGCGGCGATTTGACATACAGGTCCTGAAGCCTGGTCGAAAAGCAGCCGTTCGGAAAATGACTGAGCCAAGCCAGAAGACGTTTACACCGTGCAGTGACAGGGTGTGCTATTAAATGAATATATGTTGTCTTCCCTATCCCCTATGAACATTGTTAGTCCCCTGTCTAAAATGTGTAACTGTACATCGCTTTGAGCCCACTGGGAAAAGTGATTAATAAATTGGAAGTATTATTATTATTATTATTATTATTAGTAGTAGTAGTAGTAGCAGTAGCAGCAGCATTAGTATTATTAGTATTATTAGTATTAGTATTATTAGTATTATTAGTATTATTAGTATTATTAGTATTATTAGTATTATTAGTATTATTAGTACATTGCACTGGTTGTGCTGGGCTTGCACCCCCCCAGAGTGTGATTTTGTGCTAGACACCATTTTTTTGATCTGGCATTGCCACAATGGTCCTGGATTCTGCTGGGCACTTCTTGATTGCCATGGTTCAGCTGGGCTTGCAAAAATGTTCCCCCCTACAGTTTCTACTGCAGAGATTCTCTGGCTTGACCTTAGTCCTGTTGTGTTTGCACTGCCACAGAGGTACTGGTTCTGCTGGACACATTGCACTGTTTCTGCTGGGCTTGCAAAAATGCCCCCACCTTCAATTAGTACTGCAGACTTTGATTCTGTTCTGCTGGGCTTCTATTGTCCTTGCTTTTTTGCTTCCCCCCCTCCATTGGAAACAATGGAGGAAGGGGCACCTTCTTTGGAGACCTGTAAATCAGACCCCATAAATCAAATCATCACTAAACTTGGTGGGCAGGTAGAGGAGAGTCAGCCATAGATCCCCTGTAAGATCACCTAGCACACCGGGGGGGGGGGGGTGCGTTCTACCACATCATGAACATCATGAACGGAACCAAATCGTTAAGCCTCTAAACATTCACAAAGGCTCATGGTTCACGAACCAGGTATGCCACAAACCAAAAATCATCACAAACTGCATTTTCCCAGTTTGTGCTCATCCTTAGTTCTGGACAGATGAAAGGATACTTTCTAACTCAGTGAATAATTAAATTGTGGCAACCATTGCCTGTGGGAGGGAAGGGAATGGTAAAGCCCAATCTTGTCACATCTCAGAAGCAAAGCAGGGTAGGTACCTGCAAGGGACACCTCCAAGGAAGAAACACCAGTGAAACACCTCTGCTTCTCACTTGGCTTGAAAGTCCCTTGCTTGGGTTGCTATGTTGACTGTAACTTGGCAGCACTGTACACACACACACAGGATCACTGTCTGTGGAGATATTGATGTCCATGTGCATAAATAGCTCAAAAAGTGGATTAGACAGATTTATGGAAGTTAGGTCTATCAGTGGCTAGAATAATAGAATCATAGAATGTTAGAGTTGGAAGGGACCTTGCAGGTCATCTAGTCCAACCCCCTGCACTCTGCAGGAGTATACATAGTAGTATGGCTACTAGCCATAGTTATAGAAAGGGACCCTCTATATAGAAAGGCAGAAAGCCTCTGAATACCAGTGTTAGAAGGCAGCTTCAGGGAAAGGTTTCAGCCTCTATGCCCTATTCATTTGGCTTTCCAGGGCAACCAGTTGGTCACTGTGTGAAATAGGATGCTGGACTAGATGTACTACTGTGTCTGATCTAGCAAGTTCTACTTATATTCTACTTATGTTCTTATGTCCTTAATGACTGGAAATAGGGTTTTGTTGGTCTTCACCCCTTGGAACCATCATGAAAAACTGTTTCCTCCTACTTTCATGTATCTACTGTGGCTTTCCTGTTTCTGCAATGTTCTCCAGCTCCCTGTGATCATAGTACAGGGATGGTAGTATTCAGAGGGAAATTCATATACCAGACAGCCAAGAAAACATCAGACAGTCACAGCTGGCTTTATTGAGGTGGCCCACATGTACATGTGGGGAACCTTAGAATGATGCAGAGACAAGCTGTTGAGAAGACGAAGCTCCCGGCGACCAGGCAGATAAACTGCCAGGCTCCGCTCCCGCCAGATGACAGTTGCTCTGATGTGCTCGGCTTGGAAGGGTACGCAGAGTGGAGCTCCTGGGGGCCGGCCTGTTCCCCGCATCATCCTGCAGCCCGATTGTTAGCTGTGCAGGAAGAGGCGGCAGGAGTCCTGGCCGTTGGAGTGGGGCATCAGCGGGCCGAATTCGGCCCGAGTGAAACAGCGGCGGCATTGGCGTTTGCAGCCTGTTTGCCGCCTTGTGCAGGAGGGGGGCTTCCTCGTAGGCGGGCGATGTCGGCAGGCGATGGCAAAGGTGGCGGGCGATGTCGATGTTGCGGTGGTGACCTGAGGAGGCGGCAGCTGGTCTCTGGGCCTGTGGAGCGACGTGGCTGTTCCTGAGGGGGGCTTAGTGCAGCTCTCTGGTGGCAGCGGTAGGTTCCTGGGGCCAGATTAACTGTGAGGCGGTGCACAGTGGCCCCTCGCCGTTCTGTGTATAAAAAAACAACAGCAACCCTTCCCCCCCACCGCACACGCATATTCCTGTGGCTGCAGTTGGTAAGGCTGTGCTGGGCCACGCTTTCATTCCATAGCTCCAGTTTTGCACGGGAAAGCCTAGGGATCGCTAGTGGCTGCAGTTGGTGAGGCTGCATCGGTGCCCCCCCCAGAAAGAGGGTGTGGGTCTTTCATCTACCCCCCATTGCGGGTTTATTGGCATCCAAGGGCTTGTCTTGGGTTCGGGGCAGCTTGGCGCATCCGTGTATTTTTTTTTAAAGCCCCGCTCTTGGGGGGAGGGACTCACTTAGGGCTGAGATCTGTGCAGCTGCAGTTGTGAGGCTGCTTAATGCTGTTTTCTCCCCCTTTCATTTCCCTCCTGTTCAAGTGGCCTATAGCGGATTAAGCATGTTGGAGGCCTCTTTCTCAGTGGCAGCCTCTAGTGGCTGGCTGCGGGTGGGGCGGTTGCTTAGAGGGCTGTTCCTGGAGGTCATTTTATGTTACTCTTGAAAAGAGGGCACATGAGAGGGCGGGCATTTTAGAACATGTTCCAGCAGCCAATGGGCGGCCATTTTAGAACATGTTCCAGCGGCCAATTTTCCAAGCTGTATCTGTGTGAGGGGTTGGCTGGTAGGCCTATAGGTGGTGAATGAATTATTTCTTCTTCCACTGTTGCTGGCATGGTTTCAGGTAGGTTATAAGGAAACTACTTTATGCAATGACTGCTTGGAGGATATTGCAGGAGGGAATGTGTCTCAGTGAGTGAGAGACCATCTGCTTAGCACGCAGAGGATCCCAGGTTCAACCTTCAGCAATTTAGTGATGGATTTGGCATTAGGTGATACGTAACACTTCTGATCATTCCTTTGCCAGTCTGAGTAGGCAATGCTCAAGTCAGCAAGCTTGGAAGCATGGAGTGCTATCTAGGGTGCTATTCCTTGTTTTAATTGAATAAATAAAATACATAAAATACTATTCAATAACACTTTACATGGTTTTATTCAGAAAAAAATATTAGAAACTGCTAGTTCTTCAGATTGGTATATTTGGCCCTAAAGGGATTCCTATTCAATAACACTTTACATGGTTTTATTCAGAGAAAATATTAGAAACTGCCAGTTCTTCAGATTGGTATATTTGGCCCTAAAGTTAAGGGATACATTTCTAGTGTAGGGGTTAAGAGCAACGGACTCTAATCTGGGGAACCAGATTTGCTTCCCCATTACTCCACAGGGAACCTGCTGGGGTGACCTTGGGTCAGTCTCAGTGCTCTTGGAGCTGTTCTCTCACCAGCTGTTCTTTATGGGCTATCTCAGCCCCACCTACCTCATGAGGTGTCTTTTGAGGGGAGAGGAAGGGATAGGTGATTGTGGGCCACCCTGAGTGAAGAGTGGGTATAAATCGGTCCCTTCTTCTTTTCTAGATACTATATAAGCCTGTAATGGTATCTAACTGTAAACTATGAATAGAAACAGAATTTTGGTGTGGGGGTACAGCCAATGAGAACAGCTACTTGATACTGGGTAGCTCAACTGGGCACTTAGTGTGTGGGGGTGAAATCAAGTGTAATTTGAATGGAAAACAACTGATCTTCTAATGGTTTCCTTCTGTGAAGGAATCCTTATCAGCAACATGTGACCCTGACAGTGTGAAGGCATGCTGAGTTGGCACATTATGTTAGCCTTTGTCATGTGTTAGGATTCATAATATCCATTGCAATACGTCATTAGTACCTGATGTTTTCTGTTTAAGCAGGGATAAGGTGTGACGCCAATCTGATGCTGTGATCTGGGAATCAATCTGATTATGTGATCTGGGAATCTGACAGCAGGCACATTGTTACCTGTCATTGGTTTGGTCCTAATGAGCATTCTTCACAGGTTTTATAGTGCATTTGTCTTTAAAGGGAGGTCCAGTGAGTTCCCAGGGCCTAGATGAGTGGCTAGGTTACAACAGGCTGTGGAAGGTGCCGGCTGGGATGCGGCGGGGTAGCCACGGCAATAGGAAATGAGGCAGATGGCTTCCAGGGAGGTTCCAGCAGGGAAAGGGTTAAGCAGGACCCATCAGAGGATCAGCATGGCTTGGGAGGCCTAACGGCTGTTCTGCCCGCACACTTGGGGGGAATGAAACTAAATCTAGAACTGTGAGGCTGCCATCTTACATAGGTAAATAGGTGCCACTTGAGCCATCTTCACATCATGTGAGTGTGCTTATAGCCTGCACATAGGTGCATAATTTGGATGGTAAGATGGAGCCAATGCACATTTCTGTGTGCTTGTTCTGGTCCTTAGGATAGGAGCCCAGTTTCTATTAAGGAATGAGAGGTACTGTGCACTCTTCAGGGCAAGGTTTTTTTTAGAATACATAAATAAACAAGTAACAAAACAAGGAAACAAAAATTAAATTATATCGGTTTTTAAAGTGACACCACATTGTAAATTGGCAATATCATAAGTTTAAAGCCGAACTTACCGGTTGGCTATGACAGTTCTTAGCAGTTATTAAAGAAGCATTTCGAATTTAAAAGCATTTCAAAATTCCTTATTGGGGCAGTTCCTTGACTTAAAAAACAGCGGATGCCTCTTGTTCAGGCCTGCTTGCAATAGTTGGAATAGTTTGTTAGGGACGGCAAGGCACTATGGGAATTGATCCAGTTCTCCTCTAGTGTTGTTTCCACAGTTTGACAATCCAGGGGATCTGGGATCAGATCAGAGATGCTCTCTTCTGACATAAACTTTAGCCAGTGACAATTCCAGGCCTCAGTTTTCCTATCTTTCAGGGTGCTGGGTTGCCTGAAGATCTGAAGGAAAAGAGTCTGGTCTGTTTAATATAGACTTAATGCATGGAATGCACAGAGGTAGTTTTGCAAGGCATGAAGGTAATGAATATCACTGGATAATTAACATCCCTTTGAAGGGAGGGGGCTTCATTTGCTCCCCAGGAATATAACTAAGTTATTTCAATTGATCAATACATACATAGCCCTATGAACGTTAATTTGCGACCTAGGGTGTTGCTGCGCTTTAAGTTATTAAGACGGTTACTGCTTTAGGCATGCAGATGGAACTCCACTGACTAGGCACCAGTTTACGGCGGTTAGAGCCTGTGATTTGGCTGAGATGGGCCTTTCACAGGGTGAGGTTTGGAATTCAATTTTCTGATTCAGGCTGCTTCCACTGCAGCTGCCCTGGGCTATGCGCTCCCTTGCTGGGCAGTAGTGTCACAGGGGTCTTTCAGATCAGGACCTTTGTCCGGTCCTTGCATTCCACTATGGGGGTGGCATTTCGTATTAGCGAGCTAGTGGTGGGCTTTTGCCTAGCGTTCGAAGAATGGAATAGCAATAGCTTAAAGTTTAATGAGGTTTTTATTTCAGGTGCTGCTGGCCGTGGGGTGAGACGAAGAGTTGATGTCTGTGGCCACAGCGCAGTCTTTTGGCCACCCACCAGGCCAGGAGGACACCCTGGCTATGAAGCCCCTGGTGCTATGAGCTGAGATGGCCCAGAGTGTGAATAGTCCTGCCGGCAAGGCCCTTGGGTGACAAGCTGAGGCTGTCCTTGTGATGATAAGAGCAAGATGGCCCAGAGCGCAGATAGTCTGGTTGGCTATTCTGACTCGCCATGAATGACAAAAACATTGTGCTTTGAGTGAGACTGACCTTGCGATGATAAGAGCAAGGTGGCCTGGAGTGCAGATAGTCTGGTTGGCTATTCTGCTTCACCACGAAGGACTAGACATTTGCACGAGTGGAGACTGACCTTGTGATGATAAGAGCAAGGTGGCTCAGAGTGCAGAAAGTCTGGTTGGCTACTCTGCAATGCCAAGAAGGGCGGGGCCCTGGTGTTGCAAGCAGCGGCTGACCTTGCGATGATAAGAGCAAGGCAGCCCAGAGTGCAAATACTCTAGTTGGCTATTCTGTCTTACCTTGCAGGGCAAGGCCCTGGTGTTACAAGTGTAGCATGACCTTGCGATGAGAACAGCAAGGTGGCCTGGTATTGCGGATAGTGGGGTTGGTTATTCTGCCTCGCCAGATATGGCGCAATGTGATAACCCCCACTAGGCGTAAAGCCACCTGCCAGATGAAGAAGGCCATGGAGGGTGGTGGAGTTCAAGGACCCATATTGGGCTGATGGGGTGCACCTATCAAGCAAGGACGATGGGCTAATTTTGAAGGACTTGTGGCAAGGGCTTAGGTCAGCCTTGGCCTTTTTTGTGGGGAGCAAAGACCAAAGCAGAGGCTTGGTCTTGGCTGTGGCAGGTTGGTGCAGGCAAGAAACCGGAACCGGTGAACACTTTATGGCATTTTCCCCATTAGGGAACACGGGATCATCAGGAACGACCTTCGGATTTCTATGGTCCAGGGTGGGGAACGGTGATCACCTCCTCTGGGAACCTCTTAGGGTATGCTTCTCCCTGCAAGTTGGAAGGCTTCAGGGGTAGGTGCTCCTAGGTGGTGACCAGATTGCTGGGCTGCTGGTCATGAGCCAGACCGATGGCTCTGGACCGGAGCTGGGTGACCTGCCTGAGAAAAGGGCAAGGAGGTTGGTCATGGGACTGACACCTGCCTTGCCTGTACTGTGCTCGCTTAGCTGGTCCCTTGCTGCAATGTTATGTTAAATAGTTAATAAAGTGGCCCTTGTTTACTTCCAAACTGTTGTCTGTCTTGTTATTCCACCTGGGAGGGCAAAGCTCTGTGCATACACAGATACACCAGAAAGAGTAAATGTGTATTAGGAATAGGCACCGTAGGAGTATAGCTTGTCCGTTTTGGCCTCCCCTTAACATGCCCATGAGATAGAAGAACAACTCAGGGGGCAGGTTCTTAAGTTAAATTACAAATGCCATCTGGTGTTTAACTGATTGTTGATTTTAATTTGTACTTTGTATGTTTTTAATCTGTTGTAAATCGCCTAGAGCTCTGTGTACTCGGAGATGGGGCGATTCATAAATCTAAATAATAATGATAATAATGATGATAACAACAATAACAACAATAATCAACAAGAAAGATCTAGGGAAAGTACAGAGAAAATTTTATAGCCTGTCAATTTTTCATGAAATGTTTCAATATTATGTTAGGTGATGCACCATTAAAGAAAACTGCAATGCTCCCTTAGGTGTTGTTAGCATGAGCTTCCTTTTGCAACGTGAACTGGACAAGCTATGGCCAAAGTTGGCATAGGGCAAGCCTAGACCCCTGTCTCTGCAAGACCAAGAAGCCCGGACATGGCTCTTGAACTGTCACTCCTTCAGCCATCAAGCTCCAATACAGCCAGCACATAGCTCCCCTTGTATTAGGACAATGCCTTGATTTCAGCATCTCAAAAGATGACAGCTTACCTGAATTCCTGTATTGTGTTGCACACCTGCACCTCTGGACTTTGCTCCTGTTAGATATGAGACTTGCGGCAGCAGGTGAACAGTGATAACAGCTTTATTTGAACACGAAGTCAGAAGAACCAGAACGAGACAAACAATGGAGCAGCAGGCTCCTTTTTGAACAGTCCGGGCTTGGCAAGTCATGCCCACATGTCAGATAAGGTCCAATCAAATACAGTACATAAAGACCAATCACTTTGCTTCTCTCCAGAACTTCCTTTGTTCTGATAGGTCGGTTTACAATACCTTGGTCAGGCTCAAGCTCAATACATTCATTACATTCCATTTCATACACAATAGCCCCAGATATGAAGACCATATGGGGCATGGTCTATTGTCTCCATTGTTCCTGTGATAGCCCAGCCATTCACAGAGCCAAGACTGTACAATTACCCCATGCCTCACAAATAAAGGTTTATCTTCCTACAGCTGGGACTTTCTTTGTCTAAAACACCTTCTGAGCTATCCTGATCCATTCTGGACCATTTCCTTATTGTGCCCCACTGCCCTGCGGGCACAAGTTCCCTATAACTAGGCTCCCAATCCAGCCATTTTTGGTTTGGTCTCCTGGGACATGTACTGGCTGGATCCCCCATCTCTCTCATGAGTCTTCACAGACGTGCTTGCTGACCAAGCCGTCTGCTCTTCACTGGGGACTCTCCTCTTTGGAAAGTAGCTATAACCCAATCAACGCTTGGTCCTCTTTTATCTCTGATCTCTTAAAATCACCTCAACCCTTTCTTTCCTAGCTCTTGTGTGTGTGGTGTGTGCATGTGCACGCGCGCACAATATATTTTTAAATTAGGTGACGGTATTAGGGTTATTTTTCTTAATAACTCTCACCAAAGATATTTGCTGTTGTCTGTGCTGCTCCGAGGGGTCCTGACTCTGGTATAGCTGGAGGTTGGTCCCTAGCTTGCACACCCATTGTAAGGTCTCTCAGCTAAATTCCCCTATAACCCAGTGTTGCTGCTAACAGTGTTTGGAGAGGGGGGGGGAGATGTTTTCCAGCCTCATGGGGGTAAAAAAATGTACCACTCATCCAGGGCAGATTTGCACAGCCTAAAGTGAGTGAGAATGACCCATGTGTAGAAGTAACTCAGCCTCCATTAATGACACAGTATCTTGTTCAGATCTAGGGCAATATACTGGTTTTATTTCACAAAAAATTAACATTAACAAAATGCTTTTCCTTAGACTTTCATTTAGTAGGAGGGCATGTCCTGTGATGTCTCAGGAAGTAAAACAAAGAATGGTCACAAGTACAATAGAAAGATAAGCCGGATCAACAGCCCTCGGCCGGAAAGGCCGTTGGGCTGGGGAGGCATATTTGCCGCCCAGAAGAAGGAGACAGGCAGTCGTGGCGGGCCCTAATTGGCCCGTTTGGATCCGAGGGGGAGGAGGGGCCATGGAGTTTTAAGCCGGCCCCTCTCCCCGAACAGGCGGCAGTTCGCCGAGTCGTCGACCAGGCAGGAGCTCTCTTTGTTCGAGGCTGCGGGCTTGGGGCCACGTGGCTGGGAAGCTCCTGGGCTGGTCGCGGCTCGGCTGGGGAGGCGAATTGCGAGGTCGGTGGGGGTTCCGGCGGTGACGAGGATCCGGCGAAGCGAACACCGGCGGACCGCCAGGCTTAGCGGGGGGTTGTTGGCTGCGACGCGGAGGACCTCCAGCGGACGGCGAGGCGGAGCGAGGAGCAGCGGGCCAGCAGCAACTTGTGGTTTGGGCAGAGCGGGGCGACCTGTTGCAGGCGTCCCGCCTGCTGCGGGCTTTTAAGCGCGGTTGGGCCGCGGGGTGGAGGCATCAGTCTGGGCCTGGGAAGGCCGGGCCAGGGGCTTGCTTTTTGGCTGCACGGGGGAGTTTTGGGTCGTGCCGCGGCTCCCCCCCAACACCATACGCCCTCCCACCTTCCCTCCCACCCCCCTTTTTGTGCGTTTTTTACCGCCCATCCGGGGGCAGTACACCCCCCCTCACCCAAATTGGCAGCGGGTCAATTGGAGGGTGGCTGCGTGAGGGATCCTGAGGCATTGTCTGCGTGAGGGTGTATACTGTTTGCTGTAGTGGTTAGGTGGACGGACCTTAATCTGGGAGCATAGTGTTGGCTTCCCATCTTCTTTATTGCACCTGCTGGGTGCCGCGGCCTGGCCATCGTCACTTGGAGTGTCTTTAAAAACAAAACGCAGGGTGATTTGGAGGGTCTCCTTTAGCCCAATTGCATTGAGGGAAGTGTGGTGCGCAGCTGAGAGATAGGAGATTGTAAGCCACTCTGAGACTCCTGTGAGGGGTGGCAGGGGAGGGGTATTGCACAGCTATTGCCCCTCTTATCACTCCTATCTCCACTGGGGCATAGGGCGGCTGCCATATAGGGTGGTTGGCGGCCATTTTGTGATAGCAGGGGTAGCCATCTGGTCTGCGGGTGGCTGGAGGCCATTTTGTGGTGCGGGCTATAGTTTCAGTTTTGGTTATGGCTCCCAAGAAGGGTTCTGGTCGGTCAAAGGGTAAACAGCCGGCACCTAAGCCACCGCCTAAGCGGCCTGCTCCACAGTTGTCTTCCTCAGAGGACGAGGAGGATGGGGTACAACAGGCCATTTTGGATCGCTTACTGGCAGTGGAGGCTGCAGCGGGGGTCTCCACTCCTCCGGTGCGGCCCCCAGGAGGTGCCCGGGGTAGGAAGGAAACGCGGGCTGCCGCTAACAAGAGGTTTCAAGCAGAAGTCTTAACACGATTATCTATTATAGAGGGGCGTGCTGTTGTGGTGGACGTTGATAAAGCGGAAGGGAGCCGCGATGGAGTACAGATGGCAGTAAAGCCTGCTGGGCAGCAGAATCCAGTCGAGCCAGTGGCTGGCCCTTCGTCTGTGTCCGGTAAGTGTTACACACACCACACAGGGATGGCATGGCCCTGGGGCCACCAGGGTACAGAGGGGTTTTATCCTGCCCCACCCAGTAATCCGGTAGGCAGCCTGGGGTGTGCGCAGGTGGGACAGAATACGCCTTCTGTGGCTACAGCTGCTCATTGCTGCGCCAATGCTACACCATGGTGGGGTGGCCCTTCGCCATGCGGGATGTCATATGCTGGGGCTCCAGCCGCGGCTCTCCCGTTTGGGGATTTGGCATTGCCTCTGGGCGATCATCTTCTTCCGGCTACAAGGGAGAAGATATGTAGGGGTGAGTTTGTTGATGTCTTCACTCTACTGTATCGTGAATTGGAGAAGAAAGAAAAAGACGATTTGGAGGAGAAGGATAAGGAAAAATATAGGCGAATGAGGGTGGACAAGACTTGGGCCAACTGGGTTGCCGGATTTTTGATTTATGCTGGAGTACTTTCAAAAGCACAACCTTATAAGGCAGCAGGGTTGTTCCAATACTTTGATATAATATACAAGGGTTATACTGGCTTTACGGGCCCCGCCTGGCTTCAGTATGACGAAGAATTTAGAATGCGGGCGGCGATGAACCCTTCGTTGCGTTGGGACCAAATCCACCCCCATTTGTGGCTGCAGGTGATGACGGCCTCCAGGCCAAACACGGGGGATCGCTCTCATAGTGGGCACCTGGTGGAAAGGGCTTTTGTGCACACTGGTCCCCGCCAGCAGGCGGGGCGGGCGGTTCAACCCCGCCAGATTTGCTGGGAGTTCGGGTCTCAAGGAGTGTGCAGCCGGAAGGCATGCCAGTTCAGGCATGAGTGCCCACTGTGTGCGGGACCTCATCCCTTCTAGAGCTAGTGGTGGGCTTTTGCCTAGCATTCAAAGAATGGGATTGCAATAGTTTAAAGTTTGATGAGGTTTTTATTTCAGGTGCTGCTGGCCGTGGGGTGAGACGAAGAGTTGATGTCTGTGGCCACAGCGCAGTCTTTTGGCCACCCACCAGGCCAGGAGGACACCCTGGCTATGAAGCCCCTGGTGCTATGAGCTGAGATGGCCCAGAGTGTGAATAGTCCTGCCGGCAAGGCCCTTGGGTGACAAGCTGAGGCTGTCCTTGTGATGATAAGAGCAAGATGGCCCAGAGCGCAGATAGTCTGGTTGGCTATTCTGACTCGCCATGAATGACAAAAACATTGTGCTTTGAGTGAGACTGACCTTGCGATGATAAGAGCAAGGTGGCCTGGAGTGCAGATAGTCTGGTTGGCTATTCTGCTTCACCACGAAGGACTAGACATTTGCACGAGTGGAGACTGACCTTGTGATGATAAGAGCAAGGTGGCTCAGAGTGCAGAAAGTCTGGTTGGCTACTCTGCAATGCCAAGAAGGGCGGGGCCCTGGTGTTGCAAGCAGCGGCTGACCTTGCGATGATAAGAGCAAGGCAGCCCAGAGTGCAAATACTCTAGTTGGCTATTCTGTCTTACCTTGCAGGGCAAGGCCCTGGTGTTACAAGTGTAGCATGACCTTGCGATGAGAACAGCAAGGTGGCCTGGTATTGCGGATAGTGGGGTTGGTTATTCTGCCTCGCCAGATATGGCGCAATGTGATAACCCCCACTAGGCGTAAAGCCACCTGCCAGATGAAGAAGGCCATGGAGGGTGGTGGAGTTCAAGGACCCATATTGGGCTGATGGGGTGCACCTATCAAGCAAGGACGATGGGCTAATTTTGAAGGACTTGTGGCAAGGGCTTAGGTCAGCCTTGGCCTTTTTTGTGGGGAGCAAAGACCAAAGCAGAGGCTTGGTCTTGGCTGTGGCAGGTTGGTGCAGGCAAGAAACCGGAACCGGTGAACACTTTATGGCATTTTCCCCATTAGGGAACACGGGATCATCAGGAACGACCTTCGGATTTCTATGGTCCAGGGTGGGGAACGGTGATCACCTCCTCTGGGAACCTCTTAGGGTATGCTTCTCCCTGCAAGTTGGAAGGCTTCAGGGGTAGGTGCTCCTAGGTGGTGACCAGATTGCTGGGCTGCTGGTCATGAGCCAGACCGATGGCTCTGGACCGGAGCTGGGTGACCTGCCTGAGAAAAGGGCAAGGAGGTTGGTCATGGGACTGACACCTGCCTTGCCTGTACTGTGCTCGCTTAGCTGGTCCCTTGCTGCAATGTTATGTTAAATAGTTAATAAAGTGGCCCTTGTTTACTTCCAAACTGTTGTCTGTCTTGTTATTCCACCTGGGAGGGCAAAGCTCTGTGCATACACAGATACACCAGAAAGAGTAAATGTGTATTAGGAATAGGCACCGTAGGAGTATAGCTTGTCCGTTTTGGCCTCCCCTTAACATGCCCATGAGATAGAAGAACAACTCAGGGGGCAGGTTCTTAAGTTAAATTACAAATGCCATCTGGTGTTTAACTGATTGTTGATTTTAATTTGTACTTTGTATGTTTTTAATCTGTTGTAAATCGCCTAGAGCTCTGTGTACTCGGAGATGGGGCGATTCATAAATCTAAATAATAATGATAATAATGATGATAACAACAATAACAACAATAATCAACAAGAAAGATCTAGGGAAAGTACAGAGAAAATTTTATAGCCTGTCAATTTTTCATGAAATGTTTCAATATTATGTTAGGTGATGCACCATTAAAGAAAACTGCAATGCTCCCTTAGGTGTTGTTAGCATGAGCTTCCTTTTGCAACGTGAACTGGACAAGCTATGGCCAAAGTTGGCATAGGGCAAGCCTAGACCCCTGTCTCTGCAAGACCAAGAAGCCCGGACATGGCTCTTGAACTGTCACTCCTTCAGCCATCAAGCTCCAATACAGCCAGCACATAGCTCCCCTTGTATTAGGACAATGCCTTGATTTCAGCATCTCAAAAGATGACAGCTTACCTGAATTCCTGTATTGTGTTGCACACCTGCACCTCTGGACTTTGCTCCTGTTAGATATGAGACTTGCGGCAGCAGGTGAACAGTGATAACAGCTTTATTTGAACACGAAGTCAGAAGAACCAGAACGAGACAAACAATGGAGCAGCAGGCTCCTTTTTGAACAGTCCGGGCTTGGCAAGTCATGCCCACATGTCAGATAAGGTCCAATCAAATACAGTACATAAAGACCAATCACTTTGCTTCTCTCCAGAACTTCCTTTGTTCTGATAGGTCGGTTTACAATACCTTGGTCAGGCTCAAGCTCAATACATTCATTACATTCCATTTCATACACAATAGCCCCAGATATGAAGACCATATGGGGCATGGTCTATTGTCTCCATTGTTCCTGTGATAGCCCAGCCATTCACAGAGCCAAGACTGTACAATTACCCCATGCCTCACAAATAAAGGTTTATCTTCCTACAGCTGGGACTTTCTTTGTCTAAAACACCTTCTGAGCTATCCTGATCCATTCTGGACCATTTCCTTATTGTGCCCCACTGCCCTGCGGGCACAAGTTCCCTATAACTAGGCTCCCAATCCAGCCATTTTTGGTTTGGTCTCCTGGGACATGTACTGGCTGGATCCCCCATCTCTCTCATGAGTCTTCACAGACGTGCTTGCTGACCAAGCCGTCTGCTCTTCACTGGGGACTCTCCTCTTTGGAAAGTAGCTATAACCCAATCAACGCTTGGTCCTCTTTTATCTCTGATCTCTTAAAATCACCTCAACCCTTTCTTTCCTAGCTCTTGTGTGTGTGGTGTGTGCATGTGCACGCGCGCACAATATATTTTTAAATTAGGTGACGGTATTAGGGTTATTTTTCTTAATAACTCTCACCAAAGATATTTGCTGTTGTCTGTGCTGCTCCGAGGGGTCCTGACTCTGGTATAGCTGGAGGTTGGTCCCTAGCTTGCACACCCATTGTAAGGTCTCTCAGCTAAATTCCCCTATAACCCAGTGTTGCTGCTAACAGTGTTTGGAGAGGGGGGGGGAGATGTTTTCCAGCCTCATGGGGGTAAAAAAATGTACCACTCATCCAGGGCAGATTTGCACAGCCTAAAGTGAGTGAGAATGACCCATGTGTAGAAGTAACTCAGCCTCCATTAATGACACAGTATCTTGTTCAGATCTAGGGCAATATACTGGTTTTATTTCACAAAAAATTAACATTAACAAAATGCTTTTCCTTAGACTTTCATTTAGTAGGAGGGCATGTCCTGTGATGTCTCAGGAAGTAAAACAAAGAATGGTCACAAGTACAATAGAAAGATAAGCCGGATCAACAGCCCTCGGCCGGAAAGGCCGTTGGGCTGGGGAGGCATATTTGCCGCCCAGAAGAAGGAGACAGGCAGTCGTGGCGGGCCCTAATTGGCCCGTTTGGATCCGAGTGGGAGGAGGGGCCATGGAGTTTTAAGCCGGCCCCTCCTCCTGACCAGGCGGCAGTTCGCCGAGTCGTCGACCCACCCTCCCGCCCTGTTTTTAGTACAGGCTTGGCTGGTCGCCCATTTGGGGGCCGGGTAGGAATTTTTCACACCCTCCTGATTGGCATATGGACGGCGTGTTTTTGCCTACCCTGTACTTTAGCAGTGGTGAAGGCAATTTTAAGGGTGGGCCGTCAGGTTAGGTTGGTCACTTTAGTTGGCAGGGTTATAGGCGGTATGGAGGTGGCGGTACGGTGAGCACCAGCCAACACCCATATTTTGGGTTGAAAGGGGTCTAGTGAGTACAGCCTTTGTGCCTAGCGGCACGGGGCGGGGAAAGCAGGCTGCCTGGGGGAACACCCCGTTTGGTCCTCTCTTTGAACCTAGCGGCTCGGGAGTTGGAGCTAGGGGGTCGTCCTGTAATGGCTAACCGGCCAGGCGGAGCCATCACTGATGGCTCCAGCCTGGGGTTGGGTGGCTCGCCCTATGTCAAAAGTTAAGGAAGGGGTCGGTGACCCCCGGGCCTTGATTATACCGCTAAACTGTTTGCCCTTGCCGTTGGTTGCAGTTAAGATGTCATTTAATAAAGTGGCCCAACAGTTAAACCCAGCACTTGTGTCTGTCTCTTATTTCTTCTTGAGTGGCAAAAGAAGACAGCTTCAACCAGAACAGCAGAAGTGAAAAGGGATACTTGACAACTACTTGCTTGAATCACAAAAAAATGTTCATTTTGGTTCAGATTTTTACTGCTGATTAAGTAGTGGCAGTTTTTCTCATCCCCCCCTGAAAATGGTATCTGTCTGCTGAGCTGAGTGGAACATCTTGATAATATGAGAAAGACAGTATCCATTATGAACATAGAAGAAGCTGCTTGTTATGTGCTTCATACCATGAATCGATTTAACAAGAATAATACACCATGAAAGCGCTCATACACAAAATGTCTGTCCTTAGTACCCATGAGCATATGTAGGGCAGAGAGATGTCAAAAGATGTTCCAGAAGTTTGTGCACACATGAATATATTCAGTGAAGGGAAAAATATGTTTTTCACTGAATTTTGTACAAGAGTGAAATCTAATTTTGAGCAGTTTTTGGGTTTGAGTTAAACAGCTTGCAGCCTGCAAAAAGATTCCTCTGTTGATCTGAATTTGCTAGGGAGAAGAGAAAGCATCGAGCATATGCTAATGACTGTATGCAATGTGCATTTTTACTGTAGTTCATCATAATTCTCAAGAAAGCAAAATATTACCCATGCTAAAAATAATGTGTGCCAGCTGCGCTCCTTCTGGGATACAAAATTTTACTGCTTAATTGGGTAAGCCCTTCTAATATCTTCACCATAGTGTGCAAAATAAGCTGTTTGTAATTATCACCAGCTCCTCCACTTAACCTAGGATTTTATTTTCTTCAATATTAATTTTTCCCCTTATCTTCCCTGCCCTGCCTGCTTAGTTACCCTATTGCAAAAATTGCCTTCTTGGTCTCTTTGCTGGAAGGTGATAGCTTTGTATTATTGACAAAAACACCAGAATCTTAATTATATGTGTTTCTTTAGTAGTTATTTGTGCCCTCACTGTCTGGTTTTCAGGTCTATTGCTGATGATCCATGCATATATGTAAATGCTTAAACGTTTGTGTTTGAGCTTGTGGTCAGTTTTATGAAGGAAGCAGAAAAAGAGATATGGCTTTAATTCTTTAATTCTTGGGAGCAAAATTTTGTTCACCCTGTGAATTAGCCTTGTGCTTTGTAGTGTAATCCTCCTGTACAGAGTCATGCCCTTCTGAGACTGTTCACTTAGAAATGTGTAACTTCTTAGGATTGCACTGGTAGTGTCCATTTTAAATGAAAAATAGGCCTATGATAAGGTAGTATTCAAAATATCTTCCACCCCCAACTTCTTATTGACATGATGGTACTTGTTTTTCTGTTTTCAGTTTATGGATATTTCCTAACACTAACATTTGTCTTTTTCCCTGCCAAATTTCCAATGAAATCCAATGATCCCTTAGTTAGTTCACAGACAATTTAGACTCCTTATGATGTGATTTTGTCCAGTGGGCATCACTTTACATTTACTTCTGCTGCCTTTCATATCACAACAGAAGAAGAAAGCAGGAACTAGGCTTGCCAGCCCTCCTGGGCTGGTGGGGGAATACCCACTTTTACAAGCCCTCCCTCAATTTTCAAGAATTGGGCAGTGTGTATGGGGGGGGGGAGGAATGGTGGCACCAGGTGCCACTCTAGGAATTCCTCCATAAAGGAGGAATAAGCTGCTGGAGGACTTGGCGCTCATTGGAGGACTCGGAGCTCACCCTTCCTCCTAACCGCCTGTGCTAGCACACAGATTTCCCCCTCCCCACCAGTACACAGCTCAGTGGAAGCCATGGAGTGGGGAGGGGGTGCAGCAGTGGGCTTCTCCTTGCTGCCCCCCCACTGCACTTTCCTGGGCTGGCCCCTGGGCCGGGACCAGGCGGGTGGCAAGTCAGTGCAGCTGGCCATCCATGCTTCAAAGTGGTGGACGGCCCATCCTTCCTTCCCCTGCCTTCTGCACTTTGGATGATCAGTTGGGGGCGGAAAGGCAGCAGGAACTCTTCCTTGCTGGGCCGGTGCCACCAGGAAGCAGTCCTGGGCTGGCTACTGGCCCTGGAGGCCAGGTGGGTGAGTGTCAGTACAGCTGGCACTGCTGCTGCCCATCCAGGCAAGCTGGAGGGTGGGTGGGGGAGCAGCCACTGGGGTGGTTTCACTCCCTAGGCCCTGGCTCACACTGAGGAGACTCAGAGCTGTGGGATGGGGGGGGGTTTGTGCGCCTCTTCACTCTCAGTTGCCACCGCCACCAGGAAGCTAACCTGCCTGGCTCCAGGCGGGCCATGCATGCTCAG
Organism: Gekko japonicus; assembly: GCF_001447785.1. Taxonomy (NCBI): domain Eukaryota; kingdom Metazoa; phylum Chordata; class Lepidosauria; order Squamata; family Gekkonidae; genus Gekko; species Gekko japonicus. The sequence continues at coordinate 916,482 of NW_015159718.1, forward strand.
AAGCGGGCATGTATTTTTTTCGCCATGCTTCAGAGCCGGGGTGTGTTTGCAGGACCCTCGCCACTGCCCAGGCTGTCCAAAGCACTCCGGAGGCCTTCCCAGCCTGCAGCTCCCTCCCTGACTCTCATCTGAGGAATGACATGCTCACCCCCTCAGGGACAGAGCAGGGAAGAGTTGCTGCACCCAGGGACGGATTGGGTGGGATTTCAGTCTTCTGAACAGTTAGAGTAAGAGACTAATTTCTTATATTTGATCATTGTTCTCTTGTGTTTTTCTACCACAGTTAATTTTTTCCTTTCCTTCTTAGGGCTGACAAACAACTTGTGTTAAACAATTTGGTAGCAAAGGAAACATTTTACATATCCCACCACTAAAGGCTGGAACATACATCATTCCCCACTTCATCTCTAGCTCATACAGTGTTTTGAATTAGTTATGCTAAAATATTAATAACTCATTATGTGAAATCTTTACAGGATTTCAGTAATGTTTTATAAAGTAGTAGCATCTGATAATTTTGTGGTTTTGATCCTCTGGAATACTCAGCCACTTGAAAGGAAAAACAGATGAGTACACTCTACAGGCATTAAATTGAGTTTATGCTGTGATCTGTGTAAATAAGTTATTATTTGATTGATTTATTGAACAAATTTTGAATCCAGTGGCAGCTTTAAGATCAATGAAGTTTTATTCCAGGTATGAGCTTATTTGTCATTTATGGTCCATTTGTCTCACTGAACTATGTATTATTTGTAGAAGTACTGTATTATTTGTATAGAAGCCCTAAAAATATCTGGGCAGCTTACCATGTGCTTTATTGGGGATGGGGAAGGAAGCCTAAGTAAAAGAACTTGCTGTTCAGAGATTAAAACTGTTGGAGAGTGTGCCACCTCATCCCCACCCCAGATGTTACTAGCTGTTATGTTTTGGGATACTTTTTACAATATTCAAAGATTCTTCCAGGCCCTGTATTTTGTTGTGGCAATTTCTATCCTTGTGGTTAAGTTACCATAATTAAAACTCAAACAGAATATTGGGACTACTGAGGAAAAGCTGACCAGCTGAGGCTAATAACTGGTGTGAGTACTTCAGTTGGTACAAAAACCTGCAGCCCAATTACTAGTGGGTGCAAGACAGGAAATACATGTCACACCTGCAGAGGCACTGTGGCTCAGTGGAAAAACTTCTTCTTGTCATGCAGAAAGTTCCAGGTTCAATCCCTGACATCTCCAGTTAAAAGGACCAGGCAGTAGTAGGTGATGTGAAAGTCCTCAACCTGAAACTAGAGAGCTGCTACTAGTCTGAGTTCACAGTACTGACCTTGAGGGATCAAGTATAAGGCAGCTTCGTTTGTGTTCATTATCTAGAATAACCTATCCTGCAGTCACTCCATCAGTTTCTGGGTCCATTCAAGGTACTGGTTACCAAGTACAAGGCCCTTCATGAGGACTGCATCTTCTACTATGTCACAGTAGCTTTGGTCTTCTGAAGAGAGCCTTGTAAAGGTGATTCCGCCTTGTAAATTGGTAAGATCAGCAACCACCTGCTTGAAGTCATGGTAGATAACTCACTGAAGATGTCAACAGTGTACAATTGCAATAAAAGTGGCAAATGCCATGCTATGCTGGGGATTATTAGGAAGGGGACTGAAAACAAATCAGCCAGTATCATAATGCCCCTGTATAAATCGGAGATGCAGCCTCATTTGGAATACAATGTACAGTTCTGGTCTCTGCACCTCAAATTCGAGGAGCGGAGGCAGCATGATGCGGCAAAGCTGCATCCGGGTACTAAAGGGGGCCAGGGCCGGAGATCTCGTGAGCTGGCCCTCACCTCCCTCCTTCATTCACCCACTCTTGCTCGGTGGGGAAGGAGCTTGATAGCCGAATTGCTTTATTTACAGCAATTGGCAATTTATAAATGGGCTCTTGCCAATTTATACCAAGGTCCTCATCCCACCAAGGGTTACCAGTAAAGGATTCGAGGCTGTTGTGGTTAAAATAGATGTCTTTTACTTAAAAATATATCTCATACAAACAATATAGGTCAGTGTTGCGGCTCTCTGTGCCAAAAGGGGGCATCCTATGCAGACACCCAGGCTTCGGCACTCCCTTTTGGAGATGTGTTGTTGCCTCTGGGTGATCATTTTTTGCTGGCCACCAGAGAAAAAATTTGCAAGGGTGAGTATGTTGACGTCTTTGCTCTCCTTTTCCAGGAATTGGAAAAGAAGGACAGGGATGACCTGGACGATGAGGACAAAGAGAAGCTTAGGAAAGTGTGAGTTGATCAGACCTGGGCCAACTGGGTGGCTGGGTTCTTAATCTATGCAGGGGTCTCAGCGAAGGCGCAGCCCTGGATTGCTGCATCCTTATTTCAGTATTTTGACATCATTTACAAGGGTTACATTGGCTTTAATGGCCCAGCCTGGCTACAGTATGATGAAGAATTTAGGATGTGGACTTCCATGAACACTTCAATGCCCTGGGACCAGGTACATCCCAACCTTTGGCTGCAGATCATGTCTCCAGCCCATCCTAATGCAAGTGACTGCTTGTACAGTGGGTACCTTGTGCAGTGCCAGGCAGTGTCTTCCAACCCCTGCACTGCTGCGGGGCAGGCGGTTCAACCCTGCCAGATTTGTTGGGAGTTTGGGGCACAGGGTGTCTGCAGCAGGAAAGCTTGCCAGTACCGGCACAAATGCCCCCTATGCAGTGGCCTGCACCCCTTTTCGACATGTTTCAAGGGCAAGCCCCGCAAGGGTCGCAAGCGATTCAAAGCTGGGGGGCAGGGAGCAGGTGCTGGAAAAGGGGCCCAGTCCCATAAAACTAAGAGTGCTTGAGGAATGGTTAGGGTAGTTTGTATTTGTCGCAAAGTTTCAAGTTTGGTTTCCGCATCTCCTGTCAGGGCCCTAGGGCCCCCTTTATGGCGCCTAATTTAGCCTCCATTCGGGGCATGGAGCCCGTAGTTAGGCAAAACATTGAGAAGGAGAGGGCTGAGGACAGGGTCCTAGGACCTTTTTCCGCCCCACCGGTGGCTAACCTGCATGTTTCCCCATTAGGCGTTGTACCTAAGAAGGCACAGGGGGAGTACAGGTTGATTCACCATCTTTCCTATCCGCACAGGGCATCAGTTAATGATGCCATTCCAGACTCCCTGTACTTTGTCAGGTACACCCCCTTCGACTAGGCTGTGTGGGTAGTGTGCCACTGTGGGATCGGAGCCAAAATGGCCAAATGCGACATTAAGTCTGTGTTTCAGCTTCTTCCTGTGCACCCCATTGACTTTGAGTTGCTGGAGTTTTACTTCGAGGGCCACTTCTACATGGATCGGGCTTTACCAATGGGCTGCTCAGTGTCTTGTGCGGCCTATGAGCATTTTAGCTCTTTTCTCGAGTGGGCCCCCCAATATCGCACAGGGATAGCGCACTACCTTGCCGATTTTTTTTTCATTGCCCCAGGGGGTTTTGGGCAATGTGAGTTTCTTCTTCAGAGTTTCCTAGACCTGGCAGAGGAGTTGGGTGTCCCCTTGGCACACGAGAAGTTCGAGGGCCTTGCACAGCGGCTGACTTTTCTGGGAGTAGAATTGGACACTGTGGCCCAGACCTCAAGGCTGCCTGCAGCCAAGGTGGTGGACCTTCGTGCATGGGTTTTATGCATAAGCAAAAGGCATCCTTACGTGAGTTTCAACAATTGGTGGGGCATCTCAACTTTACGTGCAAAGTGGTTGCCCCAGGAAGGGCCTTTCTGCGCTGGCTGTGTGATGTGCTGAAGGGCCTGCACCTTCCTTACCATAAAGCCAGGGTCACAGCAGGGACTTGGGCTGACTTGGGTGTGTGGCTTGAGTTCCTTGATTCCTTCAATGGAGTTTCATTTTGGAGGACTGATTTGCAGTTGAACGCGGGCCTGAAGATTCACACTGATGCGGCTGGGTTGCTTGGTTTCGGGATTTATTTCCAGAGGCACTGGTGTGCCAAGGACTGGCTGGCAGAATGGAGAAGGGATGACATTGCTCGTGATCTCATTTTCCTTGAATTCTTTCCCATCCTGGTGGTGGTCTGGCTGTGGGGAGACCTGATGGCTAATCACACCGTGCATTTCTGGTGTGACAATCTGGCGGTTGTCCATATCATCAACTCCCTCACTTCCAGATCTCCATGGGTCATGGTGTTAGTGCACACATTCACACTTTGCTACCTCTGGCACAACATTTTGTTTCTTCCCAGGCATGAGCCTGGGGTCGACAATGGAGTAGCTGACACTCTCTCTCATAAACAGATGGAGAGATTCTGTCAGCTGACTCCAGAAGCCAGCCCACAGCTGGTGAGAATGCCACAGGAGCTTTGGTCGCTTGGAAGGCAGAGGTCCACAGGGCAATTGGCCTGGCCATTGCACCAGGCACAAAGTGGGTGTATGACCATGTAGTCTGCCACTTTACCTAGTTTAGAAATGAGATAGGATATCCTGATCTGTGGCCAGTGCCTGTGGACCATCTGTTACATTTCTGTGTGGCGATGAGAGGTAAGGGATTGGCTGTCGGCTCCATTAAGGGGCTGCTTTCTGCAGTGGCCTATGCCAGTAAGGCTCAGTGGTTTACTGATGGGTCAAGTGATTTTTGGATACTGATTCCAGGCCCCTGGGAGGCAAAGCTTGCTGTGACCAGGGCCAGATCTTTTTCAGTGGCGGCCCCTACCTGGTGGAATGAGCTCCCGTAGGAGATCAGGGCCCTATGGGACCTTATGCAGTTCTGCAGGGCCTGCAAGATGGAGCTCTTCTGCCAGGCTTTCATATAGGGGCCGTGACTACCACCACCACCAATGGTGGGAACAACAATGGGGCTAGGGGCAGTCCTCGGTAGATTCACCATAATATTGCATGGCACTGGTACCGCTGGACTGGCCTTGGACCATCTACAGGACAATATCACCCCCAATGAAATGACTGATACTATCATGAAATTATTTGGAGACCATCTTGTTTTTATGGAGCACTTTATTCTTGTTTTTGTTGTTATTTAATGGGTTTTTTTAATCTTGTTTTTATGCATGGGCTTGTGCCCTCTTGTAAGCCGCCCTGAGCCCGCTTGTGGGGAGGGTGGGGTAAAAATGTTAATAAATAAATAAATATATACATAAAATACATAGGATGCTAGAGGGCTAGTCCAGGGAGGCAGGGGCCCGTACAGACAGCAGAAGACCAATTTCCCCAATGATTTTGAGAGGTTTACAGCAGAGATATTTGCATTTCCACTTATGAGGCTTGCCTCTTCCATGTGGCAGCTCTTGTTGCATTTTTCGGGGCCCTCCAAATAAGTGAGTTAGTAGCACAGTCCAAGATGGACAGGTCTGGTCGGGCACTGGAGACATTTGATGTTTGCTTGCAGGGTGATAGGGCCCTCCTCACTTTGCGACATTCCAAGATGGACCAGCAGAGTCAGAGGGCCGTGGTCACATTAGAGCAGTGTGCTGAGAAAGAGTTGTGTCCGGTTTCTGCTTTGGCGGCTTACCTGGCTTTGAGGGGGCTGGGTGATGGTGTCTTGTTCCAACATCAAGATGGCACCCCGTTAACCAGGCACCAATTTTGGGCTGTTAAAGCACAGGCCTTGAGCAGATTAGGTGACAAGGCTCATCGCAAGGCTAACCAGGAGATTTGTAGGGCACTTGAAGGGGGCCTGGGTATGTACTGGCCTCATTGTCAACTATGCTGCCGTGATGTTTATGGGCAAGAGTGCATCTGCTTGACCTGTGTATCAACTGATGCTGCATTCCTTTTTCTTTGCTTATCTATGACCTTGCTAGCTTGCTGCCTGTGTAGTGTCTTCCCATCTATTACCCGTGGGATAGGTTTCGATTCCCAGCTTTGGCTTTAGCAGCCTGGGGCCCCATTCTCCCACGCGCGGGAGTCAAGCCGATTGGCCTAAAAGTAGGGGGGTGCGTACGAATACCCTATATCCCATTATGCTCGTAGGAAAGTAGCCATTCCTAACAGTGACTATGTTACTGCCTCTATAGCTTTTACAATAAAGTATAACCTTATGATAAGCATGTACTCCTTTGTTTGGCTGTGGAACCTGACACTCATCCAGGCATAATGGTGGGTTCGGTGAACCTATTTAGGAGCGACAGCATACACCTGTCCAAGGCGGGAATGGATATATTTCTGGAGGAATTGCAGCAGGGGATTTGTGTGGCTTTAGGCCTATAATGGGCACAAGGGCCTAAGCAGAAGCTTGATCTTTGCGGTAGCAGGATGTTAGTCAATACAGATTGTGGCACTGTTGGGGAAGTTGCATATAAATTGCTTTTATTTGTGTTTGCTGACACACACACACATGGACTATACTTGCCAGTATCTATGGGTTTGGGGAAACTGTGTGCTATTGTTTGAATTGATTGGTGCACCTGGAAGCTGCTAGTTTTTCTGCACTGGCATGCTAATGAAGTGACACACACACACATCCACCCAGCCTGGGAAGAAGAAGGCAACTCCATTGTGGTCAGCCAAGGAGTGATAAAAACAACAAGTCGTCCACCATTGAGGAATTACAAGCTAACACATAACCCTGAAAGGATCTGGTTTGCATCTGAAGAGACGATTTCCTGTTTACAGCTTGGGACCAAGCTAAAGCTATTTACAAGTCAAAGGTTGCCTGGCACCCCAACCTCACCCCTGGACCAGATGCCTCCCTTGAGTTAAAGGATTAGATTTCAATATTGCCCCCTCCCTCTAGGTAGACACGTCATCTCCTAGTAACCAATAGGTCAGGTAATGGGACAGACTACAGGTGGGAGGATGGTACAGATCCCAGCCCCCTAACAAAGGTTATAAAGTACAAGGTTCAACAGTTTGAACCCAGCTAGCCATCTTCTACCCCAACTCTGCAACTTAAGCTCTACTATAGGTAATTCTCACATGCTGTCTTGGACTGCAGCCAAGAAGCCCACACGTGTTGGCTGGTTCCAACTGTGTGCAGTAGGATTCCTTTAGCTAGAACTTCTTTATTCCTGTATTCTTCCATGTGAAGGTCGAGCTCTGGATCAGATAAGTATATGCCGTTTTCCCTTTTCCATTCCCATCCATTTACTGTAAAAGTGATTGTTTTCCATTTCTTCTGTATCTAAAGGAACTTGTATGTATGTGTGAGTGATTCTGTTTTTGTGTGCTTCTGAATTGAATCTTATTCAGTGAAGAGAACAACTGATTTTACTACAGACACCTTGTCACATTGTCTCTTTGGGCGGGATCCTTGGGTGAAGTCTGACCTCTGTATACACAGACCAAGAGCCCCTTACTCATTTAGTCTTGCCCCTGCTGTAGATAAAGCAGGTCAGGCTAACAGCACGGTGAGCACTGGCTTATAACACCTTTGGGGCATAGGGGTTCTTGTCAGTACACTGTTTGGGCCCTGTGGCCCGGGGAGGGGAAAACAGACTGCCTATGGAGTTGTGCGGGGTTCTCCTCCCTTTGAGCCTTGCAGCTCAGGGGTTTGGATTTCCCCAGCAATTCCACTTGCCGTGCTGGCCGGATGTGAACCATATTCTTTGGATGGCGTCCGGGACTAGGTGGCTCGCCCTAGACCATATGGCGAGGGAGGGGTCTTGGGACCCTTGGCCTTGACCATGCTGTAACCTGTTTACCCCTTGCCGTTATGTTTGCCATTATGCTTTGCAGTTAATAAAGTGGCCCGTTAGTACCCAATCTTGTTGTCTACCTCTGGGAGGGCAAAAGGGTATTATAGCACTAGGGAAAGTGTGGAAAACGGCAACTAAAATGATTAAGGTGATGGAACACCTTCTCTATGAAGAAACGTGAGATGGGTTAAGGCTCTTTAGCTTGGAGAAAAAATGATTGAGGAGTGACATGATAGAGGTTTACAAAACTATGCATGGGGTAGAGAAGGGGTGGAGCTTGGGAAGTGACACCACTTGACTTTTGACCTGGAAGTGACATCACAGAATGTGACATCACAAAAGAAGTACTTTTCTCCCTTTCTCACAAAACAAGAACTCATAAGCACTCAATGAAATTAATGAGCAGTAGGCTTAGAACAGCCAAAAGGAAGTACTTTTCACCCAAAGAGTAATTAACATGTGGAATTCACTGCAATAGGAATTGGTGGCAGCTACAAGCATAGATAGCTACATAACTCAATGAACAAATGAAAGGTTTTGCTAGCTAAACAAAATAGGTTTATGATGCATAGGCCATGCAATCCTTGGACAAATGCCCTGTCATTATATATGTTTCATTAGCTGCTAGACGAAAAGGCTAGAAGAGTAGGTCACTGTTGCTATTATTATAAGTGTACTGAGAAGGCTGAGACAACTCTCATTTTTGACGTTAAATGTTTGTTTGATACTGCTACTGTTAGTAAGTGGTTTGTTAATATGGTACTGTTTGTTGTAACTGTATCAAAACTTCATTGTATGTTGATATTTTGAAACAAAATTTAAAAAAAAATTAAAAAAGAAAAAAGCATAGACTACTTCAAGAGGGGATTGGATAAACATATGGAACAGAGGTCCATCAGTGACTATTAGCCACAAAGTACAGATGGAACACTATGTCTGGGGCAGTGATGCTTTATATTCTTGGTGCTTGGGGGGCAACCTATCTTGCAGGGTGGTTTTTGAAAATGGAGGAGGAAAGTAAGATCCAGAAGGCTACATCGCCATCTTACAGCAATTCTGATTCTCTGAACTTAGGCAGATCATTTGAGGGAGAGCAGAAAGGCTTGTATCAGTGCTTAGTTCTCAGGTGGGAGGTAGTTGTGAATTTCCTGCATTGTGCAGGGGGTTGGACTAGATAACCCTGGAGGTCTCTTCAAACTCTATGATTCTATGTTTTGAGAAGCAAAAAGCAATGTAAGGTGAGAAATTTAAATTTGAAAAGAGGAAGTGACCTTACAGGCTCCACCCCAAAGTCTCCAGGAATTTCCCAACCTGGTGCTGGCAACCTAAATGGGAAGAGATATATGACAGCTTATTTAAATTTGAATTTTGAAAGAAGGAAATGACTTCAGAGGAAGAGATGGACTTGGGGATTGCCCTGAAAGTGACATCATGGGAAGGGGTGGGGGTTCAGTGCAGTGTGCTGGAAGTGACATCATCAGAAGGGGTGGAGCTTGGGAAGTGACACCACTTGACTTTTGACCTGGAAGTGACATCACAGAATGTGACATCACAAAAGTGATGTCACATATTTGCTCCTGGCTCCACCCCCAAAGTTTCCTGGCTCCACCCCCAAAGTCCCCATATATTTCCCAAATCGGACCTGGCAACCCTAGCAGGAACTCTACTGAATCAGACCAAAGTTTCATGCAGCCCAGTATCCTGTTTCATATACTGGCCAAGTGGATGCTCCTCAGAAATCCACAAAGAAAGCATTGTTTATTTATTTACTTCATTTATACCTTGATTCCCCCCCCCCAGTGTCTAGTGGCTTACATCATTCTCCTCTACTTAATCCTCACAACAACCCCATGTGGCAGGTTAGGCTATGACTGGCCCATGATCACCCAGCAAGCTTCCATAGGAGAGTGAATATTTAGACCTGGATCTCCCAGATTCTAGCCTGACACTTTAAACACTACACCATGCACTGTTGATCCCCAGCCACAAGCATCAACGTCATACTGTCTATAAAGAGAGAGGTTCCATTTGGCTATTGTGGTTCATGACCATTGATAGATGTATCTTCTATAAATTTCTATGACCTTTCCACAATGCTGGGTAATTTAATTATAAATCATCATAACTTCATTATGGATTTTGTGAGTTTCACTGGATGACTCCAGATTCTAGCTTTACGAGAAAAGGAGGTCTTTTCTCCACAATATATATGCTTATGTTGTTCAGTCGCAGTCGAGTCCGACTCTTTGCGACCCCATGGACCAGCTCCCGCCAGGCCCTCCGGTCTTCCGCTGTCCTCTGAAGTTTGCTCAACTTCATGTTCATTGCATCGATGACACTGTCTAACCATCTCATCCTTTGCCGTCCCCGTCTTCTTTGACCTTCAATCTTTCCCAGCATCAGGGTCTTCTCCAGTGAGTGCTCCCTTCTCATTTGGTGGCCAAAGCATTTGAGCTTCAGTTTTATTATCTGGCCTTCCAGGGAACAGTCAGGGTTGATTTCTTTTAGGATTGACTGATTTGTTCTTCTTGCAGTCCAAGGGACTCTCAAGAGTCTTCTCCATATATGCTTATTCACTTCTACAAATACAGAAAAACATGTCATTATGATTATATCCTTGAATCCAAGGATATGTTTGCAAAAGTACTCAAATATTTCATTTTCAAATTGTATTGATTTTAGAAACAATAAAATAGAGCAATTGCAATATAAAATATTATTCTTGATTTGTTCTCTTGAGACTTTTTTAAAGAAAAAAACTTGTTTTGGAAGATAGAACATTTTGGTAAAGCTTGTGAACATTTGCAACCCAATCATTAGCACCTGTTCCCATCTTTTGTGAACATGCTTCATATAATTATAATACCATATGTTAACCAGTGATTGACATAATATGATTAATATAACTTGAGTGCCAGTCTTCTAACACTTCTGAAGTGTTATGTTAAACTTAGCAACACTTCACTAAATATTAACAGTTTGTTCTTATTTCTCCAGGGACTATTAAACAAATATCTGCACTTTTAGTAACTAGATAATCGTTGTATATTTTATACTGAAATTCACTCTGAGGAAGGGGCACCATTTCATCTCAGTTGAAGGGTCTCCTTTGTTCTCTCTCTCTCTCTCTCTTTGTGTAAAGTGTTAATGAACCTAGAAGCAATAAAGAACAAACTGTCAAGGAGTTGCTGCCAATAAACTTCACTTTGACATCAGTCGGGCAACATGCCACCTGCAATTGGATTTCTTGGAAATGTATGCAAACACACTCACACGCATATGCCTTTTCCCCACTTTGTGCACTAGCCTTGTGTGTTGGTTGGGAGTCTCATCATAATCCCAGGTTTTGACATGCCTGACTGTTATGGGTTACCACATATATAATGTCTGTTACATTCATGTGCACATTCCTTCCTGTGTAAAATCATGTAGTAATCACTGTCTTATAAAGAACAATTTCTCTTAAATAAAACAGGTTACATAGATTACTGTTGCTTAGTGAAAGCAATAAAAATAACAAATTAACTGTTAAACTGACCATAGGGACACTGTGAAAATGGCATTCTTGTTGTAAATCTTTCCTCTCTCTGCTGGAGTATTTACTACGTATCACAGTATTATTACTTAGTGAGTTTTCCCTTCCATGCTATTGGTTGTTACTGTCATGGGTAGGTAAGGGCCAGTTCTGACCTGTCCAAGAATGGTCACAGTTGGTGAACAGCAGGTAAACAGCATCCTGACTTCTTTTGCAATCTACTTTATGCTGGATCCAGAAGTATCCCAAGACTGAATTGGTAGAATAAACTAGTGGTAAACCTAACTCCCCTTGACCTGGATGGCCCAGGCTCACCCAATCTTCTCAGATCTTGGAAGCTAAGCAGGGTTGGCCCTGGTTAGTACTTGGATGGGATTTCACCATGGAATTCCAGGATTTCCACATAGAGGCAAGCAATGACAAACCACCTCTGTTAGTCCCTTGCTGGGAAAACCTATGGAGTTGCTGGAAGTCAGCTGTGACTTGATGACATTGCCCATCACCAAACCTAATTGAGCTCTACCTCCCGCCACAAGTTCTTCTACTTTGTCTGGATTAATTGTCAATGTACTGGCCTGCCTCCATCCTTTTACTGCCTCCAAACACATAGTTTTTTGTCATCAGCATTTGATGATATACTATGCGCTAAACTTCCACTTCACCTCTCTTACTGGTATCCTGAATTGTATATTGGTTAGTATGTTAGACTAGGATCTGGAAGACACAGGCTGAAATCCCCATTGTACCCATGAAACTTTTGGGGTGACCTTGGGCTGGTCTTACAGGATTGTTGTGAGGATAAAATGATGATAAAAAAAGAAGAAAGAAAAACCATGTACAGCACTCTGAGTTCTCTGGAGGAATGGCAGCATAAAACTATACTATACTAAATAAATAAATGTTAGGTAGCATGGAAGGTGGGAATCTGCAGAGGTGTCCCAGTACCACTTTCTGAAACAAGTCTACAAGGAAAGACAATAGCTAGTACAAAACTGCTGCAGAGCCTATCTGTACAGGTAACCAAACTACTTTCACTTTGGTGTGGCTTGGTTAATGGTATCATCTTATCAAGGGATAGGAGAACTTTGCCATACAGTGGGTTAGATTCAGCCAACTTTTCTCTAGGAAGGGGAAATTTTTGATCACCCAAAAAGGCTAAGCTGAGAATTGGTGGACTTGTGTGTACAAAAGCCATGTGGAATGGGGGCTGTTGAATGAAGAGAAATTAGGTGGAACTGAGTGAAGCAGCTGGCTGGATCCTCATCTAGCCCAGTAACATGTGGTTACTCAACTGATGGGTCACCTGTATGACATCACAGGGAGAACATTGCTACTAGTAGAAATTGATCTTTTGACCAAAGAGACCAGAAATTTGACATGAGGCAAATATGCTGTCAGCTCTGGTGGTGGTTAGTTCATGGAAGCTACAGGTGTACTGAATCCAGCAATGACAGGTGATTTAGAAAATGTAAGTGGGGGTGCTACTGGATCCTGACCTATAGCCATGGAAGCTTACTGGATGACCTTGGACTAGTCATACATTCTCAGCCTAGCCTACTTCACAGGGTTCTTGTGAAGATAAAATGGAGCAGAGGAGAATGATTTAAGTGGCTTTGGGTTCCCATTGGGGAGAAAGGTGAGCCATAAATAAAGTAAATAAATAATAAACAAAGTTGGAGGCTCAGATCTCCTTTGTTTCAAGTAGCATCTTCTATCAGTTCTGGCTGGTTTACCAGCTACGGCTGTTCCTTGAAAATCATGATCTGGCCACAGTGATCCATGCGTTGATCACATTCAAGTTAATGCACTCTACAGGGGGTTGCTTTTGAACATGATTCAGAACCTTTAATTGGTCAAAAATATAGCAGCCAAGTGTTAGTTACAGTGTTTGTACTGAAAGAGCTGTACTGGTTACTCATTTGTTTATAGGCACAATTCAAATGTCTTTTGACATTTTTTTGGGGTCTTGGGGCCAGGGTACCTGAAGACTGTCTCCTCCCATAGTATCCAGCCTACCAATTAAGATCTGCTTCTCATTCCCTGATCTCTGTGTCCCCATCCTCAGAGGTGAAACAAATGGTAACTAGAGACAGGGTATTTTCTTTGGTGGTACATCACCTTTGGAACTAGGAATGGGCATGGACCAAAAAAAGGTGGTTTGGGGTAAAACATGGGCTGAATCAGTCTGGCAAGTTAGGCACATGGCAGAATGGGGGAATCTCCTGGGAATGAACTTCCCTTCCCCCTTTCTCCTGGCTGTGGCAAGCCTCAGCCAGGAGAAAGGGGGGAATTGCCCAGAAAGGGGGGGATCTCCCGGGAAGGGGCATCCCTTCTCCCTTTCTCTTGGTTGTGGTGAGCCATGGCTGGGAGAAAGGGGGGGATCTCCCAGAAAGGGGCTTCCCTTCTCCCTTTCTCCTGAACATGGTGAGTTGCATCCAGGAGAAAGGTGGTATCGCTTGGGAAGGGGCTTCCCTTGTCCCTTTCTCCTGACCATGGCAAGCCACAGCGAGGAGAATGGGGAGGGAATTATCCAGAAAGGGGCTTCCCTTCTTCCTTTCTCCTGATCATGGTGAGCCGCAGCCAGGAGAAAGGGGGGAGTTGCCCAGGAAGGGGCTTCATTTAACCCTCTGGCTTTGCTTCACCCCTTCAAAGTGGACCCCACCACTCAACTGATAGGTTTAAATGGCTGCCAGCCATTTAAATTGAAATTCTGAAATTGTGAGATTAATGTGATGTTAGTTTACAGCTTATAGTGGTGAGTGTGAGAGGTTATAAATTAAAGGGTGGTGGTGGAGATTGCAAAATGATAGGTAATTAAGTGGTATGGAAGAGGATTAAGTTAATTTTAAGTAGAGGTTGGAATGAATAATTAGGCAGGTGATAGTAAATTGTGGGAAGAGGGTTAAGTAAATTTAAGCAAAAGTTGGAATGAATAATCAGGCAGGTGATAGTAAATTTGGGGGAATGTATGTTGTATAGAAAAATAATCAAGAATAGTGATATAATTTACTAGAAATTAATGTATGGAAAATACTTAAGAAATGAATGTAGAAGACTGGAAGTTAAGAGTACTCTGTTAAAGCAAAATTTATTAAAAATGCTATTAAATTAGTTAAAGGACAACCCTGTCTTGAACAGTTGGGAGGTAGACAAGGAAAATATTGAAATAATCATAATAATAAAAAAATAAAAAACAAAAATAATATTAAATCAAAATAACATAAAAACTCAAACCCTATGACTTACATTTATTATCTTAGAAACATGAAATCTATTGTATATTGAGTAGGATTTTTTTTAGCATTTGTTTCAAGAGAACAATGCTGATTATGAGAATCTTAAAAATTATTACTAATGGAAGTATGTACTCGATAATTACTCTATATAGTGATTAACTAGAAGAAAAATGTAATTATGCCTGTTTGACTTGTTCCTGTTTAGAAGATTTTTGTTGTATAGGGTGTTAACTGGATGGATTGTTTATTTAAGAAATGTTATAGGTTTGTGCATTATAGTGAAAACTCAATAAAAATATTTAATAATAAAAAAACCTGTGGCATTACAAATGAAAACCAGATTCCCCCATCACATTTCTAATCTGGGGTGAAAACAAAATATGTCTTTAAACTGAAGATCTCTCAAAGCACTGCTGGTTTGAATGAGACTAAGGAAAGCCAAAGGTACAGTGTTGGGATGTTCTGTATGGAAAAGAAATGGAATATCAGTTATGAGGGATACAGCGTAGAGCCCTCTACAACCGTCTGGTTACCTGCTGAAGAAACTCTTTTCTTTCTGTATCTTCTTTGTGCATCAGCATCCTTTTTCTATGGAACTGTGAAGAATAAGTCCCTTCTAGGCATATTTTTCAATTGACTAATTTTTGGGAATGTAAAATTCACCTACCAAGCAACGGCAATGTAATATATTTATATCAAGCACAAAAGAATTCACAAAACAACAAGAACAGGTATTCGAGTTCTTCAGACTCTTTAGGGTCCTTTCTGCACTTGGATCTCATCCCTGGTTTTATCAGAGTTCAACTCGGGACACAATACCTTGCATTTATCCCTGGTTATAACAGCATACGTTTATCCCAAGACAAGTGTGGGGCAAAACCGGAGTGACATCAATGTAATGAGGAAACAAAAAATACCCGGAGATAATTACAGGGATGAACTCATGTGTAGTGTAGAATGTAAGTTTCAGGGACAGGGTCGAACCAGGATTTAAGATCTAGTGTGGAAAGGACCTAGATGATGTTAAATGCACAAAAATGGATGGAGGGGAAGGTGCATAAAACCCCCAAAGTCTGTCTCCATCTAATTTTAAATTGCACCAGGGGCTCTTGATTAAAAGAAACAAAAGTGGAGTCTCCCCCACCGAAGAAAGGCTCAGTCACCAAGATCATTCCCAGTCTAATCAAGAACAAATTCAGAGAATAAATTTAGCTGATGCACTTGGAAACAAATCAGTTTCCCACACAATGCTGTGGTTATGCATAATCCTAATCTATTTGTAGTATCACCTCATGGTGTGGGAGGAACCTGACATGACAATTAATTTGTTTAATTATTTATTTACTTCACTTATAGCCTATCTTTCTCATGAAAACTAAAGACAGATTGCAAAACTAGTCTTTATTGATGTTCATCTTGACCACCAGACAATCTCGGCCACTCTAAACTTCTTAGTGGCTACCAGTATTCAGGGCAACTCCAAACCTCGCCAGCTTTACTGCCATCATTGTTTATCATAGCTGGCATGCCATACTTTGCTGAGAAGTGCTTAGTTTCATTTCCCTCCCTGATACGCTGTTCAAGAAACTTTGATGATGCTTGAAAACAAGGGCAGGTCCCCTCCACAATCCAATTGACTACCCGTCAGATGCTTCAGGACTAGCAGTCTACACTATTCCTGTCACACAAAGTGAAATGCTTTTAAAAACAAGGTGGGCCGCATGTTGTAGACATGTACAGCTCTTAAGCCCAAGACACATTTCTGCATCTAACCTTCATGAAAAGAGCATGCAGGGCTTTCATTGCTTCTCAGCAGTTGTATGGCTTCTATTGTCCTTTTGTCCTGATGTGCTTTACTGCATGGTTGACCTTTTTTGACTCCTTCTGCAAACCATAGTGACCGGGGGTCTTTTAGTAGAAAAAGAGCTGCAGGAGCTCATTAGCATATGGTATGCTAATGAGCTACTAGGCTATTAGCATATGCCACGACCCTGACAGCACCGGAAGTGATGTCGGAAGGGGAAGTAAAGGGAGGGAGGCATCTTCAAAAGCTTCCCTTCCCCAGCTGGCCTGCGGGGAGGGAGGAGCGAAGAGAGAAGGGGTTTAAACTTCTCACTAGAGTTGGGCCACAGAAGGAGGAAAGAGGGAAGAAAAGAGAGAGAGTAGAGAGAAGGAAAGAAGGAAGGAAAGAGGGAGAGAAAGAGAAGGAAAGAAGGAGGTAAAGAAAGAGAGAGAAGGGAAGAAGGAGAGAAAGAGGGAAAGCAGGAAAAAAGAGAAGAGAAGAAGGTGGGAAAGAAAGAAAGAGTGAAGGGAAGAAGGAGGTAAAGAGGAAAAGAAGAGAAGGAAAGAAGGGAATGAAAGAGAGAAGGAGGAAAAGAGAGGAAGGAAGGAAGAGAAGGGAAGGAGAGAAAGAAAGGGGGGAAAGAGAGGAAGGAAGGAAGAAAAGGGAAAAAGAGAAAGAAAAGGAGGGAAAGAAAAGCAAAGGATGGAAAGATGGCAAAGAGATGGAGGGAGGGAGGGAGGGAGGGCGGCTGAGGGGCTCTCCAGGCCTGCCCCCGGCCCCAGCACTCCTGCATGGGCCCGGGGGACCCAGCTGCGGGGATCTCTGGGCTTCCGCCAGCCCCGGTGCTCCTGCGTGGGCTGGGACAACCTGGATGTGGGGATCTCCAGGCTTCCCCCGGCCCCAACACTTCTGCGCGGGCCCAGGGGACCCGGCTGCAGGGCTCTCTGGGCCTGCCCCCTGGCCACAGTGCTTTGGCGCAGGCCCAGGGGACCCGGTGACAGGACTTTTTGGGTCTCCCCCACGGCCCCAGTGCTTCAGTGCTGGCCCTGGGGACCCGGCGGCAATGTTCCCTCTAAGCTATGGAGTCATGTGAGCAAAAATTCTACTTTGTGAGCTACTGGTATTAAAGTGGTGAGCGAGCGATTTGGCTACTGCATCAATTAGTTTGCTCTGGAGCCATCCTTCCTGAGCAAAGACAAAAATGTGTGAGCAGGAGGCTAAAAAACTGTGAGCTACCTCACACTAACTCAGCTTGGAGGGAACACTGTGCCGGCGGCGGGGCTCTTCGGGCCTCCCTCTGGCCCCAGTGCTTCAGCACGGGGAGCTGGGGGCGGGGTTTGCCGCACCACCATTTGTGCTGCCTCCTGGGCTGTCGGAGCAGTGCTCCGGCCCCAAAAGGCCCCTGATAGTGACACATTTACACAGAGATTGGGTAAAAAGGTACTAATTGCCCTACCTTGCAGAAAGGACAAAAAGATCACAAGGAGGTGGGGCAGAAACTGCACCAAAGCCTCAGAGGAAAACCCTCAAAGTTTCATTGAGAACTTAGAAAAAATAGATAGAAAAAATAAAGGTATATGTGCTAAGACAGCATAGGATGCATCAGCTTGTACTTTTGGGTATATTTGCAATTTTGCTTGTACAAGACTAAAGCATTTATAACTTTTAAATTCCATAAATATGTCAAATATTGCCATTTTGTATGCTAAATAAGTTGTAAATGATGCATTTTATGTTGTTAAACCAGTAAAATTGTTTAGGTTTGATAGGACAGTAAATATTGCATACATTTCAACTTTCCCCCAAATTTCTGCTTTTTTTCTGAAAAAAATTGGGCAAAAGAAAAATGGGTTTTTTCATGGTTTCAACATTTCTGGAAATTTGACATCTCTGTGCATACTTGCAAGAAAAAGATAGTCAAGCTGCACCTATTTGGAAAGAACATATGCTAAACTCACAAACTAACAGTTGGATATTAGTTATTGCATAACTGCCCATGAATGATAATGCACCAAAGACAAATCCAGAACATGGTGCTCAAATAATCAGAGCTGCTTTCCAGTTCATACACAAACCTTAGAGCACCAGACAAAGCTGAGCATCATCCCCAGCACAAAGCACAGCATAGATGAAGGTGAGTCTGTATAGGTATGGTCAGTGCCTAGATGAGATATGTGTTGCCTTGTGTTTCATGACAGAAGGAAGACAGCACTTCATTGTAACAAATAAAACTATTTGAAATGTCTGTCTGTCTGTCTGTCTGTCTGTCTGCCTGCCTGCCTGCCTGCCTGCCTGCCTGCCTGCCTGCCTGTCTGTCTGTCTGTCTGTCTGTCTATCTATCTATCTATCTATCTATCTATCTATCTATCTATCTATCTATCTATCTATCTATCTATCCCACTGAAAAACTGTTGCAAAGTTGCCACAATGTTTACAAACTAGAAAATAGAGGAAGATGCGGCACACACAACTGGAGCCTCTGCTGTTTGGAGTGCCATTTACCATGTCAATTTTTAAATTCCAATATCACCAATTGGACGGTGTTGAGCAACAGCTGGAAAATGTATCTAAAAAGTATAACATAATAAGGGGTTTTGTCAAGGCCTTGAAAAATAGCAACTATTCCTGGGTTTGCTTCACTTCTAATAATATACCAGGATTAATATGACTGGCCCAAAATATTATTAAAAAAAGAATACACCCCTGCTTTTATCTTGACACAAAGCTCAAATTCTCATTGGAAAGCCTTTAATCTGACTGTCATATTTTTCCAGCGATGGCAGTGATCCTACAAAGAAGCCTATCTTTGCTAGCAAATGTTGGCTGCATGGAGAAGTACTGAAAAGCAGAGTTTGTTTATTGAAATCCCTATCAGCAGAATGTCAGCACTTCAGAGAGTGAAACATTTTCATTCTGAATTCTGTGTCTGAACAAACAGTTCATATTAGATTTGGAAATGATAAATAATGACTGCTGTAATAAGTGTTCATCTGCACACATTTTCCTCCCAAAAGATGGGTGTTAACTCATAAAATAATCTTCCTTTACTGCCAGCAAGCAAACTTATTTTCCCCATTAGTCATTTATTTAAACTATTCAAGTCTATTGTGCTGAGAGCATGATTCAAATGCTAGGCCACTTTACAATAACTTAATTCCTGGCTTCCACGCCCATGTCAGAGGGATTGCCCCAAATGGAAGGGCAAACTAGGCAAAAGTATCTGAGGTGCCAGAAGTCCTGTAATGTAGATGTTCATTAAAGATAGCCACTGCCAGATAATTTTGAAGGATGAGCACAATGTGAGTCCCAATCCCTGCCGAGCCTGCGCTGGTGGGGGAGGGCTGATTTGCCTCTGCAAGAGACATATAGGGGAAGATACCGACAGGGGGCAGAGCCAGCCTATTTAGGTCTGGCTCCTGTCCCCTACCTCACCAGTCCTTGGCACGCTCGGCCCACCCTCCCACCCTATTTTTAGTGTAGGTTCGACTGGTTGCCTTTTCCTGGGACCAGGTAGGAATTTTTCGCATTCATTGGTTTGGCCTATGGATAGGGGTGTTTTTGCCTACCTTGCACTGATGATGGTGGTCTTGGTATATTGGCTTCAGGGGTGGGTGGGTTGTTAAATAGTATGGTCACTCTAAGTTTGGTGGGGTAGCGCGATCAGGATGGAAATGGTGAGCACCTGGGCATTGTGATAAAGGAAATAAAGGCTCATCCAGGAATGGCTTTCAGGCTTTTGCAGCTCAAGGCTGGGAAGGGTTGATCTTCCTTGGAACAATCTGGCCCAGCCTACCTTACCAGGCCTTTGTGGCTTCTGGGGTGGTGGGTCAGGGGGGTTCTTTTGAATATGCCAAGCTGCTGGTCGAAAGCTACCTTTGGTGGCTTGAGATCGGAGCAGGTGCATCGCCCAGAAGAAGGTGGTCAGAAGTTTGACACCTGTCATATTCCTCAGTACATTTTTGGCAACCCCTCGCTAGTATTTGTTGTTATTAAATGATTAGTAAAGTGGCTTTTGTTAAATCCATACTGGTGTCTGTCTCTTTATGCTGACTGGGGGGGGGGCAAAGACATCATAGAAGATTGTTGGGTGGATGATAATCCATGCCTTCCAAAGACTCCTATCAAGAGCCTTCTGATGTCTGATGTCAACCTAGCATATAGACACTAACAGTTTCAGCTCTTGAAAATGGTGTGGGACAGGCACTCCTGTTCTTCCTGTGCTG
>NW_015159718.1:936929-941328 GCF_001447785.1 Gekko japonicus
TGACATTACATTTCTGTGGCAGACTCAGGGACACAGTAATGTTGTTTGGTCCTTAGTCACATGAACAATATGACTGAAATGAACCCACATTAAATACATTTCTGAGATTATAGGTTTCTGTGTTTGCAGTTACAGTTGTCCTCTCCAAAATGTAAACATATCTCCTTAAACATGGGTAATAAAAGAAGTTGATTCAAGCCTTACAAAAAGAGCTCTTGGATTAAAGTTCATTGGAATGAGAGGGAGGAGAAAGCAAACTTGATATGATGTGTGGCTATTCCCCATGACCTCCTAAGTGCTATTTTTTTTTTTAGGTCTTGGGTTGAATTCTCTGTTGCTCCAAAGCAGAGTCAAGTGGCAGTGGCCTCAGTTAGTTACTTTTTGAAAACCTGCAGTAAGCAGATCTGAGCTTCCACTGTGCCATTTTCCAAGTACCTGTAATTTTTGTTTGAAAGTACATTTTCTCATGGAGAATGGGACTTTTCTTGGAAAAGCTACTCAAAGGTAAATTCTTTTTTAAAGAATCTCTTTTGGGTACCATTGACTACCTGGTAATAAGATCATGTAATAGAGAAAATGAATCACTTTTTACTGATGAGGGAAATTACAATTGGCAATGCAGGTTAAATAAAATTAGGCTTTACTCAGCTTGCATTGTAAATTAAATCTAATCAATAAGACTGGCAATTCCAATCAAGATTTTCTGTTAACTTTGTATAATTCTAGTTTAAGCAGAAAATGGTTTTTAAATGTTATTATTGTTGCTGTGAAAAAGAATTAAGCACCATTTCAAGATTTCAGTTGATAGCTGTGATGTGTTTTACAAACTGACTTTGTTCAATATGACTCCAGAGTATGGCCATATTTGTTTGCATGACTACATTGTTTTCCAAGATCTTCCAAAGATAATCACATTATTATGATCTTTACTACCATATACCCATCATAATGTTTATGTTGTGGCGGTGATTTCTTATGTTTATATTTCAGTGAGTTTTATGATTTTTTATTGTAAACAGCTTTCAGTGCCTATTTGGACTAGAAAGAGTAGCACAAAAATTTAAATGAGAAAATAGAACTGCTAAGGGCAGTATCATAATCATGTCCATTGTTCCTTCCTGGAGGTTGAACTTTAGCTCTGGAATTCTTTGCACATAACATTCTGCCATTGTCCAAGACTGAATATCTATCAGGAAGATTGTAAGAGCTTATTCCTGCATTTATTTTGTGATGAGGGATATCTTTAGAAGTGTGCATCAGCACTGTCATTGGCAGTGCACTCTTGATTCAAGATGAGTGGACCCTGCAGCATTGCCAGCACCACAGCAACCACTAGGTTCAACTTTCTCCTGGCTACTAGTAGCCTTACAGGGCACCAGGGAGCCAGTTCACCATTAGGTGTACAAAACCAAATTGTGTGTACATAGGCTCTATACATGTCATTGAACACCCTTCTTTGGGACAGGTTCCAAGTTGTGTATACAGTTTGCACAGAGGCTGTTGCAGAAGTGAATCTGAAATTTATTTATTTATTTATTTATTACTTTCAGTTTATATACCGCTTGAACCCCGAAGGGTTTCTGAGCGGTTTACATACAATTTAATTTCCTAACTAGGGCCACATTAACTGGGGAAGTGTTTTCCCTACCAGTACCCAGGCAGCTCTTACTGACTCTTTCAAGCGGGCTTTTCAGGTGTTCTTCTTGGCGGTCTACCTCCTGGCACCTTGGGGCGGGTCTTGCTTCCTTGGGACGGGTCTTGCTCCAGAGACTTCCTCTGGTGGGCTTTTTATCCTGGGGCACGGCCACGCGCCAGCTACAGCTCCGGCCAGGACCAGCTCGCCCACTAGGCGAACTAGGTGCTCGCCTAGGGTACGCCGGCCCTCAGGGGTGCCAAACTGCGCCCGCCCCCCAAAGCCCCACCGCTGCCGCCCTAACCGGGCAATCACTGCCTCCCTCCTCCTCCTGCCGGGCGCTGGAGTGGGAGCACGCTCAAAGGCAGGCGATGGGCGGGGCGGTGCTCACCTGCCTGCCTGCCGGCCCCTGCTTCTGCTGCCTCCGCTGCCGCCTCCGCCTCTTCAGGCTGCTGCCGGGCGGGGAGGAGGGGGGAGGATCTGTGAGATGAGACGCCTGTGCTCCGTGGATCTGTGCGCTCTGCTCCCCCTTTCACGTGTCAGATTGCCTCCTCGCCCAGAACGTTGGATTGTCGTCATGATGCCCCCAAACAATCGCCGGTATTCGTTCAAGGGTCGATCTTCCTACCGCCACCGCCACTCCCTCCCTGCCCCTTAAGCCGCCTTGGGAAAGGAGGGCGGAGTAGAAAAGGGGCGGATCAGAACAGGCCTCTTGCGGGCAAGGGTGGAGGTCCGGTCGGGAGGAGGGCGGCTGGTCCTTCCCTCACCGCGCCCGGGCCTGCAAGCCCGCCCGGCTCCTCCTGGGAACAATAAACACGTTGTCACTCAAAAGACTGCTTTTTTTAATTTAAAAAACCCACCCTATCAGTAAGCGTTTTAAAAATCTTTTTTTTAAAAAAACTAGTTGGGCAGGCAGCAGGCCAGTCGGCCGGGGTCTACACACCGGCAGAAGCCCCGCCCCAGCTTCCAGGAGCCCTCAGTAGGCCTGGGACAAGCTGGGTGGGGGCTGCACGTGCAGCGTCTTCTTGCTGCTGCAAAGGTTAGTTGGCTTGTTTTGGGGTGAAATGGCTGCCATCTGGCCTTTGCAAATAAGGGCGGTGGGGGTGGGGGGGAAGAGGCAGAAAGTTTTGCTGCTGGGGTGGGGTCACTGCAGAGCCTGGATTCAACAGAAGCAGCAGCAGCACGTGTCCCTTTTAAATGGCGAGCTCCCAGACTTGCAAGGGAAGGCTTCTCTCACACTCTCCCTTCTAGCTGGTTTGGAAAGGTTGGTGTGGAGAGACGGCTGGAGGAAGGGGAAGGGGAAGAGCTACAATTCATGTATGAAGAGCTGCAAACAATTAATGATTTTTTAAAAATAACCAAAAAGTCCAGTTCTCATTTGAAGGTGGGTCAAAATGGGGGGGGGGAGCTTAAAATACAATTCTGTTGCAATGCAACAGTCTCTAATCTCCCTTTGAAATTCCTTTGTAAGAGAACTGCTACTCTTAGGTCAGCAACTGATTATCCTGGAAGGTTAAATGTCCCCCCACTGGTTTTTGAATGTTGTGGTTTGTAATAGCAGTAGAAAAAGTAAGAGTCCAGTAGCACCTTTAAGGACTAACAAAATTGTGGTAGGGACGTGCTTTTATGAGTCACTGCTCACTTCTTCAGACTTGTTTCCATTTATTCTTTGCATCCTCCTGAACTAAAATGCATTTATGTTTGAAAATTGGTGGGCACAGGGGAAGCAACTCTCAGATTTTCAATACCATGTACAAAGAAAATGACAAGTTCTTTATTGTGTTTGCATGCTTTTATTTGTGGGGGGGGGGCGCGCTCAGCAGCTGGACTTCCTTCTCTCCAGGCCCCACCTGGAGGTTGGCAACCCTGTAATTGGTGGGCGTGCGCAGGGGGGGCACCAGAAGGTGGCCTCGCCTAGAGTACAAAAAACCCTGGAGCCTGCCCTGGCTCCGGCGATGTCCTGCTGGTTCCGCCGGGCCGCACCATCATGCCCCCGTGCCTCCACGACTCCACCTCTGCCCAGTCTCCGTCGCTCGACGTCGAGGTCGCCAGGGCCGCCCCGCCGATCGCACTGCCGCTCTGCCGTTTCGCTCACCAACTGCTCCATTGTTCCGCCACCGCTGCATACCCCACGAGGGGGAGGAGGGTGCCCCCTGCCACCTAGGGCAGGTACCCAATTTATCTACTCGCATTAAGCTTCTTGCGCTTTCGAACCGCTGGGTGGGCGGGAGCTGGGACTAGGGCCGGGAGCTCACCCTGGCCACGGTGGGTTTCGAACAGCCTTAGTGGCTGTTCAGTGTTGTTACTGCAGGCATTTAGCTGCCTGCGCCACCGCTCCCACTTGCGTAAGGGCAAGAGAGGTGGCCTGGCTGATGTGATTCAATGTTTTCCTGGACTTTAATTGTCCAGAGAATGCAACATATGCACAGTCCTTTGAGGAGTTTAATTTGATTGTTTCATTTGTAATCCTTTATCCTATTTGTATTCTAACCATCTCCAAGGACATTGTACAAGAAGTATTTACATGTAATCCCCTGAACAACCTTTTAATATAGTTAAAGCTGAAAGCCACCAGTACAGAAGTGGGGGGAGTTGATGAACAGATGATACTCAGTGGCTCAGGAGCCATATGTGGTTCTTCAGAGCACCATTCCTTAATTTTTGCACTGACACCATGTTTCAGGAAACTGGGCCAGGACATTGCCAGGTAGGGCTTGTGGTTGGCAGATGGTTAGCACCTTGAAACAGCCACCACCAGAGGGACTG
>NW_015159718.1:941355-1021127 GCF_001447785.1 Gekko japonicus
TTCCTGAGCTATGGGCCTCATGCCAGTGATAGAAGTAAAGGGCCAATACTCTTCAACAACCCCCCTTCTCTGTTTATACTTATACATTTAATATTAATAGCTATATTATGTGTGTGTAGTTGGTAGAGTGGTGAACAGGGCATGCAGTAGTTGTGTGACTCTTTTGGCTGAGGGTAAGTGCAAATGTGGCTCTGCTTGAGCTATGGAGTGAGTGTACTACTGATTTAGAAACAATTTCCACAAAAAAGTTCCATAATAACACATGGAGACTTACTAATTTTTATTTCTACAATAGGTAGTGAAATAAATCTCTTGTTCCCTCAGTTTGACTAAGTGCTATACAGTCCATTCCTGAAAATAGTGGCTGTGGCTTTCCACAGTGAACACAGATGCAAAAAATACCTTCTGTGTTATCTCCCAAACTTCCTTCAGCAATCCTTTTATTCCTTGGTCATCCAAGGGCCCAAATGCTTCTCTGGCTAGTTTCCCGTGCCAGATATATCTAAAGAAATGTTTATTTTTGTCTTTATGGTTTTAGCAATCCACTTCTCAGAGTCTCTATTTGCATGCCTTAACTTACATTCCTTTATCCAGAGCCTTTGGTCCCTTCTGTTCAATTCATGGGGGCAGTTAGTGTTCACCTTTTGCAAGTTTAGTCTGGCCCTAAGGAATGGCACTAAGGATGAGCATACAATGTCATGGCCATATTCATTTTTATGTTATTTTTACAGGTTAATAATTTTGTTCCCCCGAGTAACTAGCTAATGTGAAGGACCCTGACTGCTTTTCCTTATTAGTTTTGTAGCCCAAACTTCTGCATGTTCACTTAAAAATAAGCCCCACAGACCTCAATGTGACACAAGAAAGTGCAGCATAGTACTGAAGCCTTCAAAGAAAACAACATCGAGATGCTCTAAGAACTAGAGAAACACATAGCACTGTATGATCGGGGTGTCATTATTTTGTAATGCTTTTTACAAACTCACTAATCTATATACTGGGTCTGATTTTTTTTCAGCAGCCCAGCACTCAATTTACTCCCATTTAATCACTGAACACTTCCTGCAGTCTGGAGGTCTATATTTGCATTCTCCTTCTCTCTCTCTCTCTTTTGAAAATGTATTTATGGCTCATTATGGCCTAGCTGACATTGTGCCATATACTCCTCACAATGGGACTACTATTGCTACAGCCCCCTGATTATACCTAATTGTCTCTGCACATTTTCTGTACTTGTTTACAAAGGGCAAATGCTTTCAGGTGGGAAGTAATTGCCCGGTGGTAGGTCAAGCTGAGCTGGCTTGAACTTCTTTGTGCTGTCTGCAAGCGTTCTTTGAGTTATATCTGGGGTTGGATCTCCAATTCAAGGAGATCCTGTATTACTTTCTTTTGAGTAAATTACTACTCAACATAAAACAGAACAAAACCAGTCAAGCTCACAATCTGATTTTTTTTTTATCAGTGATGCCTGAACTAAACATTGCCAGAAATGGCAAGTGGAAAGGGGGAAAAAATTAAGGGAATCATTTAAATATAGCAAGTAACAAAGTTGCCCAGAGGCAAAGTTTGCCTCCAGCAAGTTATATTTCCATAACACTCTAATAGGACCTAGAAACAGATTCTGATGGTGGAAAGGCAAGTTATTTTCACCACCTTTCAGCAAAATGCTCACATATGCCATTTATTTTGACACCAAGATATGATCTTGAAAACTAAAGTTCAACAAAGCTGAAGCTGTGTTGCTGCCCTGTTAGAAAGTGGCAGGACTGTCGTGGGGCAAGAAGCATGTTCTTAGTGATCAAGCAGTCTGTGTCAAATGCTTTTAGGTTTTTGGAACTAAAACTGATAAGCAGAAAACTCATGTGATGCACCAGTTGCTGAGCTTTATCATTTCAAGCTGCAGGCAAGGGGATCAAAATCTGAAGGCTTCTGCATGTACAAGACTCTCCACAAAACTGGCTCATAAATGAAAAGCTAACTGAGATGCTTCTCTCTGCTATGCTAGCTATACTTAGGCAGGAAGTAGGGTTGTTGTCCTCCAAGTAGGGCCTGCACTTCTCCTAGAATTACAAGTGATCTCCAGACTACAGAGAGCAGTTTTCTTGGAGAAAATGCCCCCTTCAGAGGGTGGATTCCATGACGTCAAATCTTTACTGAGATCCCTCCCTCCCACACACTCAGCCCTTACAAGACTTCATCTCCAAGTCTCCAGGAATTTCCCAACCTGGAGGTGGCAAACTAGCAGGAACAATTTTAACACTGAAACATTTTACAGTATGGAATGATACATACAGCCCAGTAACATATATTCCCTGTTCTTTTGTAGCACGGGGAGAGAAGAGTTTTGTTCAGATATGAGACCACACAGATTCTTTCTTCAAGAGGAGAGCTCTTAGCTTGGTCTTAGCTTTAACACCAAGGTGTTATGAAAAAGCCAGACCCCAAGCTTTGCAATCACAAAAGTTATATACAAGTTTTAATCATATGCCACAAGCATTAAGCAGTGGAAAGTTTTAACCATATAGCAACACTTTCCTTATCAAAGGAAACATCTTGGATGTCCATTCTCTTTTGCTTGTGGTTACAAATGTTCATGCTTTGCATCTGTGAAGCTTAACCACAGACACAAGTGAGACAGAGATAACAGCAGTTAGCTAAACAGATCACGCTTTGCAGAGGAAAAGGCCTTTAGGGGAAATTCAAAACCACAAGCCTTTAGGTGAAAAACAGGAAAGAGGTGGGGGTCAGAGTTTTCAGAGTCAGGATATTCAAGGCCTGAAAACTTCTGAAAACCTTGTGTGGGACATTAGACAGGGCTACTTGGATTATTAAAGTATTATTCTTAATATTTTGCTTCACTTTCTGTTTGCATCCTAAGTTCTGAAATAGCATATTTGAGTTGTATTAAGCCCTGGATATTGGGCTGCGGTGGCTCAAGTGGTTAAGATCCTGAACTGCAGATGGGAAGGTTGGAAGTTCAGCAGTTCGAGACTCGAGTGCCGCAAGATGCAGTGAGCTCCTATCTCTTGTCCCAGCTCCTGCCAACCTAGCAGTTCGAAAGCAAGAAATTGCATGTAGATAAATAGGTACTGCTTTGGTGGGAAGGTAACAGTGTCTAGTCATGTAGGCCTGTATGAGTCTGGGGTCAGCCTCCCTGGTCGTTTCGCCTCGAGAGCTTGCTAGTTCAGACCTCCAGACAGTAGCAAAATCCTCTCCTCTCGAGTAGGTCTCCTGTCCCTGGGTTCCCCTCCTGGGATGCAAAGAAGCTCTCACTGATTGCACCGTCCCACACACTTGTTTTCTCCAAAAGTCAACTTATCTTTATTTAGGAGGAGCAAAGGTAAAAAACACATCCTTATCTCCCTGCACCACAGCGAGCCTCAGCTCTACAGTAAAACACAATGGGAGAGATAATAATATTTAAAAAAAGTTAAAAACACTGAGGAAATGTACTGAGTGGCAGAAGCAGTAGTTCTCAGGCCGCTAGAACTGAGACTGTCCTGAGCAGAATGCGGACAAGTTGGAGTTATCCTCAGCAGGAGGTTGGCAAGGCTACAAACAGGAGATAAAAAGAAGGAAAAGTCCTTTATCAGTTAGCTGCGTCAGCGGAAGAAAACTTGCTTTTTGCTCCTGAAATGTTGTCTCAGTTCCACTGCCGACCTAGTCCATCAGGGTGCATAAATTGGCTGCAGCTGCTAGTTTGAACAATTGCCAAGTTTTCTTATATCCTCCCTAAGGGGCCCAGATGGTATTTTGTTTCAGAAACTTAAGGGGGATGCACCATAATACCAAATAATATTTCTATACAAGGCCACATGACCACGGAAGCAAGATCTGGCTTCCTTCATCATCACCCTTAACCTGGAATCGACTAAACCAGTTCTATATATTCACATATCAAGACCAAGAAAGGCGATAGAACAAACTGTTATTCCCTAACCAGAGAAAACCAAGTTACTCCACTTTATGGACTTTTTTGCATAATTTCTCTAGCAAAATAATCACCATAATCACAAATGAGTAGAGAGAAAGTTTATATTTGCTAGAACCCCTTGATGCTGCATTGAAATTTCTGTGCACTCAGTGTGTGACACACCAGGAGTCTCTTAACAAAAAGTACCCTCTCCTGAGTGACAAAGGTGGGTAGTCAATCCCTCCCAGCTTTATTTCTCCCCTGAGGAGTGAATGGCAGAAAATAAAGGTGCGTGATCATCATTACTAAGGTTGAACACTTACCATGATGAATACAGTTTCTTAAGTTGTATGTGTGTGCATGCAAAGTGGGCTTGTGTATTGCTAGAATCTTTGGAAGAATTTATGTGCATACTTTGCAGCTCCCATGGTATAGTTGTGAGGGTCTCCTTTTCCTGTTCCAGAAATCAAAAACAAGTTTTGCTTCACTTTGACAGTTTCCCTATGTGCAGCATTTTATCCGATATATATTTTTGGTGAGAGTATTGGTGAGAAATTAAATGAAAAGATCCAGGGACATCACTGAGATGAAGATTAAATCTGCTTCTTGACCTGATTACCCCAATGACTCCAGATTTTGCAAATCAAATCACCTCTTATCAGCATAGTCCCACCCCTTGATTCAACATAATCCAATCCTGGGTTAAGCTTCTTGGATGTAATAGAATATTCAGAACTAGCTTTTATCAATGTGATTGATGCTGCAGCTCTGCCATTTACATTTGATTCCACAGATTTGAGAGAGAATATTTGAAGATCATAATCAGTTAATGCTAAAATAATTTGTAAAACCTTTAACTATGCTGGATCTGCTCCTCACATTTTAAGGTGGTAGCTGTGGTTACATAGCTTTGCAGCAGAGGAGTAGAATTACTGGCAAGAGATGTGTGTTCTTCTGAACTGCTGCAGTGTTGTTGTCTGCCACCTGAGGTTAATGCAAGTGGTCAGTGTCACAGACTTTTGGAATCTTAAAAAGTTCATTTCTCATTCTGTTGCTGTAGTATTTAAGCCTAACCTTGACTGTCCTGGAAACAAATCATGTCAGTTTAAGTAAACTCATATGATTTGCTATGAGGGTAATGTTGGGGGTATTCTGTGTTTGAAATTGATAAGCAGGAGACCTTGGGCTAAATTTAGTTGAGCTAAGGTTAAATGGTATTGATCAAACATTATGGCTGGAGAGAATGATTCTGAAAAAGCTTTCATATAATTAGTATTATATAAACTCACTGAGCAGGAGGAAATGTTAGTCCCATGAAAATGAAGGCATCAGGAGCAACTTTAACATCCTTGCCAATTGCTATGCAGATCTTCAGCAATTTGTCTTTTATTGACCTTGTTCAACCTACAAAAGGATACCTGAAGGCAATGCATGAGTGCTAGAATATTCTTGTTCATTCTAATTTTATATGATGCCTGTAAAACATATGGACAGCATTATACAATTACTAGCAATAAGGCCCGTTGTGGAAATAAATACAATGAGTTCTAGTAAGAGGCTCTGGGAGAGTGCCTTAGGCACTCAATGTCAATTAGCTGTGGTGACTTCAGCAGGGTATAATGACACAGAGTCCACCATTTTCTCCAGAGGAACTGATCTCGGCTACCTGAAGAGCAGTTGTAATTCTGAGTGATCTCCAGCCCTCACCTGGAGATTGGCAACAATGGTTCCCCAGGAAGAAATGGCTGGTTTGGAGGGGGAAGTCTATGGCATTGTACCTGTCTGAGGTCCCACCCCTCCTCAAACCCCACCCTCTCCAGGCTCTACCCCTCAAATCTCCAGGAATTACCCAACCTGGAGTTGAACACTCTATCTCCTTCCCAGCCAACCATCAACCTGCCATTATCTGCCCCTCTGATTTTAGCTTTCCATCTCCTTCCCCCTCCCTCTTGGAGAGCAGTTGTAATTCTGAGTGATCTCCAGCCCTCCTCTGGACATTGGCAACAATGGTTTCCCAGGAGGAAATGGCTGTTTTGGAGGGTGGCGTCTATGGCATTGTACATGTCTGAGGTCCCACCCCTCCTCAAACCCCACCCTCTTCAGACTCCACCCCTCAAGTCTCCAGGAATTTCCCAACCTGGAGTTGGCACCACTATGTCCTTCCCAGCCAAGCATCAACCTGCCATTATCTTCCCCTCATTCTTCAGCTTTCTGTCTCCCCCCCACCTGCAGCCTGAAGATCTGACTGCTACCTCACATTGGTTGTCATGGGGGGCCATCTCAGCAGGATATAAGGACCCAGAGTCCACCATTTTTTCCAGGGAAACTGATCTCTGTCATCTGGAGAACAGTTGTAATTCTGAGTGATCTCCAGCCCTCACCTGGAGATTGGCAACAATGGTTTCCCAGGAAAAGTACAGTTTTTCTCTGCAATAGGGACCAAAGTGGTTTACATCATTCTCCTCTCCCCCTTTTGACTTGCACAACAACCCTGTGAGGTGGATTAGGGTGAAAGTCTGTGACTGGTCCAAAATCACACACTCAGGGTGGTGCAGCAACATGGTTGGAACCAGGAATCACTCCGAGATACCACCAGCTCTTTGTTTGTTTTAGAGGAGTTTTCAGGGGGATCCTGAGCTCCACTGGACTTGATTCTGGTGCAAGAGACTTGATTCGCCCCCCCCCCCCCCCCCCCCCCCCCCCGCTTCAGGCAACAAGCGGGTGGATGCCCTGGACCATCTCAGAAGCAAACAATGAAGCAGAGCAGTTAGGGCAGCCATAACTGCACCAGCTGTGAATGCCCCAAAATCAAGAGAGTTATATTGAGCCTCATCCATAACATCGATGAAGAAACACACCATAGGTACCTGTAAAAACAACATCAAAGAAACTGATGACCACCTAGTTAAAGTTTTAAAAGGACAAAGATAGGAAGGGTGAAACTCCCCCCCCCTCCTTTCTTTGTGGAGCGGCCAGGACGATTTATGTAAACAAAGCTGATCTGAATACCGTCTAGGGCTAAGATGGCTTATTGTTTGAACTTCTACAAAAGGATTATAAAGTTTTCCTTAGAAAAATAAAGAGAGAGAGATTTCTAGAGCTGAAATCATTTTTATTGTGGCAACTTTTTATAACGTCATGCATCATTGCTGAGAACGGAGGAGTTTATTATGACTAGAGCTGCAAAGCATGTAAATGGTGTTGAAAGATTCTTGGTTTACCCAAGGGTGATATGGCCTTGCCTTTGGGAGATCATCTTTCTTTGGCTACTAGGGAAAAGATTCTTAAGGGTAGCTATGTAGACGTATCCACTCTATTATTTCAGGAAATGGATAAAAAAGAGAAGGAGAACCTAGATGATAGGGAAAAAGAGTGCATTAAGAGACTGAGGGTCGACAGGACCTGGGCCAATTGGCTCCCAGGTTTCCTTATATATGCAGGTGTGATTGTGCGCCACCAGCCTTGGAGGGCATCTGCACTTTTGCAATACTTGGATATTGTTTATAAAGCCTTTACGGGTTTTACGGGGCATGCATGGATGGAGTATGATGAGGGGTTTTGCGCGAGGGCTGCGATGAATCCTGCCTTACACTGGGACCTGATTCATCCCCATCTGTGGCTGCAAGTGGTGTCCACATCTAAATTAACAGCTGCTGAACACTTGGACAGTGGTCACGTGGTGCACCGCTTGCAAAGTCAGTACCCCGCCCGAGCACAGGTTGGGATCGCGACTCAGAGGCGCCCGCTGTGTTGGGAGTTTACCTCTCATGGGACTTGTAGTAGGAAGTCCTGTTCCTTTCAGCATGAGTGCCCCCTCTGTGCGGGGCCTCATCCACTTTCTTGTTGCCCCAAACTGAAAGGGCGTTTTGGAACAAGGGGAGGCAAGCGTCCAGGTGGGGCAGGAGGCCATGGGGCCGCTACTGACAAAGGGGCCCAGCCCAATTAAAGTGAGGGTGTTAGAAGATTTTTTGAGGGATTACCCAAACAAACAAGACAGTAGGTATCTATTTGAAGGATTTTCATTTGGGTTTAGGATCCCTTTTCAAGGCTAATGGACCCCCTTTTGGGCTTCCAATTTACAGTCAGTACAAGGGATGGAAAGTATAGTCCGAAATAAAATGGGGAAGAAATGTAGGGCAGGGAGAGTGCTGGGGCCTTTCCTCCCCCCCCCCCAGTGCCTAATTTACGGGTGTCTCCTTTGGGTGTTGTACCAAAGAAGGCCCCTGGGGAGTACCGCCTCATTCATCATTTATCGTACCCTTGGGGCGGTTCGGTGAATGACGCTATACCAGATGAGCTCTGTTCAGTAAAATATACGTCCTTTGACCAGGCCATGAAGGCAGTGAAAGCTTGTGACCGGGGTGCACTATTAGCAAAGTGCGACATTAAGTCGGCTTTCAGGCTTCTGCCAGTTCACCCTGCGGATTTTGACCTATTAGGCTTTGCTTTTGAGGGATATTTCTATATGGATAGGGCCCTTCCCATGGGCTGTTTGGTGTCTTGTGCGGCATTTGAGAGGTTTAGTTCCTTTTTGGAATGGGCCTTGCGTTGTCGAACCGGGTTGAGCTCTACGGCTCATTATTGGATGATTTTTTGTTCGTGGGATGTAGGAGGACTTGGAAGTGTGAATTTTTACTGTCCAGTTTCATAGAAATGGTGGCAGAGCTGGGAGTTCCCCTTGCAGAGGAAAAGACTGAAAGCCTGACACCCATTTTGACTTATTTGGGTATTGAGATAGACACAGTTCAACAGTGCTCAAGGCTCCCTTTATATAAGTTACAATGCCTTCTGGTCTTGGTTGAGAAATTTCTAGGACTTAAGAAAATATCACTTTATGAGCTGCAGCAGTTGGTGGGCCATCTCAACTTTGCGTCGGGCTTTTGTCAGGCAGCTCTGCAATGCTATGTGGGGCCTGCACCTCCCGCATCACAGGACCAGAGTGACTAATGGGACGCGACAGGATCTCTTTCTTTGGAGGGAGTTTTTATACTCATTTAATGGGGTATCATTTTGGAGAGAAGATTTGCAGTTAGAAGCTGAGATGAAGGTCACATCGGATGCAGCACGCTCCTCAGGTTTCGGGGTATACTTCAGAGGGCATTGGTGCACTGAGGACTGGCCGCAGGATTGGTTCTGGGCAGGCTGGGTCAAGGACCTAACCTTTTTGGAGTTTTTCCTAATTGTGGTAGCAGTGGGGATTTGGACAGCTGATTTTGCTAACCATACGGTCCACTTCTGGTGCGACAATCAGGCCACAGTACACGTAATAAATTCGTTATCTTCCAAATCAGCACGGGTCATGGCGTTAGTTAGGGCATTTACATTGCTATGTTTGAGGAATAATATATTATTTCGAGCTAGGCATGTTCTGGGTGTGAGTAACGGGGTCACTGACACTCTCTCTCGAAAACAGATGGGGAGATTCCGTCAGCTGGCCCTGGAAGCAGACGAGTGCCCAGTAAGGATGCCTCCCAGTTTTTGGCAGATTGGAGGATTAAAGCTGAATGGGCAATAGGTTTGGCCCTCGCTCCTTCAGTGCAAAAGGCATACAGGAGAACGGTGCAACAATTTGTTGCCTTTAGGCAAGAGGCGGGATTACGGCATGTTTGGCCCATCTCAGTTCCCCAACTAATGCAGTTTTGTGTCTATTTGAAGTGGAAGGGCTTGTCCATTTGCTCTAAAAGGGGCAGGCTGTTTTCCCTTGCCTACGTGGCTAAAGCGGCTGGTCATGAGGACCGGATGACCGATTTCCATGTCAAAAAGATGTTGGACGGTTGGTCCCGCAAAGCAGGACAACCTAGGGACAACAGGGAGCCGTTGACTCCATCGGTGTTGAGGGGTCTGCGGGCGTTGTGGCCCGGCCTTTGTGCTGATGAATATGAGGCTGCTCTATTTCATTCCATGTCGTTAATAGCATTTTTTGGAGTTCTGCATATTAGCGTGCTCGTCCCTGCTTCACGGATTGACACTTCAAACAGGGCTATAAGATTCACTGACATCAAGGTCTGAGAGGCTAGCTTGGCCATTACTATTCGGCGGTCAAAGACTGATCAAGGGGGCAAGGGTTCAGTAATAGAATTGGGCCATTGTTCTGAAGCTGAATTATGCCCAGTGGTGGTGTTACGCCATTATTTGAGTCTCAGGGGGTCGGGGGACGGTACGTTATTTCAGCATAGGGATGCATCCCCTCTCACAAAATTTCAATTTTGGACACTGACGCGGAGAGCACTTAATCAATTGGGTCTGGGCAGGTTCTGTTTTGGGACTCATTCATTTAGAATTGGAGCTGCTTCCGTGGCTGCGGCCATGGGGTATTAGGGGGAAGACATACAAGGCATCGGACAATGGAGATCCCATAGTTTTAAGGGGTATGTACGTCAATGCAAGTTTTGAGTGGAACACTTTCTAAAATAGTTCTTTTTCAGGTGCTGTGGGCTGGCAGGCACGGAGGAGAGTCACTATCTGCGGCCACAGTATGATTTTTTGGGCCAAGAGGATGATGTTTGATTCTCACTTGGGGCTGAGTGAGTTGGCGTTGGTTGAATGGTGGGAAAGGAGGGGCATGCATTGGCCCAGGTTACTCCCCCTATTGTTTGAGGAACGGCGTGGGCCGCCCCCTGATATTTTACTGGTGCACCTGGGTGGCAATGATCTTGGCCTAATGAAAGGCAAGGCCCTGGTTATCCGGGCCACAGAAGACCTGAAACTGATACGGGCAAGATGGCCCAGGGTGCAAGTAATTTTGTCTGCAATTTTACCACGGCATGTATGGTGCAACTTGGGGGATCCCAGATGCATCGACCGGGCTCATAGCAAGGTTAACAGACAGATCCGGAAAGTTATGGAAGGTGGTCTGGGTCAATATTTACCACACCCGGGAATAGTGGTCAGAAAGACTGACCTCTATAGGGGGGATGGTATTCACTTGTCAAATGAGGGCAACAAGTTATTTTTGGAGGACATTCAGCAAGGGATCAGGGCCGCCTTAGGTTGTTAGGTGGCTGCGTCAGCTAAAGCAGAGGCTTGACTTCGCGAGTGGCAGAATAGTGCAGGGATAAGGAAGCGGAAAATGGTGAGCACCTTAAGCCATTCCTTGTTTTGGGAACTGGGGGGTCTTCAGGAACGACCTGCGGGTTATTAAGGCCCAGGGCGGTGAATGATGATTCCCTCTGGAAACCTCTTGGGTAAGCTCCTCTCTGCAAGCTGTATGGTTTCAGGGGTAGATGCCTCTGGGAGACTACCCGTGGCTGGGCTGCTGGTCGCAAGCCGGATTCATGGCTCAAGACCGGGGTTGGTGGCTCGCCCACATATTAGACAAGGAGGCTGGTCATCCTGACACCTGCCTTGTCTGTTCCGCTACTTAGAAAATGCTCCCTTGCAGTTTTTTGGTGAATAAACTGTTATATAGTTAATAAAGTGGCCCTTGTTTGATCCAAACTGTTGTCCGTCTCGTTATTCCGGCTGGCGGGGCAAGAGAGCTCCCAGTCGCCCGCCGAAGGCAATGGCGACTGGGGGCTGGTTTGCCACCACAGAGGAAGGCAGGGCAGCAGCGGCATTGCAACGCAGCGCGCTGAGATGTGGGCAGGGAGGAGCCAGCCTAGTTAGGCTCGGCTCCGCTCCTGCCCAGGGCAGTTGCTGCCTCATGCTCGCCCGCCCTGTTTCTAGTGTAGGCTGAGGCTGGTCACCCAAGGGGGCTAGGTAGGAATTTTTCACCATCACCCAAGATTGGCAATAAGGTGGTGGTGTTTTTGCCTACCTTACACTGGGGTAGTGGAACGACGGGTTGGGGTGTGGCTGTTAAATAGGTTGGTCACTTTGACAGAATAGTGCAGGGATAAGGAAGCGGAAAATGGTGAGCACCTTAAGCCGTTCCTTGTTTTAGGAACTGGAGGGTCTTCAGGAACAGCCTGCGGGTTATTAAGGTCCAGGACGGTGAATGATGATTCCCTCTGGGAACCTCTTGGGTAAGCTCCTCTCTGCAAGCTGTATGGTTTAAGGGGTAGGCGCTCCTGGGAGGCTACCAGTGGCTGGGCTGCTGGTCGCAAGCTGGATTCATGGCTCAAGACCGGGGTTGGTGGCTCACCCACATATTAGACAAGGAGTCTGGTCATCCTGACACCTGCCTTTTCTGTTCCGCTACTTAGAAAATGCTCCCTTGCGGTTTTTTGGTGAATAAACTGTTATATAGTTAATAAAGTGGACCATGTTTGATCCAAACTGTTGTCCGTCTCGTTATTCCGACTGGGGGAGGCCAAAGCACTTCTGTCTGCCAGGTCTTTGGAAATATAGTAATATCCATGTAGATTTTGTCTTCCACCCAGTGTATCTTTGAACTGAGTTTTAGTTTTCATTTTGTATGATAAGTAATTGAGAATGTGCACAGAACAGTAGTAATTGCATTAAAATTAATACTAAATACTATGAACAACATTCCAAAATCTAACTCTCTCATGAAGTCTCTTTAGCAGAAGCTTTATATTAGGCTTGCCAAGCAAGTTCTTCCCTCATGAGACAGAAGACTAAATGATAACTTGCCAAAGTCACCAACAATACTACTCTTCGGTTGTCCATTCAGAACCCTTCTCTCTCCTGGGTTGGGCTGTCATTCAGTGGTACAGAACCTGGTTTGCATGCAAAAGATCCCAGGTTCAACCCCCCCCCCCCAACATGTCCAGTTAAAAAGGATAAGGTGGTAGATGATGTGAATATCTCTGCCTGAGACCTTGGACACTACCAGTCAGAGTAGACAATACTACCATTGACACACCAGCAGTCTGATTCAATACTAGACTGTTTTACATGTCTTGTGGCTTTAAGATGAAATACACATGTGGGTTCTCACATTGGTATGGAACAGAACAGAGAGATAAATGATAGCTCAGGATATGATAAAAATAAAAATACGTTTCCAAAATGTTCTCCCCCCCAAAAAAAAACCTGGCAGATATTAATATACATTTCTACTGTGTAGCCCTTGTCTTTATGAAAGTTATCTCCAAGCGAATCATTGCAGGATATTGACAATAGCAATTAAGCTGCATAATTTACTAGTGTTAAAGATATAATCCATATATGAAATGTCCTTCTAAATAAGGAATTATGTTCAAGAGCACTGAAGTAGTCAAGGATTTTTAGAATATTCTTTTGCTAGATAAAAGTAGACCACAAGAAAATAATCACTACATCAGAGGTGTGTGATGCGGTAGCTAAAAAGGCAAATGTAATTTTGGGCTGTATCAGCAGAAGTATAGTGTCCAGATAACACAAAGTGATGGCATCACTTTACTTTGTTCTGGTTAGGCCTCACCTAGAGTATTTTGTTCAGTTTGGGGCACCACAATTTAAGAAGGATACAGACAAGCGGAAACGTGTCCAGAGCAGGGCAACAAAGATGGTGAAGGGTCTGAAGACCAAGTCCTATGATGGAGCTGGGTATGTTTAGCCTGGAAAGGAGATGACTGAGAGGTGATATGATAGCCATCTTCAACTACTTGAAGGGCTTTCATATAGAGGATGGTATAAAGTTGTTTTCTGTTGCCCCAGAAGATCAGACCAGAACCAATGAGTTAAAATTAAATCAGAAGAGTTTTTGGCTAAACATTAGGAAGAACTCCCTGACAGAGTGATTCCTCAGTGGAACAGGCTTCCTCAGGAGGTGGTGGGCTCTCCTTCTTTGGAGGTTTTCAAACAGAGGCTAGATGGCCATTTGACAGCAATGGTGATTCTGTGAACTTAGGCAGAGCATGAGGAGGATAGGAAGGGTTGCATCAGTGCTTAGTTCTTGTGGCCCTTTCTTACACATCCAAGGAAATGTTGATTGCCACTTTGGGGTCAGGAAGCAATTTTTCCCAGGTTGGCCAAGGATCCAGGAGGTTTTTTGCCATCTTCTGGGCATGGAGCAGGGGTCACTGGGTCTCTGTGTGTGTGTCTCTGTGTGAGAGTATTTGTGAATTTCCTGCATTGTGCAGGGGGTTGGACTAGATGACCCTGGATGTCCCTTCCAACTCTATGATTCTATAGGTGCTTACTAATTCCTGGCAATAGATAAGTGAAAGGGCTAAGCTAATTGGCTGCAGATTAGCCAAACACAAATTAAAATGAAGTAAAGGTAAAATCACAAGAAGTCTATTCCAGGTACCAGGAGCTCCATGGTGCACTCATGTAATTGTGTAAGCAGTTACAGGCCAGTTAGCCTAATAACTGTTCCAGGCAAATCAGTAGAAACTCTTATTAAAGACAGAATTGTTAAGCACATGGAGAAACAAAGTCAGCTGAGGAAAAATCAGCATGGCTTGTCCTGCACCACCAATATTTGGAGTTCCTTGAACAAGTTAACAATCATGTGGATCCAGTAGACAGTATATACTTGGATTTCCAAAAGGCTTTTGACAAGATACATCATGAAAGACTCCTGAATAAGCTTAGCAGTCATGGGATAAGAGATGGGTTGTCTTATGTATCAAAAATTGGTTAAATAGCAGGAAGCAGAGAGTAGTAATAAGTGGTTTTTGGTGGAGAACTACAGTTGTTTGGGAATCCCTGAGATCACAGTACTTGGGGGAGTGATTGCTGAACTGTCAAAAAGGAGCAGTGCTTTGAAAACATGCGTATGCACATGCATGAAAAACAAACAAAAAAGGATACCGCCCAACCACCTGCTCTGTGGTTACCATGCAGCAATAATCTGAACAGCAACCACAGGGTGAGCATCTGCAAAGCAGTGGGTTAAGGGTGGATGTTTAGAAAAAATTATCCAGCACAAAAAAATAAGGACCAGATTAGAGGCACAGCCAAAACATTCTAAGACTGTCATCTGACCACAGCCCATATCTCCCAAAGGATACTGCAAAGCTGGATAAACCACACAAAAAGGCAACCAAGGTGACTGAGGGACTGGAACACCTTTCCAATGAGGAGAGGCTGCTGAGTCTGGCACTTTTTAGTCTAGAAAAGAGGCCAATAAGTGTAGACATGATAGATATTTATAAAATTATGCATGGGGGTAGAGTAGGTGGATAGAAAATTTTCTCCTTCTCCCTTAATACTAGTACTCGTGGGCACTCAATGAAGTTGTTGGGAAATAGTTTCAGGCCTGACAAAAGGAAATACTCCTTTTTCAATGAGTATTTAATTGCGGGTGTCATTGCCCATGCATGTAGTGATGGTCACAAGCACAAATGTACTTAAAAGGGGATTAGACAGATTTGTGGAGGAGGATTTAATCAATGACTACTAGCCATGATGAGTAAAGGGAACTTCTAAAAACAGAGGCAGCAAACCTTTGAATACCAATGCTAGAAGACACCATCAGAAGGCCCATTTATACCCTATTGTTCTCCTGGGCATCTGTTTGGCCACTGTGTGAAACTGGACACTGGACTAGATAGATCACTGGTCTGATCCAGCAGAGTTCTTCTTATGCTCTATATTCGTATTTAAAAATATATAAGTGAATTGAGATTTCAGATTTTATTGTTGCCATTAAATTCTATTAAGATATAAAATGTAAGTTCAAAGTTCAAAGTTATATCACAGTATTTATTCCTAGAGATTTCCCAAGGTCAGTGCTACAACACAAAAATGCTTTTCTCAGAAGAAACATAGAATGTAAGAGCACAGTTGGAACCAGTGTTCCCTCTAAGCTGAGTTAGTGTGAGCTAGCTCACAGTTTTTTAGCCTCTGGCTCACACATTTTTGTCTCAGCTCAAGAAGGATGGATCCAGAGCAAACTAATTTATGCAGTAGCCACATCACCCACTCACAATTTTAATGCCAGCAGCTCACAAAGTAGGATTTTTGCTCACAAGACTCCACAGCTTAGAGGGAACATTGGTTGGAACTCTGTCGATTTCTACCTGTCCATAATAGTATAAATGGGAACAGTTCAA
The DNA here is from genome assembly GCF_001447785.1 of Gekko japonicus. Taxonomy (NCBI): domain Eukaryota; kingdom Metazoa; phylum Chordata; class Lepidosauria; order Squamata; family Gekkonidae; genus Gekko; species Gekko japonicus. The sequence continues at coordinate 957,157 of NW_015159718.1, forward strand.
AAAGTGAAAATACAAGGCTGTTTTTAATTGGAATACATTTTCTGAAGTTTAGTGATGGGAATGATCCATTGGCTCTTCTGCCTCTGAAAGTCATGATATACATGCAAACAACCATGACAGCAATTTGTGTTCCAATTGTGGGAACAAAGTGATTTCTAAGAACCATTTCTGTCTTTCATGAGATAGTTTTTATTGAAGTCATAATCCTTCAGCTGAGATATCTTTCCATCTGTCAGGTAGCCAACCAGTGAAGCATCTAGCAAGACAAGGCCAACACAAGATGCCTTTCTTGAAAAGCAATCATACCTGGCTCAAAATATTTTGGTGTCAATAAAGACTGAAACATGTGCACATACAAGAAGACTACCAGCATGATACAGAATGAAGAACACCTGGGTCAGATAATACAGGAGACAACCAATGAATCCTGGGAAGGGGATATGTGGTAGTGGTAGGGATGCCAGCCTCCAGATGGGACCTGGGGATCCCTTGGAATTACAGTTCATATTCAGACTACAGAGATCGGTTCCCCTGGAGAAAATGGATGCTTTGGAGGGTGGACTGTTTGACATTGTACCCCATGGAGGTCTCTATCCTCCCCAGGCTCCATCCCCAAATCAATGGGAATTTCCCAACCTGTGTCTGGCAACCCTAGGTGGTGGTATTATCAAGATCTACATTCAGTTTTGTGACTGGAGCTATGCAAACACACAACCCTAGCTGCTTTATGCACCTAAAGATGGGATGAAGCCATTCTCTTCTGCCCTTTAGTTTAAACAACATTAACTTTTCTTCCCACCTCTTCCCCTATATTAACAGTAACCATGTTCACTCTGCACAACCATTTCAAGGGTATTTTAGCATAGTGTGGGATTGTTGACAGACACATAAAAACAGTGCTTTCTAGAAAGAGAAATTGTCATGTTTAGAAACAAAATGGAATTTAAATAATTTATTCTATTCACTCTCCAAGAATGTATGGTAGAGAATGGTTATTTATTGCTTAAAAATCTGACAGTTCATATCTACTACAATCAGGATAGCATTAATAAGCAACATTTTTCCATTTAAAAATTGTCACAATTTCTACCAACTTTGGAGACATTTCTTGAGAAAAGCAGTAATGATTATCTGGCAGTTCTCTTTTAACTAAGTTTAGCTGACATAAATACAGCAGCCATCAAACCAGCCTGACTTCCTTGAACTTGCCTGAAGAAGAGCTGGTTTTTATACCCTGCTTTCTTCTAGACTTTGTTGTTGTTCAGTCGCACAGTCGAGTTTGACTCTTTGTGACCCCATGGACCATATCACGCCAGGCCCTCCTAGGCTAGACTAAGGAGTCTCAAAGTGGTGTACAATCACCTTCCCTTCCTCTCTCCACAACAGGCACCTTGTGAGATAGGTGGGGTTGAAAGAGTTCTGAGATAACTTTGACTGGCCCAAGGTTCACCAAGCAGGCTTCATGTGGAGGAATGGGGAATCAAGCCCAGTTCTCCAGTTTAGAGTTTGCTGCTCTTAGCCACTATACCACACTTGGATTGTGCCTTGGATTGTGCTTCCTAATCCTAGGTTCTGCCGTTCAAGCTGCCCATTCATACTTTGGTCACTTTGTGTGATCTTCACCCTGTATGTTGCCTCTAGCCCTTGCATATGGGACTTTCCACTCTTGACCTTTGGCCTGGTCTTCACCCTTCTTCATGTCTATGGCCCTGTATCTTGTTACACCAGATGCCTAAAACTGACTAACAAACAGCTATTTCAGTGGCCAGCAGCAGATAGATTCAGTCCATGAAGACAGGGATCCTTCAATATCAGTGTGCGAGCTAATTCAGCAGGTGTGCATGTGTAAAAAATGTGACCACATGGGTGATATTAGCCACATGCATTTTTTTCAGATAACTGGCAGTGCAATTGATTTCCCTAATGTGGTGGCATTGCCCATAAATACTCCTGGCAGTATGATGTCACTCAATGGGAAGGTAGTGTTGCCAGGAAGAGCCTGATAACTGATGGGAGGGCTGGGGGTGGGGAAATAATGTGTGAGTGATTTTGGTTATGTTGCAATGTCACTTCTGGGGAAAACTGAGAAGTGATTTAGGGTAGCTCTAGGAATTGCTGGAAATGCTATGGTAAAATCATAGTTGATGTCACTATGTTTTTTAAAAACTGTCTCCCGCTGCTGCTCAGTGGAGCATGGCAGGAGGCTAGGCAGCCCTATATAAAGTTAACATGAGAGGAACTGTTATTTCTCCAGTTTTTCCCTATTTTCATGTATCATTCCTCCCTTTAGTACCAAGTTTCTGCTGACTTTCCCCCCATTATTCAGTTCTTGGTCTCATCTGCCCCCTCTCGCATTCTATGTCTTATTTGAACGCTTTGTTTTTTCTGCCCCTCCTTCAGCTGCAGGAGGTTTGCCATTTCTAATGGACCCCAGTTCTATCTGGATGGATGATCTGAAGCTATGCTTTCTGGGTTCTGCAACAGCAACAAAAATTGTATCAGGCACCACTCTGTGTAGCGTACAGACTGTAAAATGAATTTGGACTTATTGTACTGCAAAGGCGTTTAACCTGAATTAAATTCTGTACAGCGAGGTTCCAGGATATACTGAAATTGCATTCAAAAGAAATTTTACATGAAAGATGATTTGATGGCAAGTGCATACAAATTGACATTCTGGCAAGTAAAGTGCAGAATATCTGAATTTTTGATGTGTTTCTTTTGTGTCACATTCCTGTTCGTTTAGTACATCAAGGGCACAGAGGCAAAAGAAGCAACTAAAGGAATTATTAATGCCACAAAACCTATCAAACCAATTCTCAGCAGACTTTGCACTTTATGCTCATTTAGGACAGAGAGATGATTGAAAGTAACCTTTGAGCTTTGTAATCACTTAATACTCTGTGTTGCAAGAACAATTTAGAAAGACTAGTGGCAGACAGAGTTTATTAAGACCTGTCTTGGTCTTTTTTTAAAAGTTAATGAGACAAACTATCCCTGGGAACTTATAATGTATAAAGACATCAGATTTAAAGACACAAGCAGGGGACCTGCAAGGACTTGAGGAGGGCATCTCATTTTCTCACCCCCCCCACACACAATTTCTTCTTTTCCTTCCCTGGCAATCCCTAAAGATTTTCTTCTTTTTCCGCTTCCTTCACTCCTACCACTCAGCCAGCCAATATACCTTTATCTGCCCTCTGTCTTTTCTTCCTTCCCTCCCCTGGCAGACAGGAAAATTCTGGCCAATGTGTACAGTGCTGGCCTCCAGGCCTAGTTGTGCTGTGGTGTACCCACAAAGACTTATGGGGAGCATCTCACATTCTCTTTTATTCCCTCACATTATTTCCTCTTCCTGGCAGCCTTCATCTCCTCTCCCCTTTCCATGATCCCTTCTCACCCACCCACTCATCTTCAGCTACATTTATTATTTATTTAGTTCATTTATACACTGCCTTCCCCCACACTGGGGAACCAAAGCACCTTACATGATTCTCTCCTATCTTCACAACAGCTCTTTGAAATGGGTTAGACTGAGTGTGTTTGACTGGCCCAAGGTTACCTAGTGAATTTCATGGCATTGAATGTGGGACTCCCAGATCATAGTCTGAAATTCTAACCACAATACCACACTGACTTTTTGTGGGGTGGTGACTAGTGAACAGTAGCAAGCAGCCAGTCCTTGGTGAGTCATGCATGTTGTGTGATATGAATTTGCTCAGTAGTTGCTGGCCAGCCTGGCCTTGATGAGTCCTCCCTCAAAGGCAAAAACAGCACTGAAAACAGCCCTGTCCCTTCGCTCTGCTTTTTACTAACAGAAACCAACGCTTAAAGACTGGGCAAGTACTGGCTACTGAGGGAATTCCTTTCTTAAAGCCACAGAAGCTGCTTCTATTATTCCAATGTGTGTGTGTTTAATATTTCAGATTTTTCTGCACACCTGGGGCTTTTCTCAGATTTGTAGAAAGATCTGTCTTTGACTGCACATGGACCCAGTCTCTGGATTTTAGCATCAATAGGGGGTTCCATGTTCAGAAACAGATACATTGGGTTTTATATTTCTCCTTTCTTCTATCTCACATTTCACCTGTGACTGTCTGCCTTCTTGCTTTATGATTAGAGTAAATTATACTGTTATTCACAATAGCAACTGGAGGCTTCTGGCTCCTGCTAACATTTCTGATGCAGAATTTCACTGTAATTCCTCTTTCTGCTTTCTTCACTAGTTCTGGCACTTGAGAGAATTACCCAGTGGCTCTCCCTGTTGTGATGGAAACCTGAAAAGGTGTGTTTGTATTGTCATCAACATCATTCTTGATAAAAAACAGCAGTTGACAAATTCAGCGCAGTAAGATCTGTGACACATCAGCTTCTAAAAATCTTAGCTGTGAAAATAAGGTGTGCGTGTGCAAGAATGTGTGCATGCATGTTTAATAACCAAAAGGAAGGCTATATTTCATTTGAAACTGAATACATTGAGGGAATGAAACAGTTATGCTTTGAAAGTACTCTTTTGAGCCATGGCCAGTTTATTCTCGGTTATATACTCAATTCCATCTACCACTGAGAAAGTTGCCCTTCAACAACTCACTTTGTTGTTGTTCAGTCACACAGTCGAGTCCGACTCTTCATGCCAGGCCCTCCTGTCTTCTGTTGTGCTCCGGAATTTGCTTAATTTCCTGTTCATTGCCTCGATAACACTGTCTAACCATCTCATCCTTTGCCATCCTCTTCTTCTTTGACCTTCAATCTTTCCCAGCATCAGGGTCTTCTCCAGTGAATGCTCCCTTCTCATTTGGTGGCCAACGTATTTGAGCTTCAGCTTCAGTATCTGGCCTTCCAGGGAACAGTCAGGGTTGATTTCTTTTAGGATTGACTGATTTGATCTCCTTGCAGTCCAGGGGACTTTCAAGAGTCTTCTCCAGCACCGTAATGCAAAAGAATCTATTATTCAGCGCTCAGCCTTCCTTATAGTCCAACTCTTGCAGCCATACAGTACTACTGGGAATACCATTGCTTTGACTATGTGTACTTTTGTTGGCAGGGTGATGTCTCTTTAATATGCTGTCTACGTTTGCCATCACTTTCCTCCCAAGGAGCAAGCATCTTTTAATTTCATGGCTGCAGTCACCGTCTGCAGTGATCTTGGATCAACAACTCACTAGGAGTAGTAAAATATCACTAACAAACTATGGATTCAGGTAGGTAGCCATGTTGGTCTGAAGCAGCAGAGCAAAGTCTGAGTTTTATTCAAGTTATAAGCAGGCACATGAAAGATTATACCTTGAATAAAACTTTGTTGGTCTTAAAGGTGTCACTGGACTCAAAATATGGATTGTTCATGATGAAATTGAGCTTTGATAGGAGCTCGGGCCTTCAAACTCTCTCCGTCTTCCTTATCATACTGAAATTAAAGAGTTTGAGGTTTAGAACCAACTACAGTTTCTCATGAAGTTCAACTAACCAGCATTATAAACTACTTTTTAATCTTGGTTTAGATTCCTGGTGTTGAGACAAGAAACAACACAGTTTGCTAAAGTGCTTAATATCAACTCTCAATTAATTCTAACCCAGGAAGTCTGCACTCAGCATGGCACACAAGAAAAGGAGGAATGAGGGTGAGTGAGTGAGAGAGAGAGAGAGAGCATGTGAACCAAAGGACTGTCAAAGGCTGCGGTCACACTGGAGGCTTGGCGTGATCTGGCTGCGCCTATATTTCTGGCAGTTTAAATAGTTGCACCAATGTGCATAAGTTTGTATCTGAAGCTCTGGCTCCTTTGTGACAGCTCCACAATCATTCTGCCAAGTACTCTCAGCCTCCTTCCCTTCGCCTCTCATCCTTGGATATGGGTTGAGTTGTTTTTTTAACATTTACATGAGAGTAGCCCCATTGATTTCAGTGCATTTACCCTTGTGTCAATTATGGGATGCTCTCAAACACCAACTCTGATGCAGCAACATGAGAGAGAGGTTTGGAGGGAGGGAATTTATCACTGTAAAACAACTGCCCTGGGGATGCCTGATCAAGAATTACTACTTGGCCACAGTGATTGACAATTCCCGGGGTGATTATGCATTTATACGTACATAGCTACCTGATCAAAAAAATGCCCCAAAGGAGGCAGAAATAGAAGGGAAGGTTCAGACTTCCCAAATGTGAGATTAGGTTAGAAGATTGCCCGGAATGGCCACCGGTGCAAGCTGATGAGATAGAAGTTTTAATTGCACAAATTAAGTCCGGGAAGGCCCCGGGCCCGGATGCAATTCCTCCTGAGGCTTTAAAAGCGTTTCCAGATTGGTGGGCTCCCTTTTTGGCGGCCCTTTTTACCGTTATAGATAGGTCAGGCGAAATGCCTGAAGTGTGGATGAATGCTACAGTAGTGCCAATCTTTAAAAAAGGTAACCGTGAGTTGCTTAGTAATTACAGGCCGATCAGCCTCCTCTCTACGATTGGGAAACTTTATGCAAGACATCTGGCGATTAAGCTCAATGCTTGGGTATCTGAACAACGGATACTGGGAATTGAACAAGCCGGCTTCTGTCAGGGGAAGTCCACCTTAGACCACTGTATAGTCTTAAATCACCTAGTAAATAAATACCACAAAGGGAAAGGAAGCAAGTTAATTGCTACCTTCCTTGATTTGAAGGGTGCTTTTGACTCTGTGTCTAGGGAGCTGCTATGGAAGAAACTAATGAAGCTGGGGATGGATTTAAGATTGCTATTCTTGATTAGGAAACTTTATACTGGTACAACCTGTCAAATTAGAGGCTCTAGTAAGGGTACTCTAACCCCAAAAATCACTACTAATATTGGGGTCAAACAGGGATGTATTTTAGCCCCGCTTCTCTTTAATTTGTTCCTTAATGATCTGGCTGCTTGTTTGGAAAAGTCTGAGGGCTATAGTCACTGCCCATGTTTAAGTGGACGACCAATTCCCCTGCTTCTATACGCTGATGATGCCGTCATTCTCTCCCGCTCTGAAGTAGGGATGAAAAAATTGTTGGAGTGTTTCCTGGATTATTGTGACCATAATGGACTTTCAGTGAATTTTGAAAAATCTAAAGTTATGGCCTTTGGGGGATTCTGGAAACCTATGAACTGGAGCATAAGGGGTAAAATAATTGAGCAGGTTAAAAGCTTTAAATATCTGGGGGTCACCTTTCATCATAACTCCAGGTGGGTAACACACAGAACAGAGGCAATTAAAACTGCGAACTGCTGTGTGCTCGCAATTTTGCGGTTTTATTACACTAAGGGTAATCAGTATGTGCCAGCAGCTATAAAAGTGTTTGCACACCAAATTAGCGCGAAGCTACTATATGGTATTCCTATCTGGATTACTGCTTTTAATAAAGCAGTTGAACAACTACAATCCAAATTCCTGAGGAAGATTCTGGGGTTGCCTTCGTGCGTATCTTATGCTGCCATTTGTCTGGAGCTTAATTTGAGACGGTTAGAGACCAAGGCCTGGATTATTACTTTCAGATTTTGGCTACGTCTGCATTTTAGATGTAACCACAATAGCCTTATCACCTATATGCTGGAAGAATCTCAATCCTCTGCGTGGCTTATGGCTATTGAAAAGAAAATCACTTCTATTGGTTTTAACCTGAGTGACCTTGTCATCCGGTCAGAGCTTGAGGTCTTTACTTTGCTTAAACAGAGACTTATTGATATAGAGTTGCAAGAGCTCAGAGCCCTTGCCTCCGGAAGGTGCTCCTCAGTAAGGTGGGCTTATCCCCTTTCTGGTACTCTACCATATTACTTTTTCTGTCTGACTTCACCGCAAATGTGTAGAGCTTATCTGTTGGCCCGTCTTAATGTCCTCCCCTCTGCTATTCTTGAGGGGAGATATAAGCAAATTCCTTATTCAATCAGGTTCTGTGGTTGTAACAGAAGTGAAATAGAAACTGTTGAGCACGTACTCTTACACTGTAAATTGTTAAATGACATTCGAGTGGAGTGTATAGAAGCCCCCCTTAGGATGGTAGCAGGCCAATCAGATAGAATCAAGGTACAATTTCTCCTTGCTTCACGAGATCTGGAGATCATTGAACTGACCGCTAAGTTTCTCCATTGTTTTATAAAACGGAAGAGTAACCCTGATCATATTAATGATTCTTAATTTATAAGTTTAAAAACTTAAGTTTAAAAGTTTGGAATGCCAGTTTATTTTATGATTCAGGCATCTTTTGTATGGTCAAATCTAACTTGTGACAACTTGAGTTAGGCCTGACATACCCACGACTATGTATTTTATAATTTCTCTTGGACTGTATTATTGGGAAATGTTTTAATATTCTATGCCAATAAAAGGTATTTGAATTTGACTTCCCAAATGTCTTGACTTCGTAATGGGTGTGTGTGTTCAGATGTCAGGAAATGCAGGGTGGAAGTGCTGGCATACCTAAAGACTGGATTTTCCCAGACCTGGGTGCCAATGACTGGGGCACAAATGGTAGATGTTGTTGTCTGATCATGCCCTTTACAACCACAAAGTTGCCACGACAATATTGGTGCAAACTGCTCATATGACCACAGCCACAGTTTGTTTTTGAGACTGGTCCTCTGAATGCCCCCATTATTTCCTATTTCACACATGACATTTTCCCTGTATTTTCATAGGGAAAATACATTCACAGGTGCCCATTTAATGCAGCAAGAATATCACAATGGCAAAACAGACTCTTTTCTTTTTTGAGAGTTTCACACATGATAGAGCATACATAGTTGTCTGCAGGGTGCAAGAGTAATTTAATCGGGTCAACATTTTGTCATTTTTACCTTGGAATATTAGCTAGCACAGCAATATAGTACAGTGTACCATATTTAACTTCTTTGAAACGTTTTTTTTTAAAAGAAAGCCAAGAATAATTAAATGCATATGGGGTGAACTGAACACTCTGTAGATAAGCTTTTTTTCACATGGAAAATGCAATGATGGCAGGAAATCTTGGGAACATTTTTTTCCCTAAGCACCAGTTTCATGGAAATACAACAACTGCTAATACAACCGCTAATACATAGGCCATAGTATTCACCAAAAGAAAAAAGGGGGAAATCTTCAAATGGGACACAGCAGGCCAACCTATGGAACAATCAATTTAAGTATCTGGGAGTTCACTTTGAAGCTTCTCTTACATGGAAAAGCAAGGAACACAGCCTTGAGAGAAAGGAGGACAATTGTACAATACTTCTACTCATTGGGAGGTGAATTTGTCCCCTCGGCCTTAAAGGCATTTAATGCTAAGGTTCTAAACCAATTCCTGTACGATATGGACATCTGGATTTAGGATGCTTCTGAAAAAATGGATTCCATCCAGTATAACTTTTCCTGACATTTATTGACTACTCACAGATGTGTTTCAGGCATAGCACTGAGAACAGAACTAGGCAAATTATCGATGGAAGCTAGGGCTTGGATTAAAGCATTTCTCTTCAAAGAAAAGGTTTTAAAATCTGAGGGAGGATCTTCTCTACTTGGGAGTATCCAGGCAGCTAAATATTATAGCCAATGGAATCAACTATTGGAAAAGAAAATGAAATGCCTAGAAATAACAAATGATATGATTAAGAATACAGAAACTAAAGACATTATAAGACAAATAAAAAAGTGTGTAAGGAAGTTGGATGTTACAAGTATGTCTGTTAGGGTGCACAGGGTATGTTCGACACTCCATTTGGGATTTGCCTTCCTGATGCAACTGCCAAAATATTTTAATCAGTTTACAATCCCAAAGTTAAGAAGCGCTTTTATTTTGGCAAGAATAAACATTCTTCCCTCGGCAGTTTTGGAGAGCAAATATAATAGAGTGTCATACTCTAATAGAACATGCACATGCTCATATGATAAAATCAAAACCATCAGACATATGATTATGGAGTACCCTATAAATGTGCAAGCCCAGGTGTCATGGCTACTATTGGATACAAATGATCGTGTCACCCTTTCAGTAGCAAAATTCATAGGCGCAATAATCAAATATAAGAGAAATAATACTGAATAAGGTCTTTTAAAATAATTTTTGGTTCTAACTTCTGCTTAAGGCAATAGCTGTATAAGCAGTACTTTATAGACAGAGAACAACTGCTGTCTATATTTGCACACAATCTGATTTATACTGTTGTTTCTCAATTTGATCTTAGAATGGTCAGGAGAAATTGTGCACAGAACAAAATTAGTCCGATTGACACATAAATGATCGCTCAGTGAATTTGTATAGTGATAGAAAAACTGGCTGTGTCTATTCTGTGCATGAATAATTCTTCATATAATCCCAAGTCCTAGAGAAAATAAACAAGACTGGATAGGAAAAAAGTGACCGGACATATTTATATAAGGAGGTTTTTGTTTTTTTAAAAATGTACTCTTACATATTGTGACTCAGGAATAAAATATGAGCTTTTTCGCTGGCAAGTTCTTTTCTTGTGTTGATTTTCTAGGGCATGGGGTTATGGATACAGATATATTATAAAGCCATATATAATTATCCTCAAACCTCTGTGTGGGATAGGAAGGCAGGCCACTGTTTATGGTCTGCTGAAATAAAATGCACCAGCTATACAATGCACTATGACTTCAATATAATGCATCTCTTACAAGGAACATGAAGAGACAATCTGGAGAATAATATATTTCAGCATTGTATTTACCCTCCATTTGAAGATCATTCCAACTGTTCAGGATTTTCTCTTCACATGTTAAGCTACACAGAATCATAGGTCCTGGTCACATGAGCGGGATGATCCGCTGCCGAAGGGAGGCAAATTAGAGCCAGAGGAAAAAGTATTGCGGGAGCACGATTCGACGTGCTCCCGTGGCTCCGTGCTCTGGCAGCTGATCACACGTTGTGCAGCAAACTGGCAGTAACACGGTTCTGTGCATGCGTGGGAGGGGGGATGGCACTGGCTGCGAGGGGCTACCAGCACTTCCATGACCAGAAACCCGGAGTTGCCGCGCATCACCCGGAAGGTAGTGCTCTGTTGCTAGTACCTTTTAAATGCGCATTTTCAGGCCGAAGAGGCAGATCGGGGATGGATGTGTGATGCTTCCCATAAGTTGAGGTGTGATCGCGCCCACTTGATGCGCCCCTGATCCATCCCCCTTTGCAAAACTTAACCTAATGGAAAAATAAGGGCAGCAAAAGCTAGGGGTATGTAGCAGTGTCTACACATCAGCTTCTTGACAAGCTTGGATGCATATAATACAATCTGGGATTGCTCAGTTTGCTACTGGGGGGATGGGATTGAGTCTGGAAACAGTGAGAATTTGATTGCCCATGTCTTCCAGCAGCAATGGATTTTTCTGACTGTATTATACAGCCAGGCTTGCCGGATTCCAACCGGGGGGTGGCGATTTCTTGCCGCTACTCCTACAGCCAGTAGGCGAAAAGTAATGTAAAAAAGTCACCAGCAGGAAATGATGTGATGTCACCTGAAGTATAACCTGGAAGTGATGTCAGCCTTTTCTAGTAATCACCAGAAACTCTATGGGAAAACCAGATTTGCCCAGGAAGTGACATCATTCTATCAGACAGCAGCACCCCATGACATCACCCCCAGAGTTTCATGGTTTGGTACTGGCTGGCAATCCTATGTACAACTTGGAAAATAGAGGCCCCAGTGAGTTTTAGTTCAGTTCCTTAAACTGAGAGACTTTGGGAACCCGTGACCAAGCTTTTGAGTGACTATGTGAACATGCTCAGAAAAAAAACAAACAAAGAACCCCATCACTGTCTAGGTCTTAAAGATGAAGCAGGATGCTATTATATGCCTCTGTACTGATTCTTGCTGTCTCTTGCCACATAAGGTATGAAGATAATTTTGATCTAAAATATTTCCACAGCAACTGTTTGGGTAGATGGCAGTGGAAAATTTTGGTATTTATTTATTTAAAACATTTGTATGTCACATCTTCAGAGACCTGTTTACATCTACTCACAAAATAAACAAGATAAAATGTTTAAAATAAAATCTTTAAAATTAACAACCATTATAAACTGCAAACCAAATTTGGGGAGGTTCACAATTGCTTGTCATTGTCCAAATGGAAAATTTGGATGAATATATAGGTGAGGTAACAATAGGAACATCTATCTGCTATCTCTAGGTATTGTTCCTGAGAGTCAGAACTTCTACGTGGGCAGATTTTCAAAAACATTCCATATCATTCCAAAACAGAGTGTTTAAAATAGCTATCTAACCAAACAGTTGCTGTGGAAATATTTTAGATCAAAATTATCTTCACACCTTATGGTAATAAGGCACAATATGTGCTGTCATTAGGTGTTGAAGGCAAATCATTATTTTGAATAAATTTCACATTATCACATTTTATAAACTGGTGAAACTTTCATGGGTTTTAATGAAACATATTTTAAAAGAAGTTTTTAAGAACTCAGGAGTTTCTTTTGCCATTCATCTATTGAGTAGGAATGGGCAGCCCAGTTCACAATCCAGTTATGCTAAGCACAGGGATTTTAGATTAATTTGGTGTCTTGAGATCAAAAGAACTCAGTTGACTTACATTTAAACATATTGGCATAACTAGGTCATGGATTGGATAGTAGCGGCACTTCCATGAAGCTGAATTAGTCTGGAGTGTAGATTAGATCAATCCTAGTATATATTGTGCTGATTTCTAGTTTGCTATGCATTGGAAACTATTTTCTTGATACCTTGCTGGATATTCTCAATTATCATCATTCTGGATTCCCTTTCTCCAGCTTTGAATATTTTAGCAGATGTTGCTCATACACTTCCAAGCATATCTGCAAAATGTTCTGACTAAGAGACTATCTACAAATGAACTAAGAACCAGGTCATCCTCAATTTGAGTCTCAACATGCATTTGTTAGAGGACTTAAGCAACTCTTTCTGTTTGACTCAGCCCCCCGCCCACCAATATGCCTTACAAAACAGTTGTAAGCATTAGAACAGATAATACTCGAGTGGTAAACATTGGAAACTGTAGAACTGCAACACACAGCATCATGGTAAAAGGGACATTATCTTTCCAGGAGCCCTAAACCTAGAACTCAAAGCTAGAAATTACTTCTAGAAAACTTTAGTTCTAGAAACGGTAATTTAAATATGGATTGGCATGTGCCATGATTTTTGGAAATCCATACACATTTGGGTGCTCCATATGCTCAGATGTTTAACAGGAATGCTTCTGAATTAAACTTTAAAGCTAGACTGGTATATAAAGCTAAACACTCTCTAATTCACATTGAGATGCAGTATCTGTTAATGACTCCATCTCAGCAGATCAATGTCAGATGCCACTTGATTAATTATGTGCATAAGGCAGCTGGTCAAGGGAATTTCCCACCATCTCCCTCCGTATCTGTGCATGTTCCTCACAATTAGTCATAGTCACTCAAAAGCGTCATATAGTGCAGTCAGCAAAAGAACTCAGCAAGAAGCTGTGTAGGGCGAACATAATCTAGGTAGAGGAATCTGCATAAAAAGATGTGGGCTGGCGTCACTGTTTTTACAAGGCAATTAATTCAAGCGATTCAACAAATTGGAAGAGCTGTCCCTACTTTCTCTGAAGTAATAGATGGCTTTGACCTGTTTCTTTGCTGAATTAGTTTTCTATACATTCCTTTTGTGAGTTATTCTGTACTGTTGTATAATGGAAGTGAAAGTTATTATTTCTGCACACAGATTCTGTGTTCCTTACAGTCAAGTGCCCGTTTGAGTCAATCTGGACTTTCATATATCCCTATCCACACAGTCCTTTGTGGCTTTCTATCATCCACACAACGGATATGGAAACACTGTAAAAGTTGATGAGGTTGTAGAACAAAGTGCTAATAGAAGTTGCAGCAGCACAGCATTGATACTGAAATCACAACACTGATTTCCAAGAACACAGCAGGACTTGCCATACATTTTCAAGCTTCTCTGTTTGACAAGGAGGCTGGAAACATGAATCTCTAAAAGGAAATCTGTTATTTTTAAACTGTGTGGAGAGATCATGACAATACAACTCTTTACCTCTGGTTGTCATATAGGAGGACATACGTAATTTCACTAAAAGGTCACGATACAATATATAAATCCCCACACCTCAAGAGTTTCTATTGTGTTGTGGTCTAACACATGAAGTGCACATACAGTAAGGTGAATACATTATGTACTTTTCTGGGAATTTCTCAAGCCTAACAACTATAGGTAAAGGTAAGGGTTTCCTTTGCTCAAAAGCTAGTCAAATTCGACTCTAGGGGGCAGTGCTCATCTCCATTTCCAAGCTGAAGAGCCTGCACTGTCTGAAGACTTCTCCATGGTCATGTGGCACGCATAACTAAACACCAACGTGCAAGGAACGCTATTATCTTCCCACTGAAGAGGTACCTATTTATCAACTTGCAACTTCTTGCTTTCAAACTGCTGGATTGGCAGGAGTTGGGGCCAGAGATGGGAACCCACTCCCTCACGAGGCACTAGGGTCTTGAACTGCCGAACTACTGACTTTCCGGTCTGCAACTCAGCGTCTTAACCTCTGAGCCACCGTGGCCTATAACAACTATAATACGGGTATAAAAGAGCAAGAGTCCAGTAGCACCTTAAAAAGTAACAAAATATGTGGCAAGGTATGTGCTTTCATGAGTCACTGCTCACTTCTTCAGAACTCAGTCTTTAAGGTGCTACTGGACTCTTGCTCTTTTCTTCTGCTACAGACAGACTAACACGACTACCCGTCTTAATCTTCATCTAACTCTAATAAGGGACTGAAAAAATTCTCCCCTAGCTGAGCAGAAATCACTTATTGTTGCAGGACAGGTTACTTGTAAGCAGGGGTCTTGTTGTAGAAAAAGAGCTGCCGGAGCTCATTAGCATAACTCATTAGCATAACTTATTTGCATATGCCACGCCCCCTGACATCACCGGAAGTGACAGAAGGCCACACCCCCTGACATCACCGGAAGTGTGTCAGAAGGCCCGGCTACTTACCCTCCTGCTTCATCCTCATTCCCAAACGGAATGAGGATCGAAGCAGAGGGCGGGGTAAAGAAGGGGGCGGGGCTTCACCACGTGACCGCCCCGCCCCCTAGAGGTTCTCTTCCGGAGCTCCGTACCTGAGAGCTCCCCCCCGACTAGAGCCCTGCTTGTAAGTAAACAAATCTTCAGTATGATGCAGAGTGACTAAGAGTACAATCCTAAGCAGCCTTTCTAACCCTATTGACTGCAAAGAACTTAGGAGAGTGTAGCTTTGTTTAAGATTACACTGTAAGAGAGCAATCTAAGCAAGTCTACTCAGAATCCTACTCAAGTATGGGGTTTACTTTCAAGGAGGTGTCCATAGGATTCCATGGTAGGCAGTCTTCTACAGCCGCAACCAAAGCCATTTTTACAGAGTAAGTGGAATAGAGCCTGTATGATGGCAATGCTGTTTTGGTTGGAGAGCAAGAGTGGCTTTTCCTGGAGTTTTACGTAGCTTGTTGGCGATACAGTGGGAGTCCAATTTTCACCAGAAAGGTTTATATGTAGATGAAATATATATATAGATTAAATATTATTAAATACATATTACTGCAAACATAGACTTCATTTGTCATGTTCAGTCTCTTTTTGTAACCATCATTACAGAGAAATTTTCACAGCAAAGAGTCCCTACAACCCTCTTTGGAGCAAGACCCATTACAATAAATGGTACAGAGCAGTGGAAGGCCACTTTGTGTTGTTTTCATTCATTTCAAAATAACCTGCTGATAAATATTTCCCAATAGATTGTGCCCATTGTTTGGATAAACCACTTCCCTAAGCTATAGCCAGATATGTATTGCCATATTTTCCTTATTTTAAGGTTGCTTGAAACCCCTGTGATAAACACTCCAAAAGCATTATATTCACTAATCCCTTCTATTCTTGCTTTGCTGACAGAATTATTTTATGGATAGATAACACTGGTCTGAAAAAATAAAGAAAGCTCTTAAATTTCAGTGGCACTGATTTGTACATGCTCTTTAAAATTTTATTTCCCTCAATGGATACTGAAGCTTTAAATATTCATGTGATTTTAATATTGCATTGAAAAAGACAGAAGGTTGAGACCTTCTTCTATTTTAATATAATTCCTACAAAGTAAGTACCAGTTATGTATTATCGAGGCTTGATTTAGCTGGTAGTATGTCAGTGAAAAATAACAAATCTCAGCCTTGTGCTGTGAAGAGTGTTGCAGCTTCTCTTACATTATTCACTCCAGTCTCATAACTTCAGTGCCATACAAGGCATGAAATGTATTGTCAAAAATATATAGTTCAGAATACAGCACCATTAAATATTTTATCCAATTGGCAACAGTGCTGGAAATGAATTGAACCTTAAACAGGATTCTGTTCTGGGAAAAAACACATTTCATTGTGGTTCCCAGTTCAGATTCTTTAGTTATATTTTGTAAGCATTTTAAAAAATCATAGTAAAACTAGTCCGGGGTTTGTTACAGATAGCCTCGTGTGTCTGTACTGTTCCATAACCCTGCCCCCAAGTCTCCCAGCTCTTGACATTTCTCAAGATCTTATGACAGACCTGAAGTATTTCTCTCACAGTTCTGTATATACGTTTACAAATAACAATGGAATCTGTGGGAGGTTGGGATAGCACATGTGGACACTAATATATATTTTTAGTGGGGCAAGCCCCCATCCAGTACAGTGCCACTGTTATCTTAATAGTAGCATGTGTTGATTTTCAGATTATCTGAGGAAAACCACACACCACATTTACCTGACACATACACCAAGCATCACATTCAGAAGAAAGGGCCAATGAAATATATATTGTGCTTGAAGTAAATTATGATGGAACTTCTGAGGCACATGCTTTGCCCTACTCTGGTGAATTCCCGGGTTAACCTTGTCTTCCCTGTGTCTGCCACAAAGGGAAACAGACAGAACAACAAGATACAGGCTTATTTTCCTAGGAAAGAAAAGTAAATTATGGATGTTTAAGATCAACTTTATATAAACGTAATGTATTGAGAAAGTGAGATGTGGAGATACAATTTCTTTACAGATTATATATATACTAGGAATAAGGTCCATTGTAAAAATAAATACAACGAGATCTAGAAAGAGGCTCTAGGTGGGTGCCCTGGCCTTGGGCGCTCAGCGTCAGTTTGCTGTGGCAACCTCAATGGGGTATGATGACACAGAGCTTACTTTTTTCTCCATGGGAACTGATCTCTGCCATCTGAAGAACAGTAGTAATTCTGAGTGATCTCCAGCCTTCCCCTGGAGATTGGGAACAGTGGTTCCCCAGGAGGAAATGCCTGGTTTGGAGGGTAGAGTCTAGTCTATGGCATTGTACCTGTCTTGGAGGTAGCAACCCTTGTGGAGAGGGTGGGGTAGAAATTAATTAAATAAATATCTCCTTCCCAGCCAACCTTCAACATACCAATATTTACCCCTCTGACTTCAGCTTTCCATCTCCCCCCCACACCTGGAGCCTCTACCTAGGAAAAGTACAGTCTTTCTCCGCAGTGGGGATCCAAGCACGAGGGGAAACAGCCTCAGGAGGGTATAATGACTCAGAGTCCACCCTGCAAAACAGTCATTTTCTTCAGGGGAACTGATCTCTGCCATCTGGAGAGCAGTTTTAATTCTGAATGATCTCCAGCCCTCACCTGGAGAATGGCAGCAATGGTTCTCCAGGAGGACATGGCTGGTTTGGAGGTTGGAGTCTATGTACCTGTCTGAGGTCCCATTCCTCCTCAAACCACACCCTCTCCAGACTCCACCTCTCAAATCTCCAGGAATTTCACAACCCAGAGGTGGCAACCCTACTGCCTTCCCAGCCAACCATCAACATACCATTATCTGCCCCTCTGACTTTAGGTTTCCATCTCTTCTCCCCTCCCTGTAGCCTCTAACTAGGAAAAGTACAATCTTTCTCCACAGTGGTGACCAAAGCAGCTCACATCATTCTCCTCTCCCCCTTTTGATTTGCACAACAACCTTGTGAGGTAGGGTCTGTGAGCAGTCTGAAATCACCTAATCAGCTTCCCATAGGAAGAACCTGGGTCTGGAAGACCCTGCTCTGAAGCGCTAACTGCTACGTCACACTGTCTGTCTTGGGGGGGGGCACCTCTGCAGGGTATAATGACACAGAGCCCACCATTTTCTCCAGGGGAACTGATCTCTGTCATCTGGAGAGCAATTGTAATTCTGAGTGATCTCCAGCCCTCACCCGGAGATTGTCAACAATGGTTTCCCAGAAGGAAATGGCTGGTTTGGAGGGTGGAGTCTATGGCACTGTGCCTGTCTGAGATCCCACCCCTTAACAAACCCCATCCCTCAAATCTCTAGGAATTTCCCAACCTGAAGGTGGCAACCCTATCTCCTTTCCAGCCAACCGTCAGGCTACCTGTATCTTCCCCTCTGACTTCAGCTTTCCATTTCCCCCACCACCACCTTCAGCCTCTACCTAGGAAAAGCAGCTTACATCATTCTCCTCTCCCCCTTTTGATCTGCTCAACAACCCTGTGAGATAGGTTAGGATGAAAGTCTGTGACTAGTCCAAAATCACCCACTCAACTTCCACAGCAAAAATCTGGGTCTAGCAGACCCTGCTCTAAAGTGGTAACTGCTACGTCTAGGGTAGCCAACCTCCAGGTGGAGCCTGAAGATCACCAGGTATCACAACTGAACTCCAGATAACAGATCTCTCCCCCCCCCCAGAGAAAATAACTTCTTTGGAGGGTGGGCTCTATGGAATTCTATTCATCTGGGGCCTCTCCCCTCCCCAACCTCTGGCTTCCTTAGACTCCACCACAGAATATCTAGGAATTTCCCAACCTGGAGCTGGCAACCCTGGTCAGGACTGGCTCCAATGATTTCCTCACAAAGGCCTGGAAAGGGCTTCCTTCCTTTGCCTTTTTACTGACAGAACCAAGCTTGGTTGCCTAGCAACAGCCACTGAGGTAAAAATTAGACCCACAGGAGCCAAGAAGGAGAAGTGTCTTCATCAGGAGAGACAGCCATTTTGATAGTTTATTCTGTGAGGGAAGAGTATCCAGGCTGGCAGTGGGCAGGGGAGAGGAGTGGACCCAGCCTCCAGCCAATGGCATGCGAGTACTCTTGAGTGGTGGTTGATGGAACACACTGCACAGCCAATGGGAGAACTGGAAATTGCCAATACATAAGGGAATTATATACAGAGGATATTGTTTCTGAATGGAGAGGAAGCCAGTATCTGCCAGGCTACTTCTGACTGTAAGAGCGGTCAACTTTTTCCATAGGTTTCCTAACCCTTTAGAGCCTTTTAAATGTAGACCACAGTCTGCCCTGTAGCTTTCAGGCTGCCTCACTAAACAGTCGCCCCCACCCAAGCATCTGGAGATAGAGACAAAATTCCCTAACCTGCCTAAGAGATCATAAAATCATAGAAGCATAGAATGTTAGAGTTGGAAGGGATCTTGCAGGTCATCTAGTCCAACCCCCTGCACTCTGCAGGAGCATAGCCAAAAGATGGCTCTGCAACATACCTGAAAGATGCAGGTCATCTAGTCCAACCCCCTGCACTCTGCAGGAGCATATCCAAAAGAAAGCCCTACAACATACTTGAAAATGTCCAGCGAAGGAGCATCCACCACCTCCCAAGGCAGACTGTTCCGCTGCTCAACCACTCCTACAGTTAGGAAGTTTCTCCTGATATTTAGCTAGTAAAGACTCCCTTGTAATTTCCACCCATTAGATCTAGTCTTGCAATCTGGAGCAAGAGAGAATAGATCTGCTCCATCTTCTACATGACAGCCCTTCAAATACTTGAAGACTGCAATCATGTCCCCTCTAAGCCTTTTCTTTCCTTTCCTTTTCTTTCTGAAAGATAGCCCTACATACCTACAACATACCTGAAAGATGGTCATCCAGCCTTCGCTGAAAACACCCAGCAAAGGAGCATCCACTACCTCCCAAGGCGGACTGTTCCACTACTCAACCACTCTTACAGTTAGGAAGTTTCTCCTGATATTTAGCCGGTAACAACTCCCTTGTAATTTCCACCCATTAAATCTAGTCTTGCAATCCGGAGCAAGAGAGAATAGATCTGCTCCATCTTCTACATGACAGCCCTTCAAATACTTGAAGACTGCAATAATGTCCCCTCTAAGCCTTCTCTTTCCCTGGCTAAACATACCCAACTCTTTCAGCCTTTCCTCATAAGACTTGGATTCCAACCCTCTCACCATCCTGGTTGCCCTCTTCTGGACACACTCGAGCTTGTCAACATCCTTCCTAAAATGTGGTGCCCAAAACTGGACACAGTACTCCAGGTGAGGCCTGACCATAGCAGAATAGAGCGGAACTACCACCTCCCTTGATCTGGACACAATGCTTCTGTTAATGTATCCTAAGATTGCATTAGCTTTCTTCACAGCCACATCACACTGCAGGCTCACGTTTAGCTTGTGATCAACTAGAACACCCAGATCCCTTTCACATCTGCTGCTGTCAAGCCAAGTCCCCCCCCATTCTATATTTGTGCCTTTGATTTTTTGTATCTAAGTGTAGGACTTTGCACTTATCTCTACTGAAATTCATTTTGTCTCAGCCCACTGTTCCAGCCTATCTAGATCATTTTGAACCCTAACTCTGTCTTCTTAAGAATTAGCAATCCCAACCAGCTTCACGTCATCTGCAAATTTGATAAGCATCCCCTCTATGTCTTCCTCCAGGTCATTTATAAAAACATTGAACAACATCCGGCCTAGAACTGAGCCCTGCAGCACTCCACTCGAGACTTCCCTCTGCGTAGACGCAGAACCATTTACGAGCACTCGTTGGGTACGATTTTTCAACCAACCATGAATCCATCCAACGGTTGCACCATCCAGCCCACACTTAACCAGCTTATCCTCAAGGATATCATGAGAAACTTTGTCAAATGCTTTACTGAAATCTAGATACACTATATCCACAGCATTGCCGGAGTCAACCATTTTAGTAACTCTGTCAAAAAAGGAGATAAGGTTGGTCTGGCATGACTTATTCTTGATAAATCCATGCTGGCTACTACCAATTTACTCATTCCGTTCAAGGTGCTCAAGGACAGAGCGTTTAATAATCTGCTCTAGAATTTTCCCAGGTATTGATGTCAAACTGACAGGCCTGTAATTTCCCGGGTCCGTCTTTTCCCCCTTCTTGAAGATTGGGACAACATTCACTCTTCTCCAGTCTTCCAGCACAACACCAGTACTCCAGGACATCTCAAAGATTAGAGCCAGAGGCTCTGAAATAACATCTGCAATTTCTTTTAACACCATGGAACCCTATTTGAACAGAAATCAGATAAGCTGTTCTTTTACCCTCTGTGCCTTCCTTCTCCCCTCTTTCTCTGAGTGTCCGAAGGGCCTTGATTGGCTGTTTTTGGCTTTGTCTACCAAACCTCCAGGATACAAAGGGGATTGACAGATATGAAAAAGGGGACAGACTTGGCTCTGTCCATCATAACATTTTAATGACTTTTAAAAATTTTATTTTAAAAAGAATTCACACCAAACACAAATGTAAACAACATTCATCCATTGACTCAAATTAAGCATTTCCCCCCTCCAGTTTACCATATGATCATTTTACTATCCAGAATGGCTGAATGTGAGGGCTGCAGCGTTAATGTTAGGTGCAGTGACAAGATTTAATAAGATGTAGCTGTGCAGAAGTGGGCAGAAAATTCAAGATGAAGATTGCATCTGGATGGGCTTTGCAAATGAGAGTTGTTGAAAAATACAGTAAGCTTTTCACACATAGCACTTGCCATCTGCAGTGCAAATGAAGACAGGTGCTGGTTGATTGCACATACATTTCAGTTGCATTTGGGGTGTCCTATATAACCTGAATTACTTGGACAGTGTGTTTTGTACCTTTGCTCTGATGCATCTCATCAGTATGAGACAAACAGGACTAATGAGCTAAAATGCCATTTAATCATTTGAAAAAAGATCTTTGCCCCCAAATTTTTAGAGTTTTCAATTGCAGTTATGGTAGTATTATTTATTAGATTCACATCCTGTTTTATTCCATGGTTTTGAGTGGCTTACAGCAGTTTCTCCAAATTCAGATTCTTCTGTCAACAACGGTTCACAACCTAAAACATTAAATGGGTGTTTTAGTCAAAGAAGCCAAATGGAGGAAAGATGAAATTTCATACTCAGAAAATTAATTCCCTGTAAACCCAAACACCCATACCATGCCATATATAACCAGTCTGAACAGACATGAAAAGGTATTATGTTCTAAACATTACCAATGTTTGTTGAATACCTGTAAATAATAGCCTAGATGAGGACCATACCTTAATCCCAGGAGCGAGGTGATGGTGTCTCTGGAATACCCAAGAGGGAAGGTAGATGTCCAAGTCCAGTTCCTTCAGAGAAATTCTAAACAGGACTATTCAGAAGGACTGTCATAAGTATGGGCTTTTTTGTTTTTCATTATATTAATTTTTTCTCATTAGGGAAAGGCATAGAAAATATCTGTTGGCTAAATCTATAATAGTTACAAATGGGGCAGTGACTGGAGGTGGGAATCATGTGGAATGTAAAGGCACAGAAACTTTGTAAAGCCTTCAAACTCAGAAAGTACAATAGGGCCTAGTCCCTCAGGCCTTGCACAGTTCATAACAAGAGATAAAACATTTCTTTTACTTCTGCTGATGCCACTACTATTACTCCTGAGCTCACAGGGGAATTTTCAAGAAAACACATCCAAAAATGCTACTCTTGAGAATGCAATCCAGAAACTCTTTGCTCAAGGCAGTCCAATGCCATCACTGGTGTTATTACAATGAGAATGTTCTAATGACTGTAACCACAAAAATAATTATATGTACCAATAGTAAAACTATTATAATAGGATCTGTCCAGCCACAATTAAGTTTCAATCAATCCCACTGATTTAGGTGGCTTTATTTATTTATTGTATGGCAGAGTTACACACAGGAAACATGTAATAATATAAAATATGTAACCAAGTTGCTACAATGGGTATGCAAAACAATTGGGTAAGCTTCCCTAAATACTAATCTCTCAGTTTTCAATCCACTCAGTTGCAGCTGAGAAGAGTTCAAAGAGTTCCATCACATCTCCCTGGAAAGCTTGAAGCTCACATTCCTGTGACAGATGGAAAATAGTTGGTGGGCTGCACCACAATCACATTCGGGTCCTGGTATTTTGCTCCATTTAAACAACAGGTCTGCACAACTGCCAAAGCCTGTTCATATTCTATTAGCCATGGCAAGTCAAATCCTGCAGACCTCTCGCTGGTGTTTATTGCCTTGGCTATATTTCTCCCACTAGTTGAACCCAAACAGATTAACTAAGTTCATTATTTTTTTAATCTGTCAAAATATCTTCATTATTCTGCATGCTAATTCATTGCCCTCTCTCTATATGTATGACTTATTTCTATTTCCATTTCATTGTTTCTGAAGAAGTGTGCGTGCACACAAAAGCTCACACCTTGAATATAACTTTGTTGGTCTTAAGAACATAAGAACATAAGAGAAGCCAATGTTGGATCAGGCCAATGGCCCATCTAGTCACACAATGGCCAAAAATACCAGGTGCCATCAGGAGGTCCATCAGTGAGGCCAGGACACTAGAAGCCCTCCCACTGTTGCCCCCCCAGCACCAAGAATACAGTGCATCACCTGCCCCAGCCTGTGAGTTCCTATCTATACCTTGTGGTTAATAGCCACTGATGGACCTCTGCTCCATATGTTTATCCAGTTCCCTCTTGAAGCTGTCCATGCTTGTAGCCGCCACCACCTCCTGTGGCAGTGAATTCCATGTGTTAATCACTCTTAAAGGTGCCACTGGACTCAAACTTTGTTCTACTGCTAGACATGTGTCAGCTCAGCTACTCCGTCCCCTCTCCCCTCATGTCCACTGAACAGAAAATATAGCAATGAGACATTGGATCAACAATCATCCCCTGTATCCCCCCCCCAAGATATATATATCAATGTTGTAGTTCGAATTATTATAATAGTGCTATTTATGAACAGGGTCTTACTTGGACTGAATTTTGATCGTGGCCTATTTGAATGCATATCCCAGTTTGTAAAAGCAATAGGTTTTTTTAAAAAAGCAATTTTCTGTTTAAATGGGCAAACCTATTAACTGAGGATGAAGTATTAGATTAATTAGACTACAATGAATCTTACTTTTAGGAGAATGCTTTTCCCACTGTGCATGGTGGGGCCTACATCCAAAAATTTAGACAGCCGATTCGTATTCCAGTGTGATTGTATAGCTAACCATTTTCCATTTAAGCAGAGACTTAAGTAGGGGGAAACAGTCTATGAGAGAAAGAGCTGATTAAATTTTTTTTTCCAAAGCAACTTTTGCTGATGCTGACAAAATACAAAGCAGGCAATAATTATTTTTACAATACATTTTCATTACTAATGCAATTATGGTGGTATGGAAATCTGAAGTCATGCTCGAGGGACTGTGGATTCAGGGGTGCCAGAAAAAAAATGTGTTTGCTCTTTCACCTTCTGCTGTTAAATGCAATAGAATTAAATTAGAGCACTGGTGGGATAACAGGATTACAGCAGAATCATCATTTCCTGCAGCATTTCTCCTTTACATTTGACCTTTGCAAGAGTTCATTATGTTGGACTTGATAGATCATGCTCTTATGGGGAAAAAACCATCCTGAATACATGAAAGCTATTAAGAGAATAAACAGATGTTATCTATGTTGTGTGTTTCTCTGCATGCTGTTGTCTTTCACAAGCAAGTCTGCAACACACACATACACACACACACACACACAAAACACAACGTAGATATGTTAATTAATTAATTAATATTAAGGTCAAGTTTACCAGAGGATATAAACACCTAAATGAGAAAGAAACCCAGAATACAATGATAAAAATATGATACAATAATTCTTTAATGAGTAATACAAATTGTGTGTATACATTTTTATCATTCCAGCAGTCAATAAAGAACAAGCATTTCCCTGGATGTTAGCTTGGATTTCATGGCCAATCTCTGCTGATTGAAGGGACTTCTGTCAGTGGAACAGGACTTCCTTGTGTCTCCCCTGCCACAGTAACTGCAAATGATCTCTGAAATATTGCTCCTGGGGGACTCCCCAAGAACAGAATGAAAGTGGAGTCAGAGGATTGCAGCAGGTGAGGAGAATTATTGAAAACTGCCTCCCTCCATTAGTAGAAATCATCCAGGGGTTCCAAGATATTGCGTATTTGTTGTTCTTCTCCATCCCAAATAATGTTGGTTAACAGTCCAATAACCCTGCTGTGTTGATTGGGGTGGGTGCCCTTACTTCTTATGCCTAGTCCAGTGTAACTTCAATGTAACATAGTAGTAACCATTTGTGTTGTAAGCAGTAGTGGACAAAGCAGAACAATACAGTAGAATCAAGAAAGTATCTAGCAGTAATGGTGGATTTTCCTAAAGCAGTGATGGGCAGTTCTGCTACCATCCACAGATGATTGTACATAGATGATTACTCTGGATTAAGAATCAGATATGAAACCAGTCAACAAAAAATGACTCTATTCAATTTCCCTAAAAACACAACCAGGCAGCTGCAAAAATACCACAATGACCTTCCCAGAGCAGACTACTGGGGTGAACAGGTCAGTAATTCATATTTATAGCCATGGTGGCCTCCACAGAGACAGAACATGGTAGTATGAGTACAGCCTGAAAACAACCATTTTGCTATGCAATCAGACAGGAATACATAAAGATGAAAAGACTAACATTCCAAGCACAACACCGAGCCATCTCCACAGTAGGAGGGTATGACGCCCCGTCTAACTTCCCTCCCTCATAGGCAAGATTTCCACTCTATTTTTCTTTCCCTTTTGTGACTGAGCCACCTTAGTTGTCTGTTTTCTTCTTTCCTGAAGAATTCTGGCTGTCCCACTGTCACAGTATAATATTTTGGCTGTTTGCTCAGCCCAGGAACCCAAGGGAAGGAATGGGAGCCCCCTTTTGTTTGTCTTGGAGATTTCTTTCAGCAACAATGTGTCTTAATAAAGTTTCATTTAACGGTCTTGGTCTCCTGGAAGTTAGTACTTTCTTCCTATATTTATTCTTCCTGTATTTAATGTGGGATTACAAATTTCCGTTTGACTCTTGAGGAGTCTAAGACCATTTCCCTTTTCACACAAACCAGGGGTCTGTTTTGAGTTGAACCCACTGAATAGCTGGGTAAGAAATATACTCTTTCTAGGAGCAATAATTTTTCTGTTTGGCTAGACTGGCAGTTTCAACCTACTGTCCAGTTTCTTCTGTTTAACCTAAACCCCACTTCTGGAGACTGTGAATCAATAGAATTCAGCTAGGGCTGACACTTAAACTTTAAGTTCTGATTTCTGAACTTTTCCTCAAATGTGATGGTACACAGTAAGGGCAAGAGTTGTGTATCTTCACTTCCCAAGTGAACTTGTCTGTTTCCCTCAGACCAACACACACACTCCTCCTGACTGGCAACTGCCAAGTCAAAATCCAAACAACACTGACTCCTGTGACAAGACTGACAAGCAGGGGTCTTGTTGTAGAAAAAGAGCTGCCGGAGCTCATTAGCATAACTCATTAGCATAACTTATTTGCATATGCCACGCCCCCTGACATCACCGGAAGTGACAGAAGGCCACACCCCCTGACATCACCGGAAGTGTGTCAGAAGGCCCGGCTACTTACCCTCCTGCTTCATCCTCATTCCCAAACGGAATGAGGATCGAAGCAGAGGGCGGGGTAAAGAAGGGGGCGGGGCTTCACCACGTGACTGCCCCGCCCCCTAGAGGTTCTCTTCCGGAGCTCCGTACCTGAGAGCTCCCCCCCGACTAGAGCCCTGCTGACAAGACTTTTTAAAGCTGTCCTCAGCTGACGCTGACCAATCAGAGAGAAGGGGGTCGGTCACACAGTCAGCAGCCTGTCAATCAAACTGTGCTTTACAGTGAGGCATTAATCCCTAATTTCCCAGTTCACTGCTTTTAATGCACTAAGCATCCTGGTTTTGGAGGTCAGTTCATTACACATGTGAACAAATTTAAATGAATGCTACAAGGCAAAGTTTGTTTTGAATAGTCTGCCAGCAAAAATAGGGGACAAGTAGGTCTAAAATTCAAGGCTTTCACTCCACACAAAAGCTCCCAGGTGCCTAGACCACAACATAATCCCTAGTATAGAGAAAGGCAGAGATGAAAGGTCTCTCATGTCCAACTGTATCATAGTAAAGGTAAAGGTAAAGGTTCCCTTGCTCGAAAGCCAATCGAATCCGACTCGAGGGTTGTGGTGCTCATCTCTGTTTCAAAGCCGAAGAGCCAGTGCTGTCCGAAGACGTTTCCGTGGTCATGTGGCCGGCATGACTAAACACCAAGGCGCACGGAATGCTGTTACCTTCCCACTGAAGTGGTACCTATTTATCTACTTGCAATTTCTTGCTTTCGAACTGCTAGGTTGGCAGGAGCTGGAACTAGAGACGGGAGCTCACTCCATCTTGCGGCACCCGGGTCTCGAACTGCTGAATTTCTGACCTTCCACAGCCTGCAGTTCAGCATCTTAACCACTTGAGCCACCGCAGCTCCTTGTATCATAGTGGAACAGCACAAATTTAGCATGCCTGCAGTCCCAGGTTTGTGGTAACATAGGCTGTGAGGATTCCCCCCCCCCATACTTGACAATACTGTACTAAGTGCTTCTCATTGTCTTTACCAGTGCATGGTGGGAGGTTACCTGAATTGGTCAATAGGAGCCCAGTTTCTGCATAGTTCTTAGTTGCCTATGTATTCTGTATGGAGAATTCGATCTGATGAGGGAGGCTTGTTCAGCCAATACACAGTGCATGAGAGACATGTATGAGGATAGTAAGTCTAGAAGTCCTGCTTTGAGGTACTGTCTACCTATTGTCTACCCTTGCTTGTTGTTTGAGATGCCCCAGTTAGGAGTGGAGCTGAGTTTACAGATGAGTTTTGCATTTGAAGTCTTGAAACAGTGCACCTGAAAGGGTTCTGACAAGTTCCTATCACACTTGTGTATAGCTATAAAATACTACTAGTGTTACCATTTTAAAGCTGTTTTTCAAACCTTAGGACCTATAATTTGATTTAGGAAGTTAGTCCCTATCTATGCCCAGGCACCACCCAGGAGCATAATGTCAAATCTTTATACCATTTTTTTTCCAGAAAAGAGTTCTCATTGTCCTGTGAGATGAGAAGCCTATATATATTACCAATTAGACCTTTCTTAACACCAGGTGTTATCAATTTTTTTTTTTTAAAGGACAGAATTCTTTCAACACACCATCTTCTAACAAGGCAGTATAACACAACTAATGTGAAAGAATACAAAGGGGGGGTTTCAATGGGTACGTTTTGTTTATAGGTTTTTGATAAAGTACATTATCATACCATAGATTTATCAGAACAATGTTTGCATCCAGTGGAACCTGTAGGACCAACAAAGTTTTATTCAAGGTATAAGCTTTTGTGTGCAATCACACTTCTTCAGATACAGTGATTAGGATTTTTTAATTAAATGGAATGACAACGACGGGATTAGGAGCCGCCTGCGGAAGATCTGGCATAAATTTGCATGGCACTGACACTGCTGGATTAGCTTTGGACTATCTACAGGACAATATCACCCCTAAGGAAATGATTGATACCACGATGAAACTATTCAAAGACCACCTTGTTACATGAAGCACTTTATTATTGTTATTGTTATTATCTATGATCTTATGGTTTTTATCTGGTTTTATGTATGGGCTTATGCCCCTTGTAAGCCGCCCTGAGCCCACTTGCAGGGAGGGCAGGTTAAAAATGTTAATAAAAATGAATTCAAATTAAAAAATAAATCTTTTTTTTAGGTTTTTTACCAAAGAAAGCAGTGATCAAACTATTTTTTCTTTTCTCTACAGTTTTTGAGGAGTTTCCACTTCTTTAAGTTTTTGCCACTCAGTTCCACGCATAGCAACGTAGCCTTCCAAAATTCCCTGTGCAACATTAACATTCTGCATTTTTTTCTGTATTGCTGTCTTCAATCATTCATTAGCTTCTTTGAACAGATGATTAGATGCTTCAGAAGTTGCCTGATGGTTCTTTTTTGTCAGTGATGCTTTACTTTCTATCACAGCAATTTTTCCCTAGACTCTTCTGCTTGTTTAACCTTATCTTCCATCTCTTTAGTTAAATGTATCTCCTCCTCTTTCTTTTTTCTTCCTCCTCTTTCTTTTTTCTTCCTCCTCTTTCAATCTTTTTTGTACATTATGTATCGCTTATGTGCATCTTGTCCTATAGCAATAAGTTTTGATGTCATGGGAACCAGCTCAGGTTTATTTCCGTAGGTTTTCAATGTATCTTTGATCAACAAAATTGCACTCAATGTTCGTTTACCAGTGGAAGTCTTGTCCTCAGTCAAAGCCCATCTTGACACAGAAAAACGCCTGTCAATGTCAGCATTGCCATGTGATAGAGACAATGCAGTCTTGATAACTTTAGCTAACTCTTGATATTTCCCCCCCACACTACATTAGTTTTCTTTAAAATGTTATCCCCAAAACTATCAATTCTTCCTTCAAAAGCTGGGCAGTCTGTCTCCATCTGCAATATTTTCCATTTATCAATTAGAACAACTTCTTTTGTATCAATAGGGAGTTCTCTGGCAACTGAAATATATCTTGACAGCTTTTTTGGGTATTCACAAGAGAAGGGTTTAAACATCTCAGAGCTTTCAGCAAACCACAACCTTCCATTGCCTTTTCAATCAAGTATTTGCATCCAGCAACATAATGCTCTTTGGCATTTTTCATAACACCAAGAAATCTTTTTCTGGAAGATGTGCAAGTTCCTTTTTAACTTCCCATGAAACAACATCGTCTCTCATGGGTAACAAGTTTTTCAAATCAAATAACTCATTCACATCATAGTTATCTTCAGAAACAGACTTGCAAACACGTCTAGCCAGTTTCCCTAACAGTTCTTGTAGCTGAAAGTGCAGGATGTGAATTAAAGGTTCATCTCATTGGAATCTTTTGGTGAAGCTAGTGAAAAGTTCTGCAGAAGATATAGTGAAGTACAATTCTGCTCTGATAGTTGAACAACGTAAAAGATGGGTGATCTTTCTGTATGAACTAGACTGTAACACAGCCTGATTCTTTGTTGATGGAATTAATTTAAGAAAGTAATGATTTACTCCTTCCCACTGTTTGAGCAGTCTCTCGGCAGCAGAGAGAAACGTAAGCCACCTAGAAGGAGAATGTTTGAGCAGGGGTCGTTTCGTAGAAAAAGAGCTAGGGGAACTCATTAGCATAACTCATTAGCATATGCCACAACCTCTGACATCACCGGAAGTGTGTCATAAGGCCACACCCCCTGACATCACCGGACGTGTGTCATAAGGCCACACAACCCGCCCCCAACGGTCCCGGCCGCCGCTGGCCTTGCAGCTCCACTGCCGAGCCCCATGAGGGGCCCGGCGGTGGACCTGCAAGACCGGCGGGAGTGCAAGGAAGCCCCGCGAAGGCCCTCCCTGGCCCCAGGCAGGCAGGGGTGGGGAGAGGCATGGAGGAAGCAACTTACCCTCCCTCTTCTCCTGCCTCCTCCTGGCTGAATGAGGGCCGGAAGCGGGGCGGCCGGAAGCAGGGGGTGGGGCTTCGTCATGTGCCCCGCCCCCCGTACCTCACCCGGGGGAACTGCGATCCCCCGCGATCCCCCCCGAAATGACCTCTGTGTTTGAGGAATTGCTTTTGAGGTAATTTGAGATCTTCTTGTACCTTTTCGTATTCCTCTACCCTTGCTGGCCAGCCCTCAAAGTAGTGGTAAACAGCAATAGCTAATTCAGATGCATCTTCACCAAAAGTCTGCAAGGCTTTCAGATATGAGTTGTTAACAATGTGAAGGAGGCAGGTCCCGATATCAACTAATCCACATGACCTCATTTCAATCAAATTTTCATTGAAAAGTCTGTGAACTTTCTTATTCACATTAGGCATTTAAGGGTGGGGGGGAGGTTTGGGAGGTTATCAAAGACTGTTAAAATATGGCAAGAGCATTACTGTTTTAAGCATATTTGTATTTTAAGTCAGAAAACCCTTTAATTGTGTTTGTTGGTGTCCTATGTAAAGTTAATATCTTCGCTACCTGGCATTACATTTTATAACACACATGTCCTGGCCTGACAAAGTCCCATTTATGTCAGATCTGGCCCTTGTAACAAATGAGTTTGACACCCCTGCTCTAGAGTGCAGTGCTACCAGACCATGGCCCACTATGCATGGGGGAAATGGATCATAAACATAATCGTCACCATATAACCCTCTCCCTCACAAAGTCTACAACACTTGCAAACAGTTAAGGTACAGTTTTTCAAACTGTCAACAATTGCCTGTTAGCCACTTTATTCACTTTTTCATGCCATCCTTTTCATGCTCGCAGGGAGGGCGGGGTATAAATGCAATTAATTTAATAAATAAAAATAAATAAAATAACATTAATGATGATGAGAGCAATAACCTTGCCTGTGTTCTACTCAGTCTTTCTCTTCAACACCCATGGATACATACAGTGCCCTTTAAGCAGAGTTACACCTTTCTAAGTCCATTTATTGCAATCTAAAATGGTATAATTCTGCTTAAGTTTACACTGTAATTCAAGCTAATCTTCATTTTTTCCTTTTTTATTAATAGGGATATGATGGATTTTTAAACAAAACAGCAACTGCATAGTACCCAGGTACCAACTCCTCCGTTCTAAAAATCCACTATACTACTACAGGGAGCAATATGGAAGCAATTTGAATTTGAAAGTTGGAAGTACTACCTAATTCCTTTTTTGTAAAGTCCTCTTTAGATAACAGGGCTGTGAACAACTAATAAATCAATATATTTTGGATTTGCAAGACAAAATAATTCATTTGCATAAACTGGAAGGATAATAGTTTTTTCCTCACAATGAACAATCATTCATCATTATATAGAAGATCAG
This sequence comes from Gekko japonicus, assembly GCF_001447785.1. NCBI lineage: Eukaryota > Metazoa > Chordata > Lepidosauria > Squamata > Gekkonidae > Gekko > Gekko japonicus. Next base: position 989,135 of record NW_015159718.1, read on the forward strand.
CAAGCATTTTAATATGAAATGGAGCAATTGTAGAATTATCTTCTGAGTGTCCTAATTAGTGAAATGCAGGTGGCTATTCTGCTACTGTTATTTATGGAACAGAAGAGACCAAATATAATGTACATGGCAGGCCATGTCTATAACTTTTTCCTTTTACCTTTAGAAAGGACAAGTGGAGAACCTGCAAGGACTTGTGGGGAGCATCTCATTTCCCACTTCCTTAATGCCCTCTTTCACTTTCCTGAAAGCCCCTGTAGACTCTTCTTCCCTTTTCTTGCTGCCTTTCTACCCACCAGTCAACCTACCTTTATCCCCCCCTTCTGTTTTCAGCTTTCCTTCCTTACTCCCCGTGGAAGCCCCTCTCCAGGAGATCTATGACCTGGTAGCATGGTGCTAGCTGAGCTGGGCCCATAAGTACTGGAGAAATCTGGAAGGACTTGGGGAGGGTACCTCTTGCATCCCTTCCTCACACTATTTCCTCTTTCACTCATCCTAGCACCTCCCATATATTCACCTCTCCTGGTTTCCCTCTCTCCTTCACACTCACCCACCAATTTAAATTATCTGCCCCCCATCTTATTTATTTACTTCATTATATCCTGCCTTTCTCCACAATGGGAACCCAATGTAGCTTACATCATTCTCCTCTCCTCCATTTTATCCTCACAACAACCCCATAATGTAGGTTGAGAATGTGTAGCTGACCCAGCAAGTTTCCATGGCAGAATGGGGATTCAAGGTCCCAGACTGACATGCACCATACTGACTTTTCAGAGTGGCAGTGGTTCAACAGTGGCAAAGCCAGGACTAGGTGTGTCATGCAAGTTCAGTGGTAAAAAGTCACACAGTCGCTGCTGCCAGACCTGTCCCCCAATGACTCTTCCCTTACAGGTCAAAACAGCCCCAGATAGGGTGTCCCCCCTGTTAGCTGAATTGCTTTATTTACAGCAATTGGCAATTTATAAATGGGTTCTTGCCAAGTATACCAAGGTCCTGTTCCCAACAAGAGTTACCAGTAAAGGATTCGAGGCTGTTGTAGTTTAAAATAGATGTCTTTTACTTAAGAATATATCTCATACAAACAATACTGATGCACTCACACATCCAATCAAGTTCCTTAGAATTACAGTATTAAAATAAGCACAGTTGCATTAGCAGGTAGGGGTGATGGTGGGTGATACTTATCTGTCTTGCAGCTTGGTTGTCCCAATGAAGAATGGATGGGAAGAAATAGAAAACAAAGGGAATTCATACACGACCAGAACCAGCCAGAACGTGTGGGTCTCTTGACTGCAGATCAAGAGATCAAAGTAGAGGCAAGGGTTTGGGGATAGCAAGTGGGGCTCAAGGGGAATAAAAGCAGATAGGGAATGTTGCAGGGGGTTTGCTAGATAGGAAGGGCCAGGTGAATGGTCCTTATTTTTCATAGTGGGTTCAAGAGATGGGTGGTAACTGTTCTAACCTCTTGGCCCACCTACCTGTTAGTCCGTCCCAAAAACAATCCTATTGGTTGCATATAGGGAGGGTGGTTACCTAAGAGGGGTGGCCAATATTGAAACCTAAAACCTTGCTCAAAGGATGGCATCTGGACAGGTGTGAAGACCTTGGCGTCATGATACTCCATTGTGGTGTTGATGAAGCTGGCCATTCTCATTGTGAACCAAATGTCCATTTGGCAGGAAATACCAAAGCAGGAACAAAGCAGTTGATGGGTGGTATGTGACCACAAACAGTTCAGCAATGGGGGCTGTCTCTGCTCAGAGCTGTTGTTTCTCATTACTCACAATAATGGAGGTGTGTGCTTCTTTCACCAGGCTAGTAACCGTGTAGCTGAAACCTTATTCACATGTAAGGCTTGGGCAGGCACCTTCTATGTGTAGCATCACAACAGTTGACTTAAAGTGTACAGTTCTTTGAATCTATGTGTGTGTGCACAGTCCATTGTGTGTAGCAATAAATATAGTTCATAAAGTAAATATCAAGTTCATTCTCTAACACCCCTACATTGCCTTTTACTAACAGAAGTCCAGCAGAAACCAACCCTGGAATGCTAGCCAACTGTTGTGGTTGCCTAGCAACAACCACTGAAGGCATCCATTTCTTAAAGCTACAAGCATTCCTTTGATCATGTTGGAGGTTTTTTTATCCTCCCCCCCAATTTATTTTTTGAAAGATTTCAGACTTTTCTGCAAACCTGAGGCATTTTTTCAGGTTTGTCAAAAGATTAAACTTGTCCATTCCCAGCTGCACTCTCTGGATTTAAGGATCCTCAGATTTGTCCAGGTTGACTACTAGAAAAAATAAGTGGGGACCCACAAAAGTCGTGTATGTGTGTGTGTGATATCGTCCTCCCAGCTGCTGGGCAAGCCACTTGCTGGGCAATCTGCCCAACAGCAAGGCTGCCTCGGCTTCTTTCCCCCTCCTGTCCCCTAGCTGCCCAGCCCACCTGACTCACCCACTCACCTTTGTATTGCTGCATTCTTAGGCATGAAAATCTCTGGTGTGTACATGGAGATCAGTTTTCTATCAGGTGTATGAACAATGACACTGCACATGGAGAATCCCCTGAGACTGAATGACATTTAAAAGAATGGATTAACTCTTGCTTGGGTGGGGTTTTTAAAATGGATACCAAAGCACTGGACTGGGCCAGCATAGCTGCTACTATTTATATTTTCAGATATAATAGGTAGAAAAATGGTGTATAATGATATAAGGGATGCCATTTCAAAGATCTTTTTGTACCTGTGGACCCACTCTATAATATTTCAGTTTCATAGCCTCACCTGTTACATTACTTGGAATTAAGCATATCACCTCATAAGATACAAAGGAGTCCTGAGACAATATTGTTAACAGATCTGGATTTTTAAAAAAGAAAAAAAGCCTTTAAATTTCTTATAGGTAAACTAATTACAAATATATAAACCTCCTCCTGTCCTTGAAGACAATGGATAATAACTGAAACAAAGTTTAGATGTAGATTTGAAATAATACCCTCATAACTGAACTTTAAACAAGAGATTTCCTCATAGCTTTACAATGTTTTCCCAAACTGTTTTCAAATAGCAGCCTGTTCTGATTATTACCCCCACATGCCTGATAGCTTTCACTGAATTTGATCACAGCTATCGGAATTAGGACTCCCCAGGAGAATGTATTTAGTCTCATTTCCCAGGATGCCTTTTCTTACGGAATAAACTGCAGTCCTCCCAGGTTCCTGATAGTATTAAGTATGTGATACTTCTTAAAGTTTGAAAATGCTGGCAGGAATACTAATAGGAGAATTTCCCTTCTGATACTTGGCTTGTTCTAATATTTTGAAACGTTATCCCTAATGTTTACACAGCACAGAAGCTTGCAATTTCTATTATATCTAGGTTTGATCTTTCACTGGATTTTTTTTGTTGCTAGTATGATTTTTCCTCCCTGCAGCCAGGGCTCTTCCAGTGTCTTGTTGCAATTACAAATACATGCATTATGACACAGAAGGTTGCTACAGTATTGCTTTGGGGAGGAGGGATAAGGATGACTTATGAACCTGCCTCAGGAAACACAGACCATTTCCACACAAGTGCAAGCCTGCGCATCAACATTCTTAAATAATCAAAGTTTGTAAAACTTTCATCAGAACTTTTTGCCTCCCCAGGATTAGATCCGAATTTAGGGTCCCGTTACTCTGTGTTTTCTGAATCCACTTTTTCCATGATCCCGCCCCCCCCGGATCTGAACTCTCAGTTTTCCATTGAGGAATACCCCATTTCAAATTTTGTTTTCCACTGCCCTTTTGTGTCATTAGCGTCATGTGTTCACCCTCTCACCCCGGGTTGTCCTCTGAGCAATCCACTAATTTTTTAAAAGTGAAATGTTGATTGCATTATGATACAATTCCCCACCCCCATTATAATTTAGCAATGTTATAATGTTGGGACAAAACAGGCAGTGAGGTTTCATGTAGCCTTCTCCATGAAATTACCCATCCATGAAGTTCCTTTTATTTTTTATTTTTTTGGTGGGTAGGTTTTGATGCCACACACTTGTTTCTTCATTCTCCCCCCTTCTCTTCCTCTATAGCTCCCATTTTATCTTTTTTCACTGAGCTGCAGACTGGAAACTAATTGTTTTTGTTTTTGTTTTAAACTATTTTGAGACTAAACTCTCCCAAACCTCAAACAGTGTCAGTTGGTAGAGTGTCTCAAAATGGCACCTGGAAACAGATGTCACAGAAGAAACAAAAAGGTAAGCTTGGTGGGGGGGAGTGAAAAGAAGATAAAGAAAGTGAACACCATTGCAAGCCTCTTCCATGGCTCCTTGTGTCTCCCCCCTTGCAGTGTTTCTGTACACACTCAAACAAAAGAACTTGCCAGTGTGACTTTGCACACATGCACATACATGTTAGGCTTAGGTGTCCACCAGAATGTTATTTGTGAATTAGAGAGAGTTTACACGAAGCAGCAAAAGTCATTTGGTAAGAATTTTGCTGTGAATAGCCACTGTCTCTAATGGTTGTGCTTTCCATTGAACAAAGACTAAATAACAAATCCTGTGTATACATTTGGGATATGAAAAGGAAAATGTACTTTATTATTAAGATGGTCTTGGATAGCATGCAGCAGTTAAAAATTATTCACTCCCAAATAACCATATTTGCATAAGATGCTTAGAAAGGTAAAGCAGTAATACATGTTGTCAAAACAACTTAGCTTTCGTCTAGGCAAAATTCCCAAGGGGGTTTGCGGTATGTGTGCAAACACACAGTGGAGGGAGGGAGACAAGCAGCACTGCAGAACAGAGGGTGTGTTCTGGGCCACCATTCTTGAGGAGGGGGATAACTCCTGTTCATTACTATGCATTCATCACCGATCTTCACATGCAATAATAAGCACTGCTGCAGTCTTTTCTACTGTGAATAGGCACTGTCTGGCTTAGCCAATGGTGCAAGCACGGCACAAACAAGTCCATCTTCTCCCTGATCTCTGTGCAGCTGTGAGAGCCAGAAACACACTGAACAAACTCTTTGCAGGTGGTGCCTGGTTGCATCAGATTTCTTTGGTACAAACTACCTGGTAGGATGTAAAATATAACATCGAGATACTTCTCAAACTTAGTTTGTTAGAATGTAAGGTTGCAAGGTATTCTTCAACATTACATATTATAGTTGTGAATGCTAACTCTTTTTTCTCCTATGATTGTAATAAGACAAAACATAATAGATCAATGGTTGGATCTTCTGATGTCCTGAAAGCAGCTGTGGGAAGCCCTGGGCCCTAGTTTAGGCCATCTGCTATTTCCTGGGTAGAAATAAATCCAGATGCTGCTATACCTATCCCTTTTCTCTACTTGGACTAATAGTATCTGGGAGCGGGCAATTTCTATCTGGTGAATGATTAACCTTGCTGCTCTAGTGCCATGATCCTGATCCAGATGTGTCCTCATGGGTGTATTTAAAAGGTGATCACTCTAAGCTGAGTTAGTGTGAGATAGCTCACAGTTTTTTAGCTCCGGCTCATGCATTTTTGTCTTTGCTCAGGAAAGATGGCTCCAGAGCAAACTAATTTATGCAGTAGCCAAATCGCACACTCACAACTTTAATGCTAGTAGCTCACAAAGTAGAATTTTTGCTCACAAGACTCCACACATTAGAGGGAGCATCAGGACATATGATCATGGATATCTTATATCTCTTCTATGGGTGCCCTAATCAGAATTTTGATAGAATATGGCTTAATGCAGGACCCAGAAATCTGTCTGATGTTTTTCTTTAAATTATGCCCCCTAAAAGTCCTTTTACACACTCTGATACCATACCTGTTAGCAAGCAATCTTGTGACCAGACTAAAGATTTTCCTCCTATAAGAACATAAGAACATAAGAGACGCCAATGTTGGATCAGGCCAAAGGCCCATCCAGTCCAACACTCTGTGTCACACAGTGGCCAGAAATACCAGTGCCATCAGGAGGTCCAGCAGTGGGGCCAGGACATTAGAAGCCCTCCCACTGTTGTCCCCCCCCCCAAGCACCAAGAAGACAGAGCATCACTTGCCCCAGAGCCCCTAGCTATACCGTGTGGCTAATAGCCACTGATGGACCTCTGCTCCATATGCTTATCTAATTCCCTTTTGAAGCCGTCCATGCTTGTAGCACCCACCACTTCCTGTGGCAGTGAATTCCATGTGTTAATCACTCTTTGGGTGAAGAAGTACTTCCTTTTATCTGTTCTAACCCGACCGCTCTGCAGTTTCATGGAGTGCCCATGAGTTCTTGTATTGTGAGAAAGGGAGAAAAGTACCTCTTTCTTTACCTGCTCTTTCCCATGCATAATCTTATAAACCTCGATCATGTCACCCCTCAGTCGTCTTTTCTCCAAGCTAAAGAGCCCTAAGCGCTTTAACCTTTCCTCATAGGGAAAGTGTTCCAACCCTTTTATCATTCGAGTTGCCCTTTTCTGCACTTTTTCCAAAGCTATAATATCCTTTTTAAGGTGTGGTGCCCAGAACTGCACACAGTATTCCAAATGAGGTCTCACCATTGATTTATATAGGGGCATTATTATATTGGCTGATCTGTTTTCAATACCCTTCCTAATAATCCCCAGCATAGCATTGGCCTTCTTTATTGCAGTCACACACTGTCTCGACATTTTCAGTGAGTTATCCACTACAACTCCAAGATCTCTCTCTTGCTCAGTCTCTGCCAGTTCAGACCCCATCAATGTGTATTTATATTTAGGATTTTTGGCTCCAATGTGCATCACCTTGCACTTGGCCACATTGAACCCCATTTGCCATGTTGACGCCCACTCGCCCATCCTTGACAGATCCCCTTGGAGTGCCTCACAATCCTCACTGGTTTTCACCACCCTGAACAACTTTGTATCATCCGCAAATTTAGCCACTTCACTGCTTACTCCCATCTCCAAATCATTAATGAACAAGTTAAAAAGCAGTGGACCAAGTACTGATCCCTGCGGTACCCCACTGCTTACCACCCTCCACTGAGAAAATTGCCCACCTACACTCACTCTCTGTTTTCTATGAACTAGCCAGTTTTTGATCCATAAAAGGACTTGTCCTTCTATCCCATGATTTTTGAGCTTACTTAGGAGCCTTTGATGAGGAACTTTATCAAAAGCTTTCTGGAAGTCAAGGTAAATAATATCTATTGGATCCCCCTTGTCCACATGTTTGTTCACCCCCTCAAAGAACACTAACAGGTTAGTGAGACAAGATCTTCCCTTACAGAAACCGTGCTGAGTCTGCCTCAATAGGTTTTGTTCATCTATGTGCCTACTAATTCTTTCCTTAATAATGGTTTCCACCAATTTACCCGGTATCGACGTCAGACTGACTGGCCTGTAATTTCCCGGATCTCCTCTGGAACCCTTTTTAAAGATGGGAGTGACATTAGCTACCTTCCAATCCTCAGGAATGGAGGCAGATTTTAAGGAAAGATTACATATCTTTGTCAGGAGATCTACAAGTTCACATTTGAGTTCTTTCAGAACTCTCGGATGTATGCCATCTGGGCCTGGTGATTTTTCAGTTTTTAAGTTGTCTATCAGTTTTAGGACCTCCTCTCTCGTCACCTCAATCTGACTCAGGTCTTTCAACACCCCTCCTGAAATCAGTGGTTCTGGAGTGGGCAAGCACTTCTCATCTTCCACAGTGAAGACGGAGGCAAAAAATGCATTTAGCTTCTCAGCCATTTCCCTATCATCCTTCAATACTTTTACCCCTTGGTCGTCCAAGGGCCCCACTGCCTCCCTGGCTGGTTTCCTGTTTCTAATGTATTTGAAGAAAGTTTTATTGTTGGTTTTTACGTTTTTTGCTATATGCTCCTCATATTCCCTTTTTGCCTGCCTGACCTCAGACTTGCATTTTATTTGCCATAGCCTGTGTTCCGTTTTATCAGCCTCACTGTGACTAGCTTTCCACTGCTTAAAGGAATTCTTTTTACTTTTTACAGCCTCCATTACTCTGTTTGTTAACCATGCAGGCTTTTTCCTATACCTTTTTGTGCCTTTCCTAACCTGCGGAATATATATTTTTTGAGCTTCTAGGATCGTAGTTTTAAATAGATCCCAAGCTTCCCCAATTGTTTTGACCCTTTCTACTTTTCCTTTCAGTTTCCTCCCCACGTGTCCCCTCATATCAGAGAAATTACCCCTTTTAAAGTTAAAAATGGTTGTGTGAGTCTTTTTGGCCAATTCTCTATTTGTACAAATGATGAACTCAACAGCTATCTTTGGTGGGTCCTTCTTAAAGGCACAGGTTTCTTTAAGCATGATGCACAGATACATGGACATGTAAATGATGATCCACTGCTCCATAGGAATGCAACAGAATTTCAGCTGGAGGCTAGAATATTTTTGGTGCTGGTCTCTCTCTCAAAGAATACCCTTGAAGAGAAACTACTCAGTGCAATGGTTGGATGGATCGTCTTGAACTTCATAGCTACTAAAAAACCTCTGCAGGGTGGAATGCAAGATTTATCTTCAGATTTAGTCATATCTTCACTTTCCTTCCTGTGCAAGTTCATTATAGATACAATGCTGAACACATCGAAGGACCAGGGACTGATAGTGTGAAGATCCACTGATTTGTGTTCGGTTGTGACGTTAGAAACCTAAGTCACATCTCCTCTTGCTTTCATCCTGAAAGTTGCACAGAAACAATTGGACAAGATAACTCACTTAGTAGTCCCTTGAAACTGATGATGAAATGGATAAACTGCATTTAGTGGTGTATCATATACATGAATAGGCATTAGGCGTGGTGCAGTGGTTAAGAACAGCAGACTCTAATCTGGAGAGCTGGGTTTGATTCCCCACTCCTCCACATGAAGTCTTCTGGGTGACGTTTGACCAGTCACAGTTCTCTCAGAACTCTCTCAGCTGCACCTAACTCATAAGGTGCCTGTTGTGGGGAAAGGAAGGGAAGGCAACTGTAAGCTGTTTTGAGACTCCTTTAGTTAGAGGACAGCTGGGTATAAGAAGCTGTTCTTTTTCTTCTTCTTCTAGGCTTTGTTTGGCATGGGACTACTGCTAAAAACAGCATCCTCATGACAAATTCTCTCCTTTCTCTTCTAAAACAAGTATCATTTATCACATGGCATATTTCCAGTTGTGCCCCCCCTAGCCAAAACAGCCAATCATATAATGCAGTGGTGAGGAAATACACAATGTGCTGATGTAACTGAATGGAGTATATGACAACTTATGTTTTATGACAACCTTGGCAAAGGGATTCATATATGATACTCTATGTTATATGAAAACCTTGGCATGGGGATGCCATTTCAGTGGCAGTTTCATGTCAAGTATAGTATGCACTTCCACTCATCATTTCAGTAGAAAGACCAAGAAAAGAAAAATGTGTCATTTACTTGTAAGAAACACTTCTTTGCTAGTTGTGTGAGTTTCATTGAACCGGTACTGCTGGCTGGGTAGCTTCTGAACCATTAAAAGAAATTCACCTCTGATGCATCTCTAAAAATAGAAACTGTCTCTCAAGTTCATTGCCCTGTGGAGAGCAGAGTTCTTTGTTTGTGGCTCCTATTTTTTTCTCCCTGGATGTCTTTTTATAATTGTAATATTTAGATGGGGGAGGGATAAATAAAGGGGAAAACTGATGTATTTGATGTTTGGTTTAGCAAACTTGATGAAAAGGATTATGTATGGATATGAAATGTAAGACATCAATACAAATTTTTAAAAAAGAAAAAAAGTAATATTTAGATTATCTTTGATTCCTTAAGACAGATTCTGTATGTATCCAGTTATCCTTACATCTAAAAGGCTTTTCTCCTCTTCAAAAGTTCATGTTTTCTTTCTCCCCCCAAATGTTGTGTATCACTAGATTGCCCTTCCAGCTACTGTACCGTAAATAACTTCTTTCTCACCTTTAGATTGCCTGTCTCTTGTTTGTGGGCAGCTATCAACTTTATTTTGTTTTATTTCCCTCCTTGCTTACAAATGTTAAGACTACAGTCTTGAAATAGCATTCCATGGAATAATTCTATGAAAGGCAGCAGGGCAGATGCTGGCTTGATTATCTCCATAGCCTAAAATGGCTTAATTTCTCACCAGGCATCTTTAATATTGTTTTTGCATTTTAAGAATTCATTTGAGGTACCAAAGCATTTTTTTCTACTGCCCTCAAAATTGCATTTGCAACTTGACATATATTGCCATTATTTCTCTGAACTGCATTCCCTTCATATTGTTTGCATCCCAGAATTTGCCATTTAAAAGTGACTGCTGTGACAAATAAAATGTCATCATTTTCCCAGTGACTTACTCCGTGGTGTGTCATGTGTGAAGGAAAACACTACAGATGCGAAATACCACCCTGTGGAAGCTGAGATTACATACAGAAGGCTAATATGATTAACTTCATATATTTACTTTTCCTGGACTCCGACAATTAATGGGCCAGCAAAAGATAATGGAGGTGGGAGGATACTTATTCTTCCCAGCAAAAGATGCTTGCATTTTAGCACCATAACTTTCTCTGTGTAAATATCTATATGTGAATACATTGCTCACAAACACACTTCATAGTTTCAAGGGTTATATTACAAAGAGGATGACCAGTCTAGCTCCTCTCCTTTACACAACATTGGGCACAGAAAGCTTTTCTCTCCCTTCCCAAGTTCACCTGTGTGGTCATAAATACTTCTGCAATTAAGAATGAGTATGTAAAATTACCCCATGAAATCTAATTAGACAACAGTTTTTTACTAGTCTTAGTCAAATGGTATGTCATATATATTTGCTGTAACTACTGGTGCAATTCTAAGGTGGAGGGAAGGGCAGAGAAGGCCAATTAGTCATTACACTGGCCTATCTCAGAGATAAGCCAGTGTAAGTCAGAGTGTTGCTAGTGCAATGCCCCAGCTCTGCCCTGCTGCTTTTGGCTGCCATTGCAGCCCTGTGATGGTTGCCCCTTGAAGGGCCAGTGGCGTAGGTCCTTGTGCTGTCATGGAAGTGGGCAGGCCGGGGTGGGGCATGATGGTAGGTAGTTGGCTCCCTAAGCCATTTCAGCCAGGGTGGAAAGTTACACCAGAAAAAACAGAGTAGGCCATAGGTGCCCATGCAAATAGGGTTTCTAGGTCTGCCAGACCAGTTGGTGGGGGGTGGGGGTGAACTTACCGGGAGCAGGGAGGGAAGAAGCTGGAAATAAATGTGACATGCCTGCTTCACCCGGAAGTGACATAGGCATGTTGGGGACATGGGGGGTGACCTTCTGGTTTGTGGGCAAAACCTCTATGGTAGAATTAGCTCCTACCATACAGCTTTGCACAAAAAGCAGACCATGCCCCCTTCATCACCAATGTGCCTAAGTCACTTCTGGGTGACGTAGGCATGTCATGTTTATTTTTGGCTTCTTTCCTGTTTTGGAGGGTAATGGGGGTGTGGAGAGGAGCACCTGAAACTGGGGAACCCCAGCCCCCAACTGGCATCCCTACGTGCAAACCAAAAACTTGAGTGCCTCCCTACTGATGCAGCCATTCCCCAAAGGACTCAAGGTAACACAGGATGCCAACTATGGGAGCAAGCAATCACCTCCTTCTCCTGTCACAGCCAACCCCCTCCCCTGCATCCAATTGCTGCTCCTGAAGCCACACAAAAATCCTGGCCAGGACACACCAGCATTCATTAGGTAAAGTGTGTGGTTGCCCTGAATAACGATCTCCGAAGGCATCTGGATCGAGGCGGTGTGGTGGCATTGCTATTGTTAGATCTGCTGGCCACGTTCAATATGGTCGACCATCAGCCGCTGACCCGCCACCTTGCTGACATGGGGATTCAGGGGCTTGCTCTTCAATGGTTTGCCTCTTTTCTTCAAGGTCAGGGACAGAGGGTGGCGATTGGGGAACAGCGGTCCTGGAGGCATCCTCTTGAGTGTGGGGTGCCTCAGGGGGCAGTGCTGTCCCCGATGTTATTTAACATCTATATGCTCCCCCTCGCCCAGATTGCCCGGAGCAATGGGCTTGGGTGTCATCAATATGCAGATGACACCCAGCTCTATCTGATGTTGGGTGGCCAGTCGGATTCCGGTCCTGATAACCTTAATCAGGCGTTGCAGGCCGTGGCTGGTTGGCTCAGGCTGAGTCGGCTGAAACTAAACCCGGCGAAGACGGAGGTCCTGGGTCTGAGTCAGATCGGTTCAGTTGGGGCTCCCTCTCCTGACCTTTGATGAGGTGCCTTTGGTACCAGCATCGAGGGTTAGGAGTTTGGGGGTGTTCCTGGACTCCTATTTAATGATGGAGGTCCAGGTGGCAGCCATGGTCAAGTCAGCCTTTTACCATCTTTGGCTGGCATGGCAGTTGGTTTCCTTCCTTGACCGCGATGACCTGGCCACAGTGATCCATGCGACAGTCACCTCAAGGTTAGACTACTGCAATGCTCTCTACATGGGGCTGCCTTTGTCGCAAATCCGGAAGCTGCAGCTAGTGCAGAGTGCAGAGTGCAGCAGCCAGGCTGTTGATGGGTCTTACCAGGCGGGACCATATCCAGCCTGCACTGAAGGTGCTGCACTGGCTGCCAATAGCGTACTGGATCCGCTTCAAAGTGCTGGTTCGTACCTATAAAGCCCTATATGGCCGGGGTCCGGCTTACCTGAGGGGCTACCTTTCCCCATATGTTCCCCCAAGGGCACTACGGTCGGGGGCACAACATCTATTGGTTACCCCAGCCCCAAGGTTTTTTTTTAAATAAATTTATTTTCCATATTTTCACCTTTACATTGTATTTTATCCAAACAATTTAAGTTTCCTTATTTTATACATCTCTAGTAAAAACAAAGCTTCATTCATTCTCATACATTTTTCACTAGAAAATTTTTCACGTTTTTCTTTTGTGTTTTAGCCAGTCATATACAATTTTCCATCTTTTCCAAAATATTTCTTCTGATTTGTTATTCAGTATTAAGCTAAGTTTGTCCATTTTTGCTATATCCAGAATCTTCTGTTTAAGTTCTCTTGTGGATGGTATGGCTTTCCACTTCCACCGTCTTGCTACCAAGATTCTAGCTGCTGTTAATGTATATATTATTATACGCTTGTGGTTTTTTACATTATCCGGAATCATGTTTAATAGGTAAATCTCAGGGTTTAAGGGTAATTTTAGTTTAAATACCTCGAGGAAGATTTTTTGGATTTTTTTCCAATAATTTTTTATTTTACCACACCTCCACCATATATGGAGGTATGTTCCTACATTCTTTCCACATCTCCAGCATAGATTGGAAGCTTTGGGGTAACATTTAGAAATTTTATCAGGGGTCCAATGCCACCTGTAGAACATTTTATAAATATTTTCTTTATATGACGTCGCTTTCATATATTTTATCGAGGTCCACGTTTTTTGCCATTGGTTCGCTTTTAAAGTAATCCCTATCTCTTTATTCCAGGTTCTCATTGAGTTCTTAATGATTTCTTCTTTCATTTCCTCATCTAGGAATTTAGCGTATAATTTTTGCACTAGTTTATCACTTGAGGAGAGCCAAATTTTGTCTATTTCGTTTTTAGATGCATCGAAGCCTGTTTTTTTGTCTAACATATATCTTGTGCTTAATATATTTTTGTCCCACCATACTAATTGTATATTTTGTTTCTTTAATAATTCATCTTTTTTAATTTCCATTTTTTCATTTAATAGAGTGCCATATGTTTGTTTTCTTTCTTTAGTCAATAGTGATGGTTGTATGAATGCTTCTAAAGGGGAGATCCATAAGGGAGTTTTATTATAAAATTTTTGTTTTATAATATTCCAGGATTTTATTAAGGCCTTCCTTATTATATTTGAGTGGAAGCAGGTATGTATTTTATCTTTATCATACCACATGTATGCGTGCCATCCCATTGGCAGATCCACTCCTTCTAGCGTTAAAGTTCTATCCTCTTTTAATTCTGCCCAATCTTTGATCCATACCATAGTTGCCGCCAAATAGTAAAGTTGCCAATTTGGTAGTGCAACCCCTCCTTTTTCTTTGCTATCCCGTAGATATTTGGATTGCCATATGAATTTACTTGTTAACTTCTCTAGATCTTTAAAAAATTTGTAGGTTTTGAGTATTGGTAGGTTTTGTGCCAATAAGAATCTTGGGAGGATATTCATTTTTATGGTTGCTATTCTTCCCATTAATGACAAATGTTTATTTTGCCAGTTTTCTAAATCCCTTTTTATCTCGTTTAGCAGTTTTACATAGTTGTTTTCATATAGTTTTGAGGTATTATCCGATATCCAAATCCCTAGATATTTTGCTGTTTGCACTACCTCCATTTTAGATATCTCCTTTAGCCTATTTAACAGCCTTTGGGGGCAATTTTTTGCTATAATTTTCATTTTTTGTAGATTAATTTTAAATCCCGCCAGTTCGCCGAATTCTTTTATATCTTTTATAAAGAGAGATAGCGATTGTTCCGGATCTTCAATTATAAATATCAGATCATCAGCGAAAGCCCGTACTTTGTACTCTTCCCCTTTTATTCTCAATCCTCTTATTGTTTCATTAGATCTAACTTTGTCCATTAATGATTCAATTATGAAAATGAACAGTAATGGCGAGAGGGGGCACCCTTGTCTTGTACCCTTTTGTATTTGGATGTTTTGGGATAGTTCACCATTTATTAGGATCTTGGCATTTTGTTTGTTATATATGGCTTTTACCATTGCATAAAAGTTTTCCCCACATTCCCACATTTCTAATTTTTTGAATATATATGCCCAATTAATGTTATCAAAAGCCTTCTCCGTGTCAACCAGTATTAATGCCATCTGTTTTCCTGGTTGCATTTCATAATACTCCAGCACATTTATTATATTCCTGATATTGTTTTGTATTCTTCTTTTTGGTAGAAAACCAGATTGGTTATGGATTATTTTTGAAAGCACTCTTTTCATTTTATTAGCCAATATCTTGGCAAAAACTTTGTAATCTGTATTTAGTAAGGAAATAGGCCTATAATTTTTAATTTCTTCCTCATCAGAGTTCGGTTTATGTATTAGTGTGATAAGCGCTTCTTTCCATGAGGGTGGAATTTCATTAGTTTGTGGGATATTTTGTATTAGTTCTCTAAAGGGTTCCGTTATCTGCTCTTTAAAGGACTGGTAGAACTCTATTGGGATCCCATCTGGGCCCGGAGATTTCTTTTCCCCCCCTTCTTTTATCGCTTCTATTATATCCTGAGTCACAATGGGTTCATTTAAAATATCAATCTGCTCTTTATTGAACTTCCCTTTTCCCCACTTTATTTGATATTCTTGCATTTCTTTCTCATCCACTTCTTCCTTTCTATACAAGTTGCTATAATAGTTCCGAATTATATCTTCTAACTCTTTCTGCGACGACATTCCCTCACCTTTATTGTTTTTAAGTTTTTTTTATTATTCTGCTTTCTTTTTCTTTTCTCAATTTATAAGAGAGCCATCTTGTTGGCTTGTTAGCATTTTCAAAATAATAAAGTTTTGCCCTTTCTATTTTCTTTGCTATCTCTTGGGTTAGGAGTAGGTTTAACTGATGTTGTAACTTATTTATTCTATTTCTTGTATTCTTTAAATCTTTAATAGATTTTATGGACCTATTTTCCTCTTTCTGTATTTCCCTATTTATTGCTTCAAATTTTTTATTTTCTTGTTTCTTTTTCCATGTCCCCTGATTAATCCACCACCCTCTTATGAACGCTTTGAACGCGTCCCATATTATTTCTATAGGTGTATCATTTGAAGTGTTATTTTTTAAAAACTCTTGTATGAGAGCTTTGGTTTTCTCGACTATCTCCTTATCTTTCAATAAACTTGTATTCATGGTCCACCTTGGTTTACTGGTGTTTTTTATAAATTTTAAAAGAATTGGACTATGGTCAGCAAATGAGCTTGGTAGTATTTGTATCTCTCCTACACTCTTAATGAGAGTCATCGATATCCAGGCCATATCAATTCTCGACCATGTATTGTGTCGGGCAGAGTAGAAAGTATATTCTTTTTTGTCTATATTTCTAGTTCTCCATATATCTATCAAAGATAATTCTTCCGCCAGCTGTAAAAATGTTTTGGGTAACGTGTTGTTTGACTTTGGAATTTTTGATTTTTGGTTTTTCCTATCTATGGTTGGATCATACACCGAGTTGTAGTCTCCTACTATACAGATGTCTTCGAAACTCATCCCTATCATTTTTTCTTGAATTTTTTTAAAGAAACGTGCTTGATTCTGGTTTGGGGCATAAATATTCACAATCAGTGTTCTCTTTCCTTGCCTTTCAATTGAAAGTGCTATTCCTCTTCCCTCTTCCATTATAAATTCTAATTTAGGTTTCAAATATTCTTTCACATATGTGGCTACACCTCTCTTTTTTGTGGTTAATTCCGATGCTGTAAACACCCTGCCTAGTTTTTGTTGTTTTAAGTATTTTTCATCACTTTTCTTTATATGAGTTTCTTGAATACAAATTATATCTAAATTGAGTTTGGATAACTGGTGAAATATCCTTCTTCTTTTATTAGGGCTATTTAGCCCATTAACATTGACTGAAATTAAGTTAATCATCTGCAATCTCTCCATCTTCTTTTCCTTTTTTGTCTTTCTTTAAATTTTTGTATTGAAATCTCGTTAGTACCTTGGAGGTAGATGTCCTTCTACCAATGTCTTTCTACCTCTCGCTTTTTTTGTCTCTTGCCTTTTCGGGCTCTCAGTGGTTTGTACTGGGGTCCGGCTTACCTGAGGGGCTACCTTTCCCCATATGTTCCCCCAAGGGCACTACAGTCGGGGGCACAACATCTATTGGTTACCCCAGCCCCCAAGGTTGTTAAATATGCTGCTACCAGGGCCAGGGCTTTTTTGGTGGCGGCTCCTACCTGGTGGAATGAGCTCCCGGAAGAGATCAGGGCCCTGTGGGACCTTGCACAGTCTCGCAGGGCCTGTAAGATGGAGCTCTTCTGCCAGGCTTTCAAGTAGGAGCCACTGCTGCCACTGTACCACCACCGTGTTGTCATCCTTGTTGGTGGAATTTTCTACAAGGTGCGCTGGCCCTGGGATGGAAGAACTGACAAAGTGAAGTACTAACTAGAAGAGACGTCAGCGTTCCCTGGAGCGTATAATCAGAATCCCCATCTTGGAACTGTCATAGTTTACTGCTGAGCACCAATATTTTATTTGTAATGATTATTTATTGGTTTTAAATTGTTTTATGTATGACATTTGCCTCTTATGTTAGCCACCCTGAGCCCATGTGGAAGGGCGAGATATAAATCTAATAAATAAATAAATTAATTAATTAATTTTAAAAAAACCTCCAGTCTTCTCCCCCACCCCAGAAGAGGTGTGCATATGAAACAATGGGTTCCACCAGGTAGATATCTGCATTTCTAAAGACTATTCAGTTGCCACCTGGCGAATAGTCCTTCTATCTCCAGAACTTCACCTAGCCCTTTTGTGTGACCCCACATCTATGTGAGAATCCTTTGTCTCCAAACCTGTTTTTCCTGCTCTGTCTCTCAGGATACTGAGATAAACCAATCATACATTCAAATGTTGAGCGATCTAATCAGAGACCCATCTCCCACCTTTTGTCTATACTTGGGAACCTTTTCAAACTGCCTTGACTGGACTATTAGTGGTCAGAAAACCCATTCAACTAGCCACTCAGCACCTGGCTGTTTTAATCAACTCTGCCCCTCTGGAATGTCATTGGTTACATCTAGGTCTGGCTCCTCCTGATGCCACACCCCCTGGGACCCAGGATTGGTCCAGGTAATCTTTTGTCTTCACCTGAGACAAGCCCCTCAAGACCTCCCATTGGTCAGCATTGTTTTCCAAAGTCTATATCCATCCACACACACCTATCTCTCTCTCTCTCTCTCTTTTTTCTCTGCCCTATCATAGCACATAATGCTGGCCATTGATGCTATTGTCTTCAAGGACTTCTGCACATCTGGACAGGTAATATTACCCAGTAACTGACCCCTCTATTCTTTATTAATCATTTCTGCTTTCTTAGTTCTGTATTGCTTGCTCTTCTGAACATCCATCACAGCCCTGAAGTCACACCTTGTGACCTCTTTAGACTGCAACAGCATGGTTGCTGGGGATGCTGGCATAGTAGCAGCCTGGGCAGCCCCACTTCTCAATCTTTTCCCTGCCTCCTGTTCTCTGTTGGAACTTTTTAGCAAGCTGCTAGCAGCTCCATGCTTGTGCCAGCGCCCAGCTGCTGTGGCATGGGCAGCCATTAGGATTGCACTACCCACCTTATAGTGTACTGTCTGGACTGTGTGTGGATGAGAAAAGGAACCAAAGTTTCCATTCATGGCCAAGGAAAAGGGACTCTTCAGGTATGAATAAAAACACAACCTTGTAAATTAACTGAAAAGGCTGCCATAAAATACTTGATGAAAACTGAATATACTCTAGAAGCTACAGAATGTTGAGAGCAGCAGAAAGAGGGGGCAGGAGAAGAAATTAGTCTGAGCACTTGAAAGCTTACAGAATCCTGGAAGAGGGATTTTTTTGTTGCAAGGTGGAGATTTTAAAACACAAATTATCTGTCTTTCCCATGACTTCTCATAAGCTTCCAATCTGTCATATTTCTAACTAGTTTTGATGGCTGTTCTTGCAGATTGCTCCATTTCTTATTCTAAGGGTTTTAGGTGCAGCATACATGGTTCTGCTCTTCTTTGCCACCTTCACAAGAGTTTTCTGGGGCTGATTTGCTGGATGAGAAAATACTTTCTTCTCTCCTAGACCCCTGTCCTCTAATCACTATTCCTTTTTTTTTTTTTTGCTCCCCAATGGGGATTTTTTAATTGCTTTTTTATTAAAACTACAAACTATAACAGAAATAAGGGAGGGAACTACATTTAGGGGATAAAGAAAAGATACCCACTACTGACTAAAAACCCAAGAGAGGAGATCAAATAAGCTTGAATACACTTCTAGTCTTAATCATATTAATCTCATTACAAACTGAGTCACATATTCTGTTAACTTTTCCCACATCTTAAATTTAACTGATATAAGGAAATACCCCAAAGCATCTCAATTCAAAATTTTTCAAAGGCACAATTCAGAGTCCTTCAGCCTTCACTTCTTCTTGTCCAGTCTCTTCTGCAACTTATAAGGACTTTTAGGAGCTGCTGCCCCTTTCTCTGACAGAGAGTCCTCTCCGAAAGAACCCGAGTCCAGCTTGCCACTGGACTTTCTGACCCCTTCTTTTTCTTCCTCCTCTGTCCCTCCCAGCTGGACTCTTAAAAATTCTCTCACTTTCAGAACAGAGTCAATCATTTCTTTTTTATCCTTGATTTTGAAGGTGATGCATTCTGGAATTAGCCATCTATATCCAATTGAAATTGTTTGAAGAAAAAGAACAAGGTCTTTATATTTTTTTCTCTGCTGTCTTATTTCAAATGGAATATCCTTCAGTACTCTCCCTCGCTCTCAGTGGTGCTCCAGATACAGCTTTCAGGATTGCATCCCTTACATGCCTCTTTGAGAATCTTACGACAATTTCCCCAGGCAGATTATTTTTCTTTATGTATCCTGAATATAACCTATAGGCCACATCCATTTCACTTAGCAAAAATTCCGCCTTCATCTCTGTCACTGGGGCAAGTATTTCACTCATCATTTCCTTTAGATTCTCTCCCTTAGTCTCTGGCATGGTGGTGATACACTGGGTCATTGATGTCATCAGCTCTTTGAGATTATTCATTTGGTCCAGCAGGTGGCGCATGGAGTCTGCCAAAGTCTTTGCCGGCTCGTTGGCTCCTTCCGGTTTTGGGCTCTCAGTTATTTTTGATTTCAGATGTTTCTCTTTCTGCATCCTCTTCCCCGCCATCTTTTTCGCTTTGTTTACTTTCACAAACTTTTTGAAAGTCTCCGAATATGCGCTTAAACGCTTGCACTGGCCTTGGTAAGTACTCCTTAGCAGTTTTAACTGTTTATACTTCCGCTCCCCCCCTCAATTGCTCTAAAGTCTATGCGCTTGGGAGGTGTTCCTCCCCCGCTCGCCTTATTTTCTGTTCCGTGGGGTGGGGGTGGGGAGCTTCTTTTCTTTTTAATCGATGCTTAAACAACTCACATTCATAGTCTCTGGCATGTCCTGAAAGCGAAAGATCATATTAGCCTTTTCCATTTGTAATTGTAGCAACTGCTCTTCTGTAGAAACTTTCTTCTTTTCCAGTTTTTGTACTTTCTTCTTCTCCTTTTGGGTAGTGGCATCCACTTCTTTCACCTCATTTGTTTGAGTCATCATTTTCAGAGTCTTGCTTATCTGATTTTGTTGAGTGGTGATACACTGGGTCATTGATGTCATCAGCTCTTTGAGATTATTCATTTGGTCCAGCAGGTGGCACGTGGAGTCTGCCAAAGTCTTTGCCGGCTCGTTGGCTCCTTCCGGTTTTGGGCTCTCAGTTACTTTTAATTTCAGATGTTTCTCTTTCTCTGTCCTTTCCCCCGTCATCTTTTTCGCTTTGTTTACTTTTGCAAACTTTTTGAAAGTCTCTGAATATGCGCTTAAACGCTCGCACTCGCCTTGGTAAGTACTCCTTAGCAGTTTTAACCATTTATACTTCTGCTCCCCCCCTCAATTGCTCTAAAGTCTATGTGCTTGGGAGGCATCCCCCCCGCTCGCCTTATCTTCTATTCCGTGGGGTGGGGGTGGGGAGCTTCTTTTCCTTTTAATCGATGCTTAAATGACTCACATTCATAATTGGTCCACGGACCTCGTTTACACTCCATTTCTAACACTCGATCTCCTGTGCTTGCCCCAGTCAGCATCACTTAGTCCATTCAGTCTCTCAGCATGAAGAACCGTCAGAGCGGAGAGGTGCCTCAATTCTCCGGCATTACGCCGTTGAAGAGGCAACCTCTCAAGAGCTCCATGGCCAGGGTCCCTTCAGCCGGGTCCCTGGGGGAGTAGTGAGCCTGCACACCCCTCCTTCTGCTGGAATGCAGCTTCACCCCCAGGAGGTCCTGGAGGTGAGTCTGCTAGTGTGACGCCATCAACCGGAAGTCTAATCACTATTCCTTATTAAAAAACTCACAGGATATTGGACGTTTTACTCAATCAGTTCTTAAAAAAAGCTGAAGACTGTTTAAAAAAACAATAACCTGTGTCTTCAAAAAATACTACTGTCCTCAGCTACTGAGTGAAAAATGGAGGCATTTGTGGAACATCACTGAACTTATTACTGATAGGATTAAATAAGGCAATTAGGAAAGATTTTCTCTTAATTTCTGAACTCCATTTTAATTTAGAAGAGGCTTGATCAACATGAAATATATACATTTTTTTTGTTCACAAGTATACTATTCAATAAAGAGTTTTTGCTTAACACTCCTCTGAGTTGGCTGGCTTTCTGCTGCTCATCTGTACTCCAAACCAGGCTATAAACTAGGATTTGAATCATGGGAGAATGTGTATTGTCTCTTTTCTCAATATAATTTTCTGAATAGAGCTCCTCAAGCTTATTGGTACAATCTGAAGTCTCTGAGTATGTCCACCCAAGTGTCTGCCTCTCATATGGAAGGAACCCTAAGACTTTAAGGCAACCTGAAGGGCAGAAGGAAGATAGCACAGTGTCCCTCTGCTGCCAACTAATATCAAGGATGGCTGCAGCCTGGTTGGCCTCCCAGGGGAGCAAAATCCACAACTGGGCCTCACCTCAAAAAATGTGAGAGATTTTGATGGGATATAGAGATGGGGATAAAACATCTAAGGGAGAAAATGAAAACAATAAGAGAAGCAAAAGACTTAAGGTCATGTCTAAATAGCTTCAGTCAGTATACAAAATCGGTTGCAATAGTTCAGTGTCCAACTCCTGCAGTATACATACATTGGGAGAGAGCTTAAGATTGTGCTAGTCCTCTGTTTCCCAGGGGAGTAATGGAGAACATGTGTGTGTGTTCTATTGAGAAAGAGATGCTCTTTTCCTAGGATATTGCTTTCATTCACAGCAGTGTGAGATTTGGGGAAAGAAAGAAATCTCTCCCCACAGAACAAGCAACCTAACTGCAGAGCACATTCAAACTGGGGCTAATGGCACTTCTACAAGACAAAAATGGCAAACCTCTGAACTGAGAGTATGATATGATTAAGTGTACCATCGTTTTTGAAATATATATCCCTCCCCCACACTTTACCTGTTCCTGCCAGCATTCTTTTCTGTCCTTGAGCACAAAACAGAACACATTCTGGTTAGTAACAAGGCCAAAGGTTTGAAAGACTGCCAGTGGATGGAGAACAGAACCAAGCAAAAGCTCTTTTGAAGCTCTGCTCAGTTGGAGATGACTAAAGGCAATGACCTGCTCTTACCTGGCAGCCCAGACTACTTCCATGGCCAGTTTTCAGCCTTTTTCCTCTTTATAAACGAATGTGGCAAACAGCAACCGACCAAAACACCACAGAATTAGCTTCTGACTGTTTATCAGGGCTGGATGTCAAGTCATTAACCATGCCACTCTCAGACATAGCCTTCTGACAGCCTAGAGCTTATTTGGCTCAGAACTTCCCAGCAGTGAAATCATTGTATCCTTAGTTGCACACGGCTTGTTCTTCACAGCAGATACTTCTTGATCCCCCAGTTGACTGTAACAGTCTGCTTTACAATACAGCTCTGGCTCTTTGAGAGGGGACACTGTCTCCTGTCTTGTATTTTTTAATTACTTATAGCAATTTGGGACAAAGTGATGTAGCAGATGCTTTCCAGAATATACTGCATTGTGCATCCAGCAATTTTGACTTACAACTGACCATTTAAAAGAGGGATGGATGCACATGCCTTCAGCAACTCTCAGAAAGCAGCAGCTTTGTGTTAGAGAATCAAAGTCCTCATTTGCCTGAAGGCATCCTATTTAGGCGAAGCTTTTGGCTTCAGATAGGACCAGGAGAGAGCCAAAGCACTGCGGCTGCTTTTGCATTTCAGATCCAAATGCAAAAAAACAAGCTTCTCAATGAGGCTTGTGGAAAAGAACACAGGAGGGACTCTTTAGAGCTGGCATAAAAAAAATGAAGCAGGCATGTTGCTGGTGGGCACAGTTCTCCAAGAGGCAGTGAGAGCAAAAAGATGTTGTGGGAAGCAAACAGCAGATTTAAATCGGAGCAAAGGGGGATCTGTCAGGCTGTGTGAAGCCTGTGCTACAAAAAAACAAGATTTGTGCCCGGAATAAATTACAAGCAGTGTTCCCTCTAAGCTGAGTTAGTGTGAGTGAGCTCACATTTTTTTTAGCCTCTGGCTCACACATTTTTGTCTTAGCTTAGGAAGGATGGCTACAGAGCAAACTAATTTATGCAGTAGCCAAATTGCTTGCTCACAATTTTAATGCCAGTAGCTCACAAAGTAGTATTTCTGCTCACAAGACTCGGCAGCTTAGAGGGAACATTGATTACAAGATGTTACATGTATTCATACCTAGGGAGCACAGAAGCACCAACCTCCTGCCCAAGGGTAATTCTGCCCAATAAGCTTCTGAAATTGCACCAGGCTGTTATAATTCTTCTAACAATAAGGACTAGAAAGCTATTTTTTTAAAAAAGCAGTATGACATTCACAGGATATTACATTAATGTTTACATTAGATATCAAATATTGTGTATGTATGGAACAGCTTCAGTTGTACTGAGACAGAAGTCCATCCATGATAAATCCATTAGGTGCCTGTAAGCCTAACATGCTAAAGTCCATTAAGTGTTTGAATCACACAGGGTGCCTCAGCTATTGGATTCTTTAAGATATAGGATTGGCCTTCCTGAGTATTAGCAGGGTGATGCACTAACTATATTTCTTTCATGCAACTGACAATATGTTTTGAAAGTCCAGTCTGAGACTTCAGTAAAGAACATTTTATTTTGTTAATGCCTTTAAGCTAATCCTTAATGCCAAGACAGACATAACAAAGCATTATGGGATCTACGTTATTGCACTCATCTAGCCCTAAAGACCAGGTCCAAAACCATTCATCATTTAAGTACATCCACACATTGCTGGATTTGGTACTGTCATTTCCACTACATTTTTCTATATGAACTCTGCTTGTCAAGTTTAAAAAAACATGTAAAGAGATACAAAATTAAGGGAAGGAACTATACTAACTATAAGACAAGTGAAATAAGCCCTCTAAACTCAGCAGGGTTTCCTTGTCCTTCATTGCACCCTCTGAGGAAGCCAAACAAAAATGGAAAAAGGAACAACCCCCCCCCCAAAGAAAGAAGGAAGAAAGGAGGTCACCAATGCTTAACGGTGGAGGAGGAAGCTATTCTAGGACTGGAGGCTTGGCATGGTCTGGCTGTGTCTCTATTTGCAGCAGTTTAAATAGTTGTGTGAAGTTTTGATAAGACATCCCACCCTGAACTGTCTTAACTGTGCACTTGCCCCATGATCGATTGTTCAGATTGTTGTGGCATTCTTTTTTTGTGGGGGGAGTCTTTTACCCATGTGCATAAGCTTGTATTCGAAGCTCCGGCTCCTTTTTGACAGCTCCACAATCTCTCTGCCAAGTACTCTGGCCCCTCTCAACCTCCTTCCCTTTGCCTCTCTTCAGTGGAATATGTGGGGACGGGGTAAAGGGCAGATTTACATGAGAGTCGTCCCACTGATTATTTATTTATTTATTTATTTGACTTTTAGCCCACCCTCCCCACTGAGGCAGACTCAGGGTGGCTTACAAAGGGAACAGTAGATAAAACAACAATATAAGAGTCAATATAAAATACACAATAAAGTTATTAAAACCATTAGCATAACGATGGCGTGACAGTTGTGGTAAAGTGCACATACAATGATATATCCACTCTTGGTGAGCTCAGGCTGGAAATAAAATTGGCACAGGGCAAAGTTGATGGAACGCAGCTCCTTACCGAAATGCCTAACAGAAGAGCTCCGTTTTCATGGCCCTGCGGAACTGTGAAAGGTCCCGCAGGGCCCTGATCTCATCCAGAAGCTCATTCTAGTAAGTTGGAGCTGCCACAGAAAAGGCCCTGAACCTGGTTACCAGCCTGGCATCCTTAGGACTAGGGGGGGGGGGCAGACGATTTTGCGACCTGGACCACAGTGCTCTCTGGGGAACATGTAAGCCGCCCTGAGCCCGCTCCGTGGGGAGGGCGGGGTAAAAATCTCAATCAATCAATCAATCAATGCTATATATATAATTCCCTTATGCATTGGCCACTTCCAGCTGTCCCATTGGCTGTGCAATGCATTCCATCAGCCATTGGCCCATCAATCGCCACTCAAGAGTACTCACATGCCATTGGCTGGGTGCTGGGTCTGCTCCTGTCCCCCGCCCACTGCCAGCCTGGACACTCTTCCCTCACAGAATTAACTATCAAAATAGCTTTGTGTCATTATATCCTGTGGAGGTGGCCTCCCCACGACAGACAGTGTGACGTAGTAGTTAGCACTTCAGAGCAGGATCTTCCAGACCCAAGTTCTTCCTGTGGAAGCTGGTTGGGTGATTTCAGACCACTCACAGACTTTCAGCCTAACCTACCTCACAGGGTTGTTGTGCAAATCAAAAGGGGGAAGAGGAGAATGATGTGAGCTGCTTTGGTCAAAACTGTGGAGAAAGACTGTACTTTTCCTAGTTAGAGGCTACGAGGAGGGGGGAAGAGATAAAAACCTAAAGTCAGAGGGGCAGATAATGGTACATTGATGGTTGGCTGGGAAGGAAATAGGGTTGCCATTCCTGGAGATTTGAGAGGTGGATCCCAGAGAGGGTGGGGTTTGAGGAGGAGTGGGACCTCAGACAGGTACAATACCACAGGCTCCACTGTCCAAACCAGACATTTCCTCCTCAGGAACTATTGCTGCCACTCTCCAGGTGAGGACTGGAGACCACTCAGAATTAAAACTGCTCTCCAGATGCCAGAGATCAGTTCTCCTGGAGAAAATGGCTTCTTTGCAGGGTGGACTCTGGGTCATTAAACCCTGCTGAGGTTGCTTCCCCTCCTGATTGGGTCCCCATTGAGGATAACAAAGCCATAAAATAGCATTAAATAACAAATAATAATGGAAGTGGCAACCACGTCATGTAGTGCTCCTAATTCTCTATTCCACTGCAGTCATCCCAGTGGAATTACAAATGGTGAATTAATAAATTTAAAGTATTTAATTCTATTTAAAAATATTTCTATATAGAGTTTAATTTCTGTTGTTATTGTTTTTCCTTCTTAATAAAGTTCGTTGATAACAAAATGGTCACTTTTATTTCCTGCATTTTCCCTTCCAAGCCTTACTTGTTGTATTGATTTCCACAGCGGGCCTTATTCCTAGTATATATATAATGATATACCTTGCAAAATTCTTCAGACTATATTGAGATTATTGCTAATAGGGGGAAAAAACCCTCAGTTGAGGAATGTTGTCATTTTCATGGCAGAACTGAGCTTTAGTATACATTTTTCAAAAAATGCTGCAAAGCATCTTGTTTTGGGGAAGTTATCTGATTGAGCATAAATGATGATGCTTTCATATCTTTGGATTCTATTTTGAATGACTGTATCTCCAAACATATTTTTTTTTTGATTTAAAGGGCACTGAGTAATTTGTCTCACCTAGAGAACTATTAAGAATAGATCTGGATGACAGGTAAAGAGCTAAAAATTCTAATAAATTCTACAAAGACGAAGATGTAGAAAGACTGTATATGATGAAAAATAGCCATGTGCAGAAATATATAAACATTATTAACTTTTTGGCCATGTTCAGATCAATGAAAATGGGAGGTATGCTCTTCCAGAAATTCTGCACTTTGATAAAACAACAGAGGAATTTTAAACCAGAAATGATCACCAATTAGCAGAATTTGCATATTTTTCTGTTATCTCTTTTAATTTACGCATTTGCAGCAGATGGATAAACCAGGGTTTCAGAAATAAGTTTTCACTGGTTTTTCAGTGGCTGTGGGGTGGGTGTGGGTGGGAGCTTTCTCCCATTTGTATTTTTGTCTCAAAAACCTGCCTTTTTGTGAGGAAAGAGAACTCTTCTCCTGATCCAGTAGTTCAAAATAATCTCTATCAAGTGCTTCTTTCGCCTTCCTCTTCTGTTCATATTTGTTTCTGGTCTCTGTGGTCAGGAGTTCTAATTCTTCATCATTAAGGACTTCACACATCCTCTGCCATAATGCAACTTGAGAGAAAAACTTTGCCGTATCCTTTCACCTCTTTACCTCTTCCTGTTGTTTCTGCAAAACATCTCCCCCCCCTTTTCCTGTTATGTCTTCTGAGTACTCATTAGGGTCCAGCACATCCTGCCCCTCGTTGTACACCACCTCAAATCTATTCCCCTCTTCTGATCTAGCTTTTTTATATACACCCTTAACAATCTCTCCTCTCGCTGTATTCACTTTGATCTAACTTGGGTCCAAGCCCCTTCTCCCCCCGATCCCTCTCCACTCGATGTCTGAGGTTGAATGGCCTTTTCTGATTGAGTCTCCTTTGCAGAGTCTCCTTGAACAGAAAACTCTTCCCTGGAAGCGTGTGTATGCACATGCACACCTTTCTTTCCCCATACATAGCAGGATACCTGACATTGTAAAAGGCTTCTGGGCATAACAAATATGTGTAACCACCACCACTACACAGATTACAGTAGATACCCTGTTTACATCCACCCGAAAGGTGACCCCATGCACCACAATTAGAGCAAAGAGGAGACACACAATGTTGTCTTATGTGGTCATAGCCCCCATATTGAAAACATGCTGGAGGCTGTCCACTATATCGAGTGATGCCTCTTTCTGTCCCTAAAAAAAATTAGGCAGGTGTCGTAACATGCTCCAGCTATGTAGGGTGATGATGGTTTTAAATTTGCCACCTCATATACCCACTCATTAATTTTTTTCCTCGGCAGCATAAGAACTTTACATTTATCTCATAGCCATCTCTCCAGGTCTTGATCTGGGATTTCTGTAGTTCTGAGGGTTATGGTGGGCACCCTTGTCTCCCCCCTAAATAGGGGAGAACATAAAAATCTATAAGAGGCCCCATCCCAACATTTGGTCGCAGAGCAGAGGAGCACCCAGAACTGTTGGAAAGGACTCTCTAATATTAGACATACATTCATATCCCTCATGCCCGGAGACATAATGACTGCCAACAAATCCTCTTTTGGTATGTGGAGAAATTCTAAAAGGATTGTCTTTATCATGTATTCTTCCTTCAATTTATCAGGAGTGTTGCCCCTATACCAGAACTGTGTGACAAATCTTTGTCTGGGGTCATGATCCAAACCTTTCCTGTGTTCCTTGAATTTTTTTCTAAAATCTCATCATCTAACAGTTGTTCGTACTCATAGTATATCAGCTTTCCTGGGACCTCCCCCCCCCCCGCACCTTGCATTGCTTTGGGCCCTTGATCCTCCTGCCCTATCGCTAGATTGAGTACAGCCAGCCCCCTTCAGCTTTCCAATTTAGGGGTTAGGAATAAGGTTAGGGTTATTAGGGTTAGGGTTATTAGGGTTAGGGTTATTAGGGTTAGGGTTATTAGGGTTAGTGGTTAGGGTAAGGGTTACAGTTATTAGAGTTACGGTTAGGTTCAGGGTTAGGGGTTAGGTGTTAGGGTTAGGGGCAAGGGGTTATGGGGTGGGTTAGGGTTAGGTGTTAGGGTTGTTAGGGATATTAGGGTTAGGGTTAGGGTTATTAGGGTTAGATTTAGGGTTAGGGGTTAGGATTAGGAATTAGGATTAAAGTTTAGAGTTAGGAGTTAGGGGTTAGAGTTGGGGTTAGGTTTATGAGGATTAGGTTTAGGGTTAGGGTTATTATGGTCAGGGGTTAGGGGTAGGAGTTTGATTAGAGTTAGGGTCAGTGCTCCCTCTAAACTGAGATCATTTACAGTTTTTTAAGCCTCTGGCTCACACGTTTTTGACATAGCTCAGAAAGGATGGCTCCAGGTCGAACTAAATTATGCAGTCACCAAATCGTTCACTCACAAATTTAATGCCAATAGCTCAAAAAGTAGAATTTTTGCTCACAAGACTCCAAAGTTTAGAGGGAGAATTGGCTAAATTTAGGGTTAGGGTTATTAGGTTTAGGGTTAGGGTTATTAGGGTTAGGGTTTAGTGTTAGGGTGGGGGTTAGGGTTAAATGTTAGGGTTTAGAGTTAGGGTTAGGGTTAGGATTATTTGAGTTAGGGTTAGTAGTTAGTGGTTAGGGTTAGGGTTATAGTTATTAGGTTTATAGTTAGGGTTAGGTTTATTAGGTTTAAGATTATTAGGGTTATTAGGGTTAAGGTTAGAATTAGGGATATTAGGATTATTAGGGTTAGGGTCAGGGTTAATATTAGAGTTATTAAGCTTAGGGTTAGGATCATTTGGGTTAGGGTTATTAGGGTTAGGGCTAGGTTTATTAGGGTTAGACATAGGGTTGGGGTAGGGTTAGGGTTTGAGTTAGGGTTATTAGAGTTATGGTTAGGGTTGGGGTTATTAGGGTTAGGGTTAGGAGAGGGTTAGGTTTATGGTTAGCTGTTAGGGTTATAGTTTAGAGTTAGGCTTTTGGGGGTAAGGTTGAAATTACAGTTAGGGTTATGAGTGTTAGGGTTATTAGATTTATGGTTATGAGGGTTAGGCAGGGTTTAGGTTTAGGGTTTAGGGTAGAGTTAGGGGTTATGGTTATTAGGGTTATTAGTCTTAAAGCTAAGAATTAGTGTTAGGTTTATGGTTAAATTTATGGTTAGGGGTAGGGTTGCTAGGATTAGGGTTAGGGATTAGGATTAGGGTATTAGGGTTAGGGTTAGTGTGAAAGTTAGGGTTATTAGGTTTAGGGTTAAGGTTAGGATAATTAGGGTTAGGGTTTTTATGGTTAGAGTTAGGGTTATGGTTAGAATATATACAGTTAGAGTTAGGGTTAGGGTTATTAGGGTTAGGATGATGGTTATTAGTCTAAGGGGTTAGGTTTAGGGTTAGAGGTTTAGGAGTTAAAGTCAGGTTTAGGGTTAAGGTTAGGGTTATGAAGGTTTGGGTTAGGGTTATTAGGATTAACGTTAGTGTTTGGGCAAGTTTTAGGGGTTGGGTTAAGGTAAGGATTTAGAGTTTTGGTTCTTAGGGTTAGGGATAGGGTTTTTTGGTTTAATCTTAGGTTATTAGGGTTATTAGGGTTATTAGGGGTATTAGGGGTATTAGGCTTATTAGGGTTATGGTTTAGGGTTAGGGTTATTAGGGTTATTGCTACGGTTATTAGGTTTAGGGTTAGGGTTAGTGTGAGGGTTAGGGTTAGGGTTATGGTTAGGAGGAGTAGGAGTAGGAAATGTTTTAACCTTAACACCTAACCCTAATGACCCTAATGCTAACCAATTCTCTCTCTAAACTTTGGTTAGGGTTATTAGAGTTAAGGTTAGGGTTATTACGGTTTGCATTAGGGTTTGGGTTACGGTTTGGGGGTTAGGGTTTGGGTAAGGGTAGTGTTCAGATTAGGTTTATGAGTATTAGGGTTAGGATTAGGTTTAGCCTTATGTTTAGGAGTTAGGGTTACAGAGTGATTAGGGTTAGGGATTAGGGGTTAATGGTTAAGGGTTAGGTTTAACATTATTAGAGTTATTAGGGTTATTAGGGTCAGGGTTAGGGTTAGTGGTATTAAGGTTAGGGTTAGGGTTATTAGGATTAGAGTTAGAGTTATTAAGGTTATAGTTAGGGTTATTATAGTTTGGGTTATGCTTAGGGTCAGTTCCCTCTAAGATGAGTTAGTCTGAGCAAGCTCTCAGTTTTTTCACCTCTGGCTCACACATTTTTTTCTTTGCTCAGGAAGGATGGCTCTAGGGCCAAGTAATTTATACTGTAGGCCGGTGGTAGGCAAACTGCGGCTCGAGAGCCACATGCGGCTCTTTGGCCCCTTAAGTGTGGCTCTTCTGCCGTTGGCGCTGACGGCCTATTCCCTCCATTGTTCTCTATGGTGGGAAAAAAGTAACTTTTTCCCCCACCATAGAGAACAATGGAGGGGATGGGGCAACCTGTTTGGGGGCCCGTAGAATTGGACCCCCTGGTTCAATGTTCCTGAAACATGGTGGGTATCTTGGGGAGAGGCTCCAGCAGCTACCCTGCAATTCCGGAGCCTCTCCCTCAAACCCCCTCCCCTCCAGCCCCCAGAATATACCCTATGTTTTTGCCATTGACTTCAATGGCCCATAGGATATAATGGGGCCGAACTGTGGGAAGCCCCAGTAGCCCTCAGGCTGGAGCACCTGGAGCAGTCTTGGGAGGCGGATTGGCAAAAAGCAAAATCAAAAGGACAGGAACTCGAGAGAACTCCAGGAATGGAGCCGGTTCCTCTTCCACAGCCCAAAAAGCGACCCACGAACCCTGAGCTTGCTTTTTCTCATTTGCGAGAAAATCTGGCCTCTGCACTCCTTTAACGAGGCAGCCCTGAAGCTTGGGGCGGTGGGAGTTTCTTTGCATGCAGCTTGTGTGGCTGGCTGAGTGCCTCTTCTGCTTGCCCACCTCTCGCCTCTGCACCTCATCTTCTGCCAGGCATGGAGGAGCCCAGCTTGCCCAGGCTTCTTGCTTCCTGCTGCCTTGGTCCTCTGGTGCACGGGTGAGTCCCCAAAGTTTGACTCTTCCTCTACAAGTCTCTGGCGCTGGAGGTATTCGCCTCCTTCCCTCCTTCCTGCTATGGCTGCATAATTGTGAGAGATTTCTTAACATAGTGTTCCTGCCAAAGAAGCTGGGGACCCTGCCCATGAGTCCCCATTTCATCCTCACAACAACCCTGTGGGGTAGGTTAGGTAGAGAAGGGGAGATTTGGCCCGGGGTCACTCAGCCAGCAGAGTGAGAATACACACATCAATCTGCAACTCTGACCACTGTGCAGTGCTGCCTCTACTGATCTGTAATGTTCCAGAGGTGTTGTAATGTAATACTCAGTTTCTCAAACAAGTGTATGCCTGTCTGTTGGTCCACTTAGGAGTTTTGATCCTGGTTGTGTGGTGGGCTAGTTGTGGCAAATGGTAGGGAAGCTCAGTATTTCTGTGTACAGTTGTAGGGGCTTTATTGCAATGTGCTTCCCAAGATTTA
>NW_015159718.1:1021771-1045781 GCF_001447785.1 Gekko japonicus
GTAGGGAAGTCAGTAGTCAGTAGGAGAATCAACAAGTTATCTTAATTGTGGAGCTAAAGATGCCAGGGCTGAAGCAAGTCAGGAGGTGGTAGGAATGAGAGCCGCATTGGGCTGAGAACTCCCTGGGAAGCAGTGCTTCAGGATGTGGAGCCTGGCAGGCAGCTCCAAGGGGAGAAGTATAAGTGAATACTCTGTCATCAAGGACATTTCCACAATCACCTCACCAATTATTAAATAAGTCTATATTGCCTGGTGGCACAGGGGACTTGAGTGCTTGGCAGACAAATGCTTAGCACTGAAACTAGTAGTTGCAAATCCCAATTATATAGTCTTACAATATCACATGAATTAGCAGGAATTCATCAATATAGAACTATTTTGGAGCTGTACCGATATGTATATAAAATAAATAAAAATAAAAATCCCCCAAAGAAAGGCGTTACACATCACTGTAGCCATGATTTATAGCATGCATGCAATTAAATTGTCAGGCCTAAATGGCATTTGCTGTTAAAAAGTTGCCTTTCATAAATTATGCTGAATTGTTGAAGTTGAAGGCCACATTTCTTCTAATTCAACACTCTTCTTAACTTTAATTTGCAAAACAGAGGGGGCGTAGGGTCAGGATAGAGAATGATCATTAAAAAACAGCCAATGAATTAGGGTTGCCCCCCCCCCCCCCCCCCGCAGGGGGGGGGCATATGTGAATGTGATATTCATATAGCTAGTCCTTCTGGCAAATAGCACTGGGAATCATTGTCTGTCAATATTACTAAAGTATATGTTAAAATGGCATGACAGATATTCCTCTTGGGGATTCTACAAGAAGCTGACTTGTATAGTAATTACTGAGACTTAATTCCTTTTCATGTTATTAGCTAAAAGTAATAAGGTGTTGAGAATCTGAGAGGGGAAATAACCTTCTCTTTCTGAATATGGAAGCGTAGATAATTTTAAATCATGAATTTGGAATCTGGTATATTTATTCAGGCTATATTTCAGTCTCTCTATCAACAATATTTTAGATTTCAGAAGTAGCTGGGGAGGCTGACCCCAGAAAACTAAAACCTCCTCAAGATTGATGCTGGCCAGGTTGAAGCACAAGCTAGTCTTACAGAATGTCGGAGGAAGAACAGTCAGATTTCATCTGAGGAATGTTATAGGTGGCCTCACCCTTCCTGTTGCTTGAATGGAGGCCCCAATCCTGCCATGAGTCATATGTCAGATCCCTGTTCCCAAGTAGGACTAGTAACTGGATTGCCCAGGCTGTCAGGTGTGCATTGTTCCTTCTGGTCCAGGTTTCTGCTCATATCACCTTCTACCCTTCATTGTTGGAGTCAGGGCAGGGAGGCAGAAGAAGTATGAAAGTTCCAATGGCAGATGGGTCCACTGACGGTCTCTTGGCTCTCCATATGCTCTGGTTCCCTAGACAAAATCTCTTTCTGAGTGGGGAATGAGAAGGTTCTCTCCTGAGGCCTCTGATGTGGCATGGACTGTGAAGGCATTCTCATTGTCTGATGAATCTCCTTCCTACTCTGATGCTGGGTCAGGGCAGGTCTTGGCACACCGATATTATCCTGGCTAAGCAGGATGGAAGTTCCCATGGGAAGGTGTTTCCAGCAATTATGTAATTCCTTATCCCAATACAAAACAGTGACATCTAGTGGCAGAAAATAACATCACAACGAGATGGTTTTATTTATTTATTTATTTATCCTTCCATTTGTATACCACTCACCCACTGAGGGCTCTGGTGACACCTAGTAGCGGAAAATAACAACACAACAAGAAGGAGACGGAGAGCAGGGGGGGGAACTTTAAAGAGACACTAACTAAAATATTGAAAAGGACTTATAATAGAAAAATTACTGCATTTAAAAGAAAGTTAAGATAGAAGAGACAAGGAAAAGTATTAACTGAAATAAGATAAACTGATTAACACAAACAGACAAGGGAAAACAAATAGATAAAGAGAATATATGGTATCAGGTTCAGGCAGCTCTAGGAGAAATTCAGTACCATCACCAGGACAAATAAGTGTATCCAATCAGTTAAAAATGAACGTGGCACAAATGACAGTTAAAGACCTAAAAGCCCTTATTAAAGAATGTGTAACTCAAACAATGCAACAAATGGCAGAAACAACCTTACCAACATTAATTAAGAATGAAATAGAGCCTATTCAAGAAAAACTGGAGGACCTTATCTGGCAGCGGTCTGGGAATCACAACAGATCTCCCAGCTACAGTGATCAATTCACCTGAGGGCTGCCAGCTGCAGGTTGGGAAATTCCTGGTGGCCAGCTCATATGGAGGAGTGGGGAATCAAACCTGGATCTCCATATTAGAGCCTGGGGACAATGAGGCTTCAGGAGGCTAGCAGCCTCAGCAGGGTAGAATGCCACACACTCAACCCTCCAAAGCAGCCATTTTATCCAGGGAAACTGATCTCTGTCACCTGGACAACAGTTGTAATTCTGGGTGATCTGCAGCCCTTGCCTGGAGGCTGGCAATGGTAGTTCTTGTGGAGAAAATGGCTGGTTTGCAGGGTGGAGTCTATGGCATCATACTGGTCTGTAGTTCCTTCCCTCCTCAAATCCCACCCTCCCCAGGATCCACCCCTCAAATGTCCAGGAATTTCCCAGCCTGGAGTTGGCAACCCAATTTCCTTCCCACCCAACAGCCAACCTACTTTTATCTGCCTTTCTGTCTTCAGCTGTCTGTCTTCCCTACAGCCTCTACCTAGGAAAATTACAGTCTTTCTCCACAGTGAGGACCAAAGCAGCTTACATTATTCTTTCCTCCTTTTTATCTGCACTACAATCCCATGAGGTTGGATAGGCTAAAAGTATGTGGCTGGTCCAAAATCACTCAGTCAGCTTCCACTGCAAGATGGGGATCTGAACCTGGGTCTTCCAGACCCTACTTTGAAGCTTTAACTGCTGCACCTCACTGGCTTTCATAGGGTGGCTGCTGATGAACGGTAGCAAGCAGCCAGGCCTAGTTGAGTCATGCAAATCAGGGAGGACCTGGCAACCTTAGACTACTGCCAGGCCTAGGGTTGCCAACCTCCAAGTGGGGCCGGGAGACATCCCAGAATGGCAACTGGACTCTAGACAGCAGAGGTCTGTCTCCCTGGAGAAAATGGCTGCTTTGGAGGGTGGACTCTGTGGCATTATACCCAGCTGAGGCCTCTCCCTTCCCCAAACCCAGCCTTCCTCACAGCCCACTTCAAAGCCTCTAGGAATTCTCCAGCCTGGCACTGGCTCCCTCCCTGAATGGCCAAAATAGAACTGGAAAGGGGTCCCCCCTCCCCCTCCTTTTACTGACAGAAACAGTTAAAAGCCTCCCCCCTGTCTGAACGTTCTAATCTCTCACCATTGATGTCTGGAGTTAGATTCCTGCAGAGGCCATTTCAAAAGGTATTGGGGGGAATTCAACCCTCCCTGAAGGGTTGTTTTTTTTACTTTTTGGATTATTCTGCAACCTTAGGAAGGCCCATGACTATGTAGGAAAAGCTGTTGGGGGAGAGTGAGCCCTCTGTTGGCAGAAATAAGTATCCGCACGGGGGCATGTTGGCTATTAGATATATAAATATTGATGAGTGGGCTAAAATATGGAAACGAATGAGATTCCTTAAATCAACATCACTCAAAGAAAACATATATAAAATGTTTCACAGGTGGTACTGGACTCCAGATAGGATTGCTAAATGTACAAAAATGATGTCTAAAAACTGTTGGAAGTGTAAAAATAACATAGGTTCATTTTTTCATATGTGGTAGAAATGTGAAAAAATACAAAAAATTTGGAGAATGATGAAATGTTGATCTTAGTTTACTACCAGAAATATATCTATTCAATATTATTCCAGATTGTTATGAGCTAAAAGATAGATATCTGTTAACTTATATCCTAACCTCATCAAGAATATTACTTGCTCGATACTGGAAAAATGAAAAGTTGCTTTCTAGACAAGAAATAGCATAGAAACTGCTAGAAATTGCAGAAATCGATAAATTGACAATGTTAATATAGGGAAAAGATGAAACTTTATTTCAAAAAAGATGGTCAAAAGTGTACAAATTGTGGGAAAATAATACGATGTAAAAAGCAGGTGTCATTTCGTAGAAAAAGAGCTAGGGGAACTCATTAGCATAACTCATTAGCATATGCCACACACCCTGACATCAGGGGCCGGTGGTGGACCTGCAAGGCCGGCGGAAGTGCGAGGAAGCCCCGCCAAGGCCTTCCCTGGCCCCAGGCAGGCAGGGGTGGGGAGAGGCGGGGAGGGAGCAGCTTACCCTCCCTCCTCTCCCGCCTCCTCCTGGCTGAATGAGGGCTGGAAGTGGAGCGGCCAGAAGCAGGGGGCAGGGCTTCATTGTGTGCCCCGCCCCCTGCACCTCACCCGGGGGAACTGCATTCCCCCGCGTCCCCCCCCCGAAATGACCTCTGGTAAAAATACTCAGAAAAGATAAGGAGATTTTTCAATAAATGGTTGTAAATTATGGACAAATGTATAAATAAAGTATTTTAAAATTGTGATATATTTGTACTGTTTCCCTATTTTAACAGTTTGTTGTTCTGTTTGGGTTTGTTTTTAGCTATTAAATCTGTTGCCTTTTATTGGTTCTTTTACTTTATGATGTGTTGCATATACGTCTTACACTGATACTATTGTTTTATATATTATGTTATCTTTTTCTGAATTAGACATAAAAGCAGTAACACTACTTAAGACAATGTTGTGATATTGTTCTACATACGGATAATATCTATTTAATTTACATTTTGTTTTCTCTCTATGTATGTTTCTGTACAATACAGTCATAATTTGATTCTACCAGATCTACTAAAATAATATTGACTGTACAGTCAATAATGTCTCAGTGTTAATAATTATGGTCAGGTAGAAGGGGTTTGCTGCTTTAAAGGTATCAGATGATAAAGATGGCTTGGAATAGAAAATCTCTAAAGTAGTAAATAAAAGGCAGATTGGGTGGGAAAAGCTATGTATACTCTATTGATTATGCTTTGTGCATTAACAGTTCATGCTTCAAGAAACCCTGAAGCAATACTTGGCCTGTTTTAAGTTTAAAGATGTAGTATCCTTTCCCCAGAATCCCTAAAACATGCTTATTAGTGATGTCACTGAAATTTGCATTTGTTTGGTTTGGAATATAGTTTTCCATATTTTATGTAAGCCGCCCTGAACCTGCTTCGGTGGGGAGGGTGGGGTATAAATCAAATAAATAAATAAATATCTTGTAATGCTCAGTTGTATTCCAAATCAACTGTCAGTTTTCTTGAAAGTTCTATTCTA
Source organism: Gekko japonicus (assembly GCF_001447785.1). Classification (NCBI taxonomy): domain Eukaryota; kingdom Metazoa; phylum Chordata; class Lepidosauria; order Squamata; family Gekkonidae; genus Gekko; species Gekko japonicus. The sequence continues at coordinate 1,027,094 of NW_015159718.1, forward strand.
GCTAGGAATGAAAATTGAGCTTCTGTGGTTGTGGAAACTATCAAATAGCCTTGGGGAATCTATTTTTCCAGGACTCTTAAGTAATGGGGATATTTAATTGCCCAGTGTCTAAGTATCTCGGAAAGCTACATTTCCCACGGTCACTGACCTGCTGTTGTTTCAAGTATTCCTGGTACAACCAGGAGGGAATGGAAGATGCTGCTGCTGCCGGAAAGTTGTAGCTGAAATGAAGTCACTGAGGAGGACCCCTGAAGCATGTAGTTTCTGTGGGCTCTTAATTCCAGGTCAACTATATACATTTCCAGAACAACTATATATCCTAGGGTTGGAACTTTATCAGTAGCTTGCTTAGCAGTGTCGTATGAGCAGTGAACATTGAATCATCAAGCTTCCAGGCTGCCCAGTACAGCTAGAATTCTGTCAGTAGCTTGTTTACCAGTGTCACATGAGCAGTGAGCACTGGATCATTGAGCTTCCATGCTGCCTAATGTCCTGAAAATGCAGGCACCCTGAAATCCTGCCTTTTTCTACTGCTGTTATAGTGCACCAAGTGGTAGCGAGTAACTGAAGCCTTGCAGAGAGGTTGCCAATGTCACTGCTGCTGTCCTTTGAGTTTTGATTCAAGGGAAGGGGCTGTCAGCACAAGATTCAGAATGGTAGCAGGACAGGGATTCATGGGTGAAGAAGACCTAAAACGTCTTGTGGGGGGAATAAGAACAGGTGTTCGGATAGCATCTGGCAGTCTGCTTGCATTGCTGGCTATCTATCTATCATATCATTCCACTCTGCCTGAAAGAGCAAGGACAGTGTACACAGTCCCCCTCCCTTTTGTCATTAAAGCAATGTGTGAGGTAGATGAAAGAGTGACTGGTCAAGGGTTACCCCATTGAGTTTTTTGGGCTGAGTGGAGATTTGTACCCATTTCTCCCTATTCCTATTTCCACACTCCAGTCACCACTCTGCACTGATTCCCAGTCAAAACTTTCAAAATTGGTTTTAGGAACAAACTAGTTTCTGATTTGGGGCAAAAGTCCAGTTCCCAGTCTTCACCCACCACTAATAAAAATGCCTGGAAGGGAATCATAAAGGGTGTGTGGGGTGAGTAGAGACAGGCCGATAGCTAAAGTGGGGCATCTTGGTGTTAGGCTCCCCAACTTACTGGCAACTCAACTTCCCATCCAGCCCAGGGCCCCCATGCGGCAGAGGGTGTAGGGAAGGAGCCAGGTATTCCTGCGCAGCTGTCTGGAGCAAAGGGCAGGCTATGGTGGCCATGCAGAGCCAGACAGCACCTCTCTTCCCCCCCCCTCGAAAGTCTATTTCCCTCAGAAAGTACTTGTTGCTGGTGGACTGCACTGTACTGTCTGGTGCGAGGGGCTGGCTATGGTGGTGCCAGGGGGTGCTGCGAGGAGGAGGCAGCTTGGTAGAAGCCCGAGTGACAGAAACTGCAGAGCAGCTTGGAACAGGAGTAGGGGTGCCCGCTAAGAAATTTAAATGCCCCCTGACTAAAATAATTCTGGCTACTGGCCTGAGTAGAGACTAGAAGAAAAAGGTGGAGTAAAGTGGAAAGATTTGTGAATGACCCAGAAAGCAGAAGATATATTGATTTTCTTTGTTTCCTGAAGCTGTTCCTTCCTTTCTCTCTTCTATTGCTGTTCAGTTCTGTGCCAGACCTAGCAATGGCACACAGTCCAGAGAGTTATCTCCAGACCTTGTTTTTCTTCTGAGATTCATAATGGCAGGTACAACTTATTGAAGTGTATAGAGATAATATACTTTTCCTTTCCCATAATACTGGAACTTGGAGGCACCCAATAAAATTGATACTCAATTGATTCAGGATGGGAAAAGGGAAGTACTTATTTAAGTAATTACATTCTGGAATTCTGGAATTAACTGCCAGTGAATGTAGTAATGGCCGCTAGGATAGGAGAGGAGAGGAGAGAGAGAGAGGATAGATTGGATTCATACCCCACCCTTCACTACCCAAAAGTGTCTCAGAGCGGTTTACAAACTCCTTTCCCTCCTCCTCCCCACAACAGACACCCTGTGAGGCAGGTGGGGCTGAGAGAGCTCTTGACAGAAACTGCTCTTTTTCAAGAACAGCTCTTATCAGAACTACGGCTTGCCCAAGGTCATCCAGCCAGGTGCAAGTGGAGGAGTGGGGAATCAAACTCGGTTCTCCCAGATTAGAGTCCACGCACTTAACCACTACACCAAACTGGCTCTCAATAAACAATTAGACAGATTCATGGACGATAGATCCATCAATGTCTACTAGCCATGTTGACTAAAGGGAATCTCTGCATCCAGAGGCAGGAAATTTCTGAATACTAGTACTAGGAGACAACATTATGTGAAGGGCCATTGGCCTGATCCAACTGGATGGGCCATTGGCCTGATCCAACATTTGCTTCTCTTATGTTCTTAAGGTCTTGTTCTCTGTACCCTGTTTGTAGTTGGACATGTGAAACATGATGCTGGACTAGATGACAACTGAATATAGGGCACTTCTTATATTCTCAGGAATCAGTGACTTTAGTCAAGACAATAAATGAAAGCCATCACGTTCTAAAATCTTTCTTTCGGAAAACACTGGAAGAAACCAAAAAGAATTGGAATAGTATACACTGTAGATCAAGTAGCCCAATTAGCTAAGATTTCATTTTAGAGGTGTTTTCAGTGTAATTTGTGCTTTGGAAGGCCTGGAGTTTGCTCTTGGGGACTGGCTCCAGGAAGAAGTGAATAAACAGAAGGATGTCAGGAAAGAAACCTAAAATCTTGCTTGTGCAACACCCTCCTCCCCCCTGAAATGATTAGCATAATCTTTGAAAAAACTCTTTTGATTTCAAAGAACAGCATAGTTTTTTTTTTAAACCTTTGGCATGATGACTGAAAGCCTTTGAGAACAAAACACCCTTAAGCTGTTTTCATAACAAGAATCCCTAAGCTTCCTACATTTTAAAAATTCCTCAGGACAATCTTTAGAACTTAGGTTTAAAACTCCCATCTGGTGTTTACTAGCATGTTTTCTCCAGCATTTGCTTTTCCAACAGAGCCAGCATTAACAGTGTGTACACACTTCAAAACCACCTAGGAATAATCTGTATGGGTTTTTTTTCCTTCAAGGACTTTGTATGTGCTGTTTAGTGAAAAGAAGGTATAGGGTGTCTATGCCTATGCAGTGTTGCTGGTATTAACAACAACAACAATATAGATCATAAACTGTAATTAGATAGTAGTGTCCTTTCCTGAAGATGTGGAGTCTAGATTGGATGGATCCAGTCAGCTTTTTCACTCAGTTTCAACTAATTCCCCTCCTTACTCCCTAATGCCTTTTGTCCATGCAGATCTCATCATAGCCTTTTTGGTGGTCAAAGTTCTCCTCCCTTTTTTCCCCAGTAGAAAAGTTGGTTGGATCCAACCTGATGCATCTCTTACTATGAATCATTTATTGTCTGACCTCTAGGCTGATAATGTCTGGGAATCTGGGGGTGTGGTCACGTGCAGGTTGCCGCGGCAGTATCTCAGCTTTAAATAAGCCACTTGAGTTTGGGACATTTTGCATCTATCACACAGCATCCCCTAAGCTGGCATCATAGTGCTGCAGGCCTGTGATTGGTCATTCACATAACTAATGTGCTGCAACCACGGACCCACAGCTGGCTGCTTTCTATGGGTGTGCTGAAACACACTTTGGAGTGGGGTAAAAAACCAGAAAAGATGTGGCACAAATGGAGTGGAATGATCACATCACTCATGTTTTCCATGGTGCACCTAGGTGATCAGACACCCGGAAACTCGCCATGGAAGTGCTTCACCAAGATAGCCACCGGAATTTGCTTGGGAGCCACTTTAGCACGTGGTAGGGATGATTGGGGCATGGGATCCAGATGTGCACGTTTGATCACACCCATTTGGTTCAGAGGGGAGGGATGGCTATGTCAGGCCAAACTGCTTGTGTGATGACACCCTGTGTTCACACTGCAAATATATGAGCTAGCATGGTTCAAACTATAGTTCTTTGATGAGTAGCAAAGTATCTTACTAAAATACAATATTAAAACAGTCTATAGTCAGGAACTATACACTAATCACTCACTCACATGTCAGGGCTTTCATAAGTGGGCTGAGCTTTAGTCTTGGAGCCCACCCTTATCTCCCAGTGTAACCTGCGTTAAAAGAGAGGTGTCAAGATGTCCAAATGAGCTTACTTACTATTGTGGTACACAGTTGATTTATTTATTTGGATATTTTCTTCTTTCCTCCATGTTTTATCCTCACAATAACCCCTGAGGCAGGTTAGGCTAAAAGAGGGTGATTGGCCCAAGGTCACCCAGCAAACTTCCATACTACAGTGGGGATTTGAACCTGGGTCTTCAAAATCCTAGTCAAATCTAGCTACTTGAACTTGGGGCTGTGCCTTAAGATTTTCTGAAAATGTTAAGTTGTATGTTGTTGCACCATTTCAGTCTGGCTGGAATGCAGGGCAGTTCCATTTGCAAAGTGTGTGACATGCAAGATTGTGGCAGCTGTTCCCATAGCCATAGCCCTCAGGCTCACCACGGCAAGGTGTGGCAAGAGTCCAAGTGAGTTCCAGGTCTCTGGAAGGCTGGATCATTCTTCTTCAGCATATCCTTTTCCTGCTGGTAAGAATATGGTGCTGTTTCCACATGGGGCTCCAGTGGCTTTCCCTTTTAAGTTGGGAAAAAGAAATACCTTCCTCCAGCTTCTGTGTGGAAGCTCTGCCTGCCACCATCTGGAGACCTTGTACCACCATCAAAATTGTGATATTCAATTCTGATGTTTCAGAAAAAGCTCCAAGACCTGGAGGGGAGGGGACATGGAAAGATTGTTATCAGGTTGGTGCTTCTGCACTGATGCGATGAGCAGGAACACAGAAGGGAGGAGTGTTGCCAGCAGTGAGCAGCATAGGGATGGGGCATAAGAATGCCATTCCCATGTGCCTTAGCACTGCTTGCTCTAGCTTACACAGCAGGGGTGACCTTTCCCTCCCCTGTGTGAAAGCAGCCCAGGTGATATAGCTTGGGAGAGATGAACCTTGCAAACTAAACTCCCCTGCAGTGCATTCCAGCCAGACTGAAAAAGTGAATGCAGTCTAGTTATATCTTTTCATGCGCTCCCAGTATAATGTGGACAGATGAAGGGAAACTAAAATTCTAGATCAGAGATTCCCAACCTTTTTGAGCCTGTTAGCACCTTTAGGATTTTAAGAGGGGGTGGTAACCCCCCAGTGGCTGCTGTAGGACATGGTGTCAAACCCCAAATGGCTGCAGCAGGAGGCGGAGCCAAATACAGTACCTCCCTCTTCGCTTTGCAAAAGAATCACATGGAAACCATGCTGAACTCATGAAAGTGTGTTCAAGCCATTGAAGGTGTGTTCAAGCCATAATATTATCTGTACTTTGACTGGAACCCACTGGTAGGATAGCAAGCTTCTACTCCTGAACACTTATTTCCCTTGATGGAACAATCCAGTTCCTTGGACTTTAAGACTATAACAAAGTTTCCTCTACACTTTGCAAAAGAGTCTCAAGACAAAGGTTGGTCAAGTCACAAACTCCACTTCATCACTCTACCTTTCTCTCCTCATTTTATTTCACAATGAACACTTGAAGCAGCCATATGCTAGTGAAGACCATTGGTCTGTCAAGGTGAGAATTGTGTCTACTCTGACTGGAAATCAGTCTTAGTGACATTCTATTGAGTGGTATTCATGTTATTTAAATTTCTCTCATATTAATAATCGGGGTGTGTGTCTGTTTTTAGGGATGCTGTGAACTTCACTGCAAATGAGCTCACCAGTTAAATTTGGGCTTATTTTGTTGGCATGGCAAACTGGCCTTTACAAACTAGTTGGCAGCTGGGTAGTAGCTTTTGTTTTTGCTGTATTATTTGGGTGAGCCCCATGCATTATTAAGAGATGGATCTGGCATCCTGTGGAACCAGGTCATTTAGGAGGATCCAGGAGGAAGGGTTTGTGAAGTGGAGTCCTGAGGGATGACATGTCTTTGAAGAACATGTGTTTTTGTTTGCTTTCCAACACAATACCATAGTCTTTTTAGAAATCCTCTGCATGCTCATATAGCATACTGTGAGGGGGAGCCAACACTTGTTTTACTGAAAAAGGGAGATATGTGCCCGTTTTGAAAATATTTCTGATTACTGTAAGCAAAGAGAATCACCCACACTTAAAACATCATTAACTGGGCACATGGGAGGAAGTTTCTCTGAACAGAGACCCAAAGTGGAAGAGAGTTGTGGGTGGGGGGCAGAATTTCCAATGCTGAGATAAACCCAAAATTGGAAGAAATTAATGGGGCTGGAGTCCCAATGCAGAAATAAAGAGTCCAGAATGAAGCCTTGAAACACGGTATGGTGCATCCACTTCTAAAGAAGCCTACCCTCAACCCAGGAGATCTCAGTAATTATCAACCAGTCTCAAAAGTTCCATTCTTGATCAAGGTAATTGAATGGGTGGTTGCCAAACTTCCCTGAATGAGGCAAATTGCTTAGATCCTTTCCGATTTGGGTTTAGGCCTGGTTATAGGACTGAAACAGGCTTGGTTAATCTGGTGGATGACTTCTTCTGGGAGATGGAGTGCAACTCTATTGATTCTCCTGGATCTCTCAGCAGCTTTTGATACCATAAATCATAGTATCCTTCTGGACCGCCTATCTGGGATGGGATTGGGAGGCACCATTTGGTGGTTCCAGTCCTACCTGGGGGAAGGTTTCAGAAGATGGTGCTGAGCCTGCCTTGGCGGGGAGGGCAGGGTAAAAATCAAAGTAATAAATACATAAATATATACATAAATAAATAAATAATAGATATTGCTTCTCAGCCCCTAGGCCTTTGGCCTGTGGGGTCCCTTCAAGGTTCTATTCTATCCCCTATACTCTTTAACATCTACATGAAACTGCTGGGTGAGGTCATTCTATCCCCTATACTCTTTAACATCTACATGAAACTGCTGGGTGAGGTCATCTGGAGATCTGAGCTGTTCTGTCACCAATAAAAGGATGACACTCAACTCAGGGAGGATGTAGAAACCCTTAACCAGTGCCTGGAGGCAGTTTTGGAATGGATACAGCTAATAAACTGAAACTTAATCTGGACAAGATGGGAGTGTCAGTGGTGGGCAGAAGGTCTTATCCAGGATTTAGGGTGTCACCTGTTCTGGATGGGGTTGCACTCCCCTTTAAAGACCGGGTCTTTAGTCTGGGGGTGCTCTTGGACCCAATAAACAATGGCAGCTGTCGCTAGGAGTGCCTTTTACAGCTTTAACTGGTTAGCCAGTTGCAGCCTGTCCTGGGTAGAAAATGGCCACTGTGGTGCTTGCTCTGGTTACATATAGATTAGATTACTGCAATGCACTGTATGCGGAGTTGCCCTTGAGAAGTGCCTTTGCGAATGCCAATCATGTATGTGTTCATTATGCTGTGCTGGATATACAGACACCCAGTGAACTCCAATACATGGCTCAGCAATCATTTAATCTGATCACTGATCATTCCGGGGGATATTCATAACTGGCAGTTACAATGCAAGCCAAACCCTGAGAAGTTCAGGCACCCTAAGTGTTTTTTAAATTTTTTCCCTTAAAAATGTATAAAAATTATTTCTTGAAGAAGAGAAGAGGAATAAAAAGAAATAAATGTTCCTTGCAGACTGCTTTAAATTATGATTCCTGTGAATATTGTAATATTGCTCCCTGGATGTGTGTATGTCTTGTCCTGCTCAAGAAAACCAAATAATGCTGGCGTGTGTATCTGTGTGCATCTCTCTCAGTGTATTCTATGGCTATGCCATTGTCATGAACATTGTTATGCTGAGTGCTTTTCAATAGAATTCATTGGTTCTCCCACTATTCTGTTGTTTTCCACCAAAAAAGAGACATAGAATACATGATTTGACTCATACATCAGTATGCATGTTATGTAGACTTTGTGAAAACTTACTCATAGACTGGCACTGAAGTTTAAAAAGAAAATCTTGTGCATCTATATTCATGCAACGTGAGTTTGAAAACCAAATACAAGGAAATAATGAACACATACATATGCTTAAAACCCCATGAATGTGAGGAAGTAATAAAAGCATGTGTATACATGTATCCACTGCTGAACATGTGGTTAATTATGCAACACATCCAAAATATACATTATAACGCAATATATTCAGCATGGTGACTGCCTCAATTATGTTGTTTTTCTTCTTCTTGATAAAAAAGCAATGGGACAAAACTACCAAGAGCAGAAAGCAGTGGTTTAAATAGCTTGAAGCTAAACCCAAGAAAGCCCCTTTAAGCAGCTGAGCCACATGGAATAGTTTGGTCCATGCAGCTCAGCTGTCTAAAGGGGCTTTCTTGGGCAGTGAACCCCAGTGAGCTTGCTGCTCAGCTGTTTTGGCGGCTTTCGCAGGAAGGAGAAAGCAGGGGTTTAAACCCCTACTTTTTGCTCTCCACAAACCTTCACAAACTGCCTTAAAAGTTCATGGAGGTTTGTGGCCAGGCTGCAGTTCGCAAACTTCAGTTCTCTTACCATGAACCGGCCAAAATTCATCACAAACAAAGGTTCATGAGCCTGTTCCTGCCCATCCCTAATTGTAAACTGGCAAGAATAAAGTGAGGAAAACTGTGCTGTAATGTCTCTATTTTGGCTTAGCTGAGTTAAATAATGGGTAAGAAAACTCTTCCCTTGTGCTTCCCCTGACTGTTCATGGTGTTCCCAAATATTATCATTAGAAAAGGGCTTAGTTTAGTGTGGATTTAATCTGCAGTGCCAGTCAGATGATTACCGGTTTCATCTTATTACCCAGCATCAGGAATTGCATATCCAGTATGCTTAGCTGTTTTACAAAACTGATGGGAGATGAATTGTGCTTCAGAACTATGCAGTAAGATGCTGAGCCACAAGAAAGCATGGGAGCTGCAGAAATGTGGAACTTGGTCTCCTGATCCTTTCTTGCCCTAACCAGGCACATTTAGACCAGTGTAATATTTAAAAATCACCTGAAATAATGCATTCTTGTTTTGGTATGCATAGTGAGAAAACTCATTTCCTCATCTTTTTTCCCAAACTGTATTATTTCCAGCTCCTGGGCTGAACTGATTGCTTCTATCTCCTGGGTCTAATAAAGCAATTCAGTTCTTTAATGGGCCTTGTTAGGGTTGAAGACCAATGCCTTCCTGGTGTTATTTTGCTAGCATCAGTGGTACTCTACCTGCTGAGTCATCAGCATGGAAACCAGAGGTTAATTTCCCTCGTACTAAATGAAGCAGATAATCAGCCATCAGAGGACTGCTCCTATGCAGTAAATAAGTCTTGACAAGCTAAGGGACGGCACTGTGCATCACTCAGCCCTATTCATGCCATCTGTCCACAAATTAAAACAAAGTAAGGATATTAATTTGTTACATTTCAAAAGCGGCATGGACAAGCCCGTGTGGACATTTTTAAATGGCACTGAATAGCTGAAACATTTCACTAATACTCCATCGAGTCATGGGTTATAGTTCTCACAAAAATCCTCTCCAGAAACCAACACGTGGAAATTGTTTTGACCAGATGTACAGCTAATGCCTATCAAAGCAGATGCTTCCCAATGCATCACACCAAGGGCTGCCTTCAAACAACAACAATAACAGAAACTAAATTAGAAAATATATCAGGTTGGTGGGGTAAACAGAATTTGTTATCTAGAAGGGGGAGCTTACATGCTTGAAAAGGTTTCAGTTCTCATAGAAGTAGTGATATGGCTTCTTGAATCTGGGGGAGTATGAAAACTCCCATTTTCCTAAAATAAGCATGTGATTGAAGATAAGGTCTGAAAATTACTGTGGTTACTAGCTAATCTTGTTCATATAAATCTATGCAGCATGATGGACAAACATGACTGCAGCTCATTTTACAGTATATCAGAAACCAACAGATTGGCTGTGAGCAAGTGAATGAATTAGGCACAGATGGGTAACATTTAGCTGCATGAACAGTTCTGTATGTATTTCATGTATTCATGGAATATTACATTCTTGCTCAATCACAGTCTCTTCTTTTGCAATAAGAAATCTTCCTTCAGCTAGACTTTCAAGGTTGAATAACTATCAGGAGCCTTGGCACCCTCCAAAGATGTGATTTCGCAGAAAATAAATGCTTAGCACAGTGTGCATCACCAACTAGGGTGCCAGTGTACAGTAATCAGCCCTGCTGCTTATGTGGTTGTCACTTCGACATTACATAGTCATTTCAGGTAGATATTCCAGCTCAAATGTTTATGCTCAAGGGCACAATCCAGCTGAAGTTAAACACTTTGTAGTCCAACTCATACCAGGAGGAGAGCTAAGAATGGACCTAGCAGTGCAATCCTAGGCATAGTTACATCCTTCTAAGGCTGTTGAAACAGTGAGCCTAGAAAGGTGTCATTCTGTTTGGGATTGCACTGTAAATCTCTTCTGATGAAATCCAGAGTTTAGCTTTCACTAGATCATGCTAGGAGAGTTGAAGGACAAAAGCATAAGGGTACTGCTTGCCTCATGAAAATAACCCTTAGTGTTATATGGGTTATAATCAATGTCGTCCATGTAAGAGAATTGTACCATTAATTCAAAGGGAGCAACACCATATCTGCAACCAGCCACTATGGGTTGTGTGCTATTGTTATTAAGGGACTTTAAGGGAGACTGTACATGAGTAAAGCTGTAGATCCATGTAGGAAAAAATCCCAATAATGATATTGAATTGCTTCTCTACAAAATCTGGCCATCTTCTTCCTTCTGCCAGCAAAGGAGTGATGACCTTTCCATTGGCAAAATAGGAAGGGATTACAGTTTTGTCTATTTCCTCTTTCACACTGCAACCCACTATGCCTTGTGGGATTTTGTCCATGATGTTTCCTTCACTCTTCCCCCCACACACACATTGGCTTCTTCAGAAGGTTTAGGCACTACTAGGTAGGCGGAAAGGAGAAAGAGAAGCATCTTCAGTTTATAATTCTTAGGATTCATCCAGGTGCCATGTACTTCTCCAGAGACCAGCTAAAATAATATGGTGTACAATACATTTTACTGTACTCATATTCTAATTGTGATTCATTTTACTTTTAAATAGTTTTGCATACTACAGAAATCAGCTAGCATTATTCAGAAAGCATCCCTCTCTGTGGATTACAAAGGAAAACTGCCTTCTCAGTATGTAAATACAAATTATACTCCCCCCCCCCTTTCCCTTGCTCATGCTGACTTGGATAATCAAGATGAAACAGAAATGGTTTAAAAATAAATTAAATTTTAATTTGCATGCTATCAGTGATCTCATTACCATGGGCAAATATCAGCCTGGTTTGCTCTGGGAAGTCTCTGTATTATTATGACTTTAAGGAATAGCTGCTTCATATTCCCTAGAGCATTGTGTGTGCCAGTTTTCATTCAAAATATGCACTTGAGGAGCCATGGAAGAAAAGCTGCTCACTTGTTGTTGTAAAAGGGCCTGATCGCAAACACAGGTTTCCATTTTTCTTCACATGAAATGCCTCTGATGGGGAGGCAGGGGATTGACTGATAATAAATAGGTCTAGTTTTCATGTTTTCCAAGCAGACTTCTTCCGGCATCAACACCGTGATCCTAATCTGGACATTGCCTGCATTAAAGGCAGGGGTACCATGTATGATCACCAAAGAGGCAATGGGTCCATCAGAGAGAGCCAGAGGGAGGGGGGGAATCACATTCAGAAAACTCATTGTGCTTCTTTTGGTTCGCATAGCAACAAACAGCTGTAACCTCTGAAGCCAGACCACCAAGGAGTTACGGGAAGCTCAGCTGTCAGATCTAGCAGTTACTCAGGCATAACTGAAGCCCACCCTTTGCATTGTTTCTTGGCTGCTTTTATACCCTCTCTGCTGTAATGATCATTCTCTTTAATCTTCTTTCACTATGATATCATTCCATGCTTCCTAATCAAAAGAGACTGCAGCGGTCACAGTGTGATCAACAATCAGATCCCCACACTAATTGCGTTGTTGCCTACTGTATTTTTTTAATTGCATCCAGTGTTTATTAAAGAGAATAAAGCTAGGCTGCCCCCCCCCCCCCGTTTTGACTTCGATTGATTTCGTCTCCTGCACCTGCTTTATTAGGCTTCTGGTCTCAGCACAAATGATACAAAACTGAAAGGAGTATATATCTAATCTACGTTATGTGTTGACAACTATTTCTTTATTCCTGAAGACAGAGGCAAAAAAGATAGCTCATACTTCAAACAGAGCTTAACCTGGAAGAAATATCTTAAAAGCAGACTTGCCTAGACTCCATCCAGAGATGGTGCTATACATTTAAAACCTGTATGAACAGGCCCGTAGCCAGGATTTTTTAAGTCAGGGGACATTTGAATTTCTTAGGGGGCACTGACCAATCAAATTAATCTGGGGAAGAAGGCTGTGACACCCTGGGCTGGATGTGGAGTGAGGGGGCCTTGCCAGCAAGTCAGGGGGCCTAGCCCCATGATGCCCCACTGTAGCTACGATCTCGTGTACAAACAGTAGGGATATGGACTGTGATCTCTGTCTCTATACTGGTCTCCTTGGCCAAACTCCACTACTGCTTTCAGTAGGGCAACAGCAGAGTCCTGCAGGCCTCAGGGGAAGTATGGAGAAAGAGACATCCATGGGAAAACAGGATGTAGCAGCTGAATCCTATCTCAGTGCCAGTACCCAGTATCTTAACAGTACAGACATCACATATAATTGAGAATCTTAGGGTGCGGTCACATGTGCGAGATAAAGCGGGGGGGGGGAGCGAGGCTGTTTCCTCTGGAGGAATTTGGCCTGCAGTTGCATGATCACACAGTCCTTGGAAGCTGTGGGCGCAACCTGCCACTGCGTGATCAGATGCAACCGTGGGTGAGTTCGGTTTTTTTTTTTTGCCATTTGTTTCCAATGTGCTTAAACGAAGAATCGATTCATCACATCTTCGCACCAAGGGCTCTCTATGGAGTTTGTGATGATGTGCATACTGAGAAGGGGGGGGAAACAATGGCACGGAGTTGGGATGGCCTGATCAGACCATCCCGACACCATGAGAGTGCACTGGAGTGATCAGACACAGGAAACTCCGTCCGTGGCTTGTCGCAACCCATTTACTAAATAGTTACAAGAATGGACACAGTAATGAGACAAATGGAAAATGGAAAAGAACTGTGACAATTTAGCGCTTAATAATATATTCATAAATCATAATATACAATAACAGAAATGTAAATAGAAATTTACATAGATCAGCAGGATATAATGCCTACATAGAATCCACTAGCTAAGGCATTCAGCAACCATAGCCCATTGAAGAACATAGCTGTAAGCATAGCTTTATGATGAAGTGGTGAGTGTCTTTATTATATACTTTAATATTAACAATCATGTATGTGGAGCATTAATGAATTAATGAAAATGTACTGTAACAGCTGTTGTTGTACTTTTTAGAATCTACAGTATATTGTCAATACGTCACCAAGGGATATGAATTGTTGAAGGACAGTTTATGTAAGGTTTCATACTATTTTTATTCTTATCTACATTATATATTTGTACATTGTTAGATATAGTTTTTAAATGAGATTTGCATTGTTATATTTGATAAGGTACACCTCCTTGTTCAGAAGAAGATCATCTTCGAAACGACACATCATTCCGGAGACCACCGTCTACTACATTCACTATTTCTATTTACATTTCTGTTATTGTATATTATGATTTATGCAACCCATTTACTACCAGATTTTCCCCAGTGTCTTTTTACTCTGCTTCGGTAGCAGAGCAAAACGGGTTGCCGACGGGTGCGGGGCGTTTCTCAGATGTTCGTGTCTGATTGTGCCCTTTAAATCTGCCCGGCTTTCGCGCCTGTGGTGGGGTTAATTATGCATGTGATCACAGCCTTAGGGAACAAACCTAAACAGGTCAACTCAGATGTAAGTTTAATGTTATGCAATGGGTCTTACTCCCAAGAAAGTGCCCTCATGATTAACTTACTGTCTTAAATACAAGGATGTTGCTCAATGCAAGTTGCTGAGCACCTGATATAAAAAACTGTACTCAGACAACTGCACTTTTCACTGTATTGATATTTGAATATGGTTAACATAAATAGGTTCAATTAAATACTTCACTACTTTTCAGTATTTCCCATTGTATGTAACTTTTCTGCTGGAATTCTAGTGAGGCTCTTTAATTTGCTTATGTTCCAACCTAGATGTTCTTTTAAACACTAAAATGGTATTGGTATAATCCTTTAGAATAAAAAGAGGGTTGGCTAATTAGGGACTAATTTCAGGGAACTGACTTGACTGTGCTTAGTGATATTGGTGGTATGTGCGAACATTTTAAAAAAAATTTCCTCCCTTGCAATTAAGTATTCTGTAGGTATAAATTAGGTCTTAAGCCATGGACCATTGGAAAGGCTAATGTCACCAGTCCTAAATGCATGCACAAATTAGTGTCTATAATGTTGCCATATGAACATCCTAAACCTTTTATCTGCTGGTTTAGCACGTTTTAGCGGTTGTGTACTAAAGTTTATTCCTGTGGTTGGCAGGCCAATATAACCAAACATTTCATTATTGCCTTCACTCCAGCTTGTGGGATACTGTGCTGCCCCATACCAACTGTGATTACAGATTAGGGCTGTTTTTCCTTTTTTGGTCATTGATAGTTTACCAGTGCTGAATCTTCATAGTTTGTTTGAGATAGACATGAGAATTATTTCAGAAAGCAAAAGGAGATAACAGTGGAAATGGTGCTGATTTCCTAACCCTTGGAGGGTGCAACAGGGACATAGAAGTAGTAATCCCTACCTTTCAATGAGGCACTTATGAAGTTACAGAATCACTCAGCTAGACATCAACTGAGTCATGAAGTAAAGTAAAGGGTTATGTTGAAGTTTATAAAATAAATGCAGGATAGAGTTGGAACACTCAGCCATACAACGGCCTCATTTTCTATATGAGTCTCCACTTTACAGATGAATCTTTAAGCAGTCATCATATCTTAAGAATTGTTCAGAGTAACTGATGCAAGCGTTCCTGGCTAGACTTCTGGGAAATTATATGGAGACACCAGTAAATGGCGACACTATTGACAGGTGGATCCATGTTTGTGTGGGGTGGCATGGGGGAGTATACACACAGCTGCTATCATTGGTGCAGTCAAGGTAGATCAAAAACATTTATTTCTTTCCTACTTACACTGTACCTTGTCCACCTTCACAGATTTTTTTGCATCACTGTGAAATGTCTTTATGACAGAAGGCTTTGGGTTGGATCCAGACTAATGTTTTCTGCAAGCCAAGGAGATTTTCCTGCAGATCACAATTTCCTCACCACCTCCCTCCTGTGGCAGTACGTTTGCTAACTCTGGGTTGGGAAATTCCTGGAGATCTGGGGTACAGCCTAGAGACGGCTGAGTTTAGGGAGGAGGGGGCCTCAGTGGGGATATAATGCCATAGAGTTCATCCTCCAAAGCAGCCATTTTGTCCTGGGGAACTGGTATCTGTCTTCTGGAGAGCAGTTGTAATTCTAGGAGATCTCCAGGCACCACCTGGAGGTTGGCAACCCCAAATAGCCCAAAACACCCTGTTAAATCCTGTTAATTGGAACATGATTTCAGGGGCATTTTCATGCTATTGTGGGAGGAAGGAGGCAGGAAAATTACACTCCATGGGAGGAAGTGCTTCTGTCTGTAAAAATATTAGGCTGGATCCAGGCCTTCATTGGCCAACTTGGCTTTTGGGGCTGTTAAGAAAAGAAGGAACTTAAGGCCACTGTGCCTCTACTGCTGATTGAAGATATGAGACTGACATATATGTTAAACTAGGTGTCATTTATGGCTAATTTACATAATTAAACTTCACATTTTAATGTTGGTTGCTGTTAACAAGCAGCCTACAGCAGCTGCTAATGTTTCCTCTGGGCAGCTTCGCCCTCGTTCCAAATTTGTCCAGTGTTACCATTGTCTTCATTTATCCTAGCCTGCAAATTAAAACTGTGCTGACAGCATTTCATAAACTCAAGAAGACCATTTCATAAACTCATGAAGACCAATGTCACATATTCCTAATGATTTTTTTAAAAATAAAAAATATATTTTTTCTTAAGGAATGGAACTAAATGTTTGGTATCTGCTCTCCATTGTTGTCTTTTGCAAATGTTTACATAAGAACAGGGGTCATTTCATAGAAAAAGAGCTGCAGGGGCTCATTAGCATATCTAATAGGCTATTAGCATAATAGCTCATTAGCATATACCACACCCCCTGACATATTGATGTCAGAAGGGGAAGCAAAATGGGGGAAGGCATCTTCAAAAGCCTCTCCTTCCCTTCCCCAGCGGGCCTACCAAGGTGGGCTGGGGGGGGGGGAATGAAGAGAGAAGGGGTTGAAACACCTTCTCTCTAGAGTCATCTTTCCATTATATTCTATGGTGCCATAGAATACAATTGAAAGAGGTGCGACTCCAGAGAGAAGGGGTTTAAACTTTAAACTCCTTCACTCTCCGCTTCCCCTCCCAGCCCGCCTTGGCAGGCCAGCTGGGAAAGGAAAAGGGGAGGCTTTTGGAGATGCCTCCCCTTTTTTGCTTCCCCAGCTGGGCTGCTTCTGGAGCCCCAACCCCACCCCGCCCTCTCCTGGCTTGCCTGCCTCGGTGGGCAAGCCAGGAAGGGCCAAGGAGAGAGCGGGAGGGATTGAAATCCCTCCCTGACGGGGCTCTTTTTGTAGAAAAAGCCCAGCAGGAACTCATTAGCATAATAGGCCACATCCAACAGCATAAGCTCATTAGCATATTAGAAGGCCACACCCAACAGCAGAAACTTATTAGCATATTAGGCCAAAGTTTCCCTGACAGTGCCTGAGGTCATTTTGAAACCCCCACATGCATATTATAATTT
The DNA here is from genome assembly GCF_001447785.1 of Gekko japonicus. Classification (NCBI taxonomy): domain Eukaryota; kingdom Metazoa; phylum Chordata; class Lepidosauria; order Squamata; family Gekkonidae; genus Gekko; species Gekko japonicus. Next base: position 1,044,037 of record NW_015159718.1, read on the forward strand.
GACATATTTTTATATATATTTTTAACATTTTAACTTAAAAAAGAAAATCTCTTTCAGCCATAGCTCACCCATGATAAGGCATTGCCCCCCAAATGCCCCCCTATGGTCACGGGCCTGGTAAGGAATATACCACCTTCCATTTCTATGGAAACTTTTTGTGCTTGTGTTTCAACTTATTAACAGGTGCCTTTATTAATTTTTAAAACATTAGATATTTCAATCACCATTAAACATACATACCACAACTTCACACAGTCACTGGTATTTTGATATGATCACTAATTGTACAAACCTGGTACCTGAAGTGTGCATGCACACAAATAAAACTTTGTTTGTCTTAAAGATGCCACTGAACTCAAACTTTGGTCTGCTGCTTCAGACCAACATGGTTACCCATCTGTCACTCTTAAAATATACTATAACGATGGAGGTTATGAAACAGCATTTCTCATTCCTCTATGTTTTCATTCTATTAATTGTATTTAAATGTGCAAAGTCCTGATCTGGATAGCTTAGGCTAGCCCCAACTCAACAGACCTCAGAAGCTAAGCAGCCCTGGATTGTGGTGCGATAGGGGACCACCAAGGCAGTCCAGGGTTGCTACGCAGAGGCAGGCAATGGCAACCCACCTCTGAATGGCTCCTGGCTTGAAAACCTATGGGGTTGCCATCAGTTGGCTGTGATTTGATGGCACTTTCCACTACCACCACCAAATGTGCAAAACTGCTTTCCTTTCCTTGTTTTGACCTACACTGAGACCAGATGTATGAAGGGGTATTTATTGTTCAAAGATCTCCTCATGGAACACACAGTGGAGCACTTGGCACAGAATATTCTGCTCACAACTTTAATGCCAGTAGCTCACAAAAGTAGAATTTTTGCTCACAAGACTCCACAGTGTAGAGGGAGCATTGGTTCCAAGGCACGAAGTCATAAGAACATAAGAACATAAGAGACGCCAATGTTGGATCAGGCCAAAGGCCCATCCAGTCCAACACTCTGTGTCACACAGTGGCCAGAAATACCAGTGCCATCAGGAGGTCCACCAGTGGGGCCAGGACACTAGAAGCCCTCCCACTGTTGACCCCCCCCCCAAGCACCAAGAAGACAGAGCATCACTTGCCCCAGAGCCCCTAGCTATACCTTGTGGCTAATAGCCACTGATGGACCTCTGCTCCATATGCTTATCTAATTCCCTTTTGAAGCCGTCCATGCTTGTAGCCGCCACCACTTCCTGTGGCAGTGAATTCCATGTGTTAATCACTCTTTGGGTGAAGAAGTACTTCCTTTTATCCGTTCTAACCCGACCACTCTGCAGTTTCATGGAGTGCCCACGAGTTCTTGTATTGTGAGAAAGGGAGAAAAGTACCTCTTTCTTTACCTGCTCTTTCCCATGCATAATCTTATAAACCTCGATCATGTCACCCCTCAGTCGTCTTTTCTCCAAGCTAAAGAGCCCTAAGCGCTTTAACCTTTCCTCATAGGGAAAGTGTTCCAACCCTTTTATCATTCGAGTTGCCCTTTTCTGCACTTTTTCCAAAGCTATAATATCCTTTTTAAGGTGTGGTGCCCAGAACTGCACACAGTATTCCAAATGAGGTCTCACCATTGATTTATATAGGGGCATTATTATATTGGCTGATCTGTTTTCAATACCCTTCCTAATAATCCCCAGCATAGCATTGGCCTTCTTTATTGCAGTCACACACTGTCTCGACATTTTCAGTGAGTTATCCACTACAACT
>NW_015159718.1:1046059-1047479 GCF_001447785.1 Gekko japonicus
GGAGGGTGGCAGAAAGGGGGGAGCCTTTGCAGCAACAGCAGCCCTGACCCTCGGCGCAAAAGGGGTGCTTGGCTTACCTGGCCTGTCAAGGAGGAGCCGTTGAGGAGGAGCGGGGCATGGTGTGTGGCAGTGACGAGAAGGGTGAGCCCATCTGGGTGGCACCAGAGTGAGAGGAAGAGGCGGCAGAGGGCAGAGGAGGGCGCCGGCAGCCAGAGCATGGGCAGTAGTGGCAGACGTGAGATTACGGTGAGCTGCACCAAACAAGAGCCTGATAGCAGCAGCGGCGCCTCCTAATCCTCCCCAGCTGGGCCCCACTGCTGCCACCTCTCACTGCTGGAGCAGGAGCTCAAGGCCAGCACCTATGCGCTGCTGAAGCGCCTAAAGGAGCACTCCCTCAACAGCCTCCTGGAAGCTGTCGAGTCCCGCGGGGGCCTGCCCGGCTGCTGCATCCTGGTCCCCCATGCTGACGAGGCCCGCCTGCCTGCCCTGCCACATCTCCTGCTCAGAAAGCTCTTCTAATAGCTGGACCTCCAGCACCCGGCCGAGCTCAAGCCCCTCTGCGAGTGCTGCAGCTTCAGCCTCCTGCCCACCACGCCCACCATGTGCTGCAAGAGCGCGACTCCACAGAGAAGTTTAAACCCTGCTGTGGCGCGACTCCGGTGGGCTCTGGCCCAAAATGACCCCTGCATAAGAACATACACATTTCCCTGCTGAATCAGACCAGTGGTCCATCTAGTTAGGCTTCCTGTCTTACAGTATAACCAATCAGTTACTGTGAAAGGCTAACAACAGAGCATACACTTCAAGGCCTTCCTCTGACTTGCCTCCTAGTACTGCCTCTGAACATCGAAATTCCCTTTAATCACTATGGCTAGTAACCACTGATGGATCTATCCTCTATGCTTGTGATCATCACTATGTCTTCTGACAGCAAATTCCTGCATATGAACTATGTGTGTGTAAAGTACAGCCAACTTATGGCGACCCCACAGGGTTTCAAGACCACCGATAAAGGAGATTTGATTTGTCATTGCTTTCCTCTGCAAAGTGTTCTTTGATGGTCTCCAATCCAAGTACCGACCCTGCTTAGCTTCTGAGATCTAATAAAATCTGGCTATCTATATATCTAATACCGAAGGTGCCCCCTGCGTGCAGATACTTATTTCCGCACATTGGGGGCACCTGGGGGGGAGGGAGATTGTCGTGCACACTCGGGGCGGTCCCCAGGTGTGCACAAAAATCTAAACAGTTGAAAAAAATATTGGGGGGATAGTTAAATCCCCCCAAAAGTGACAGAGCGTTCCCTGCGCATGCGCAGGGAACGCTCTGCAACCGGCCTGGCCGCCGTCGCCGCTTTGGGGGGGAGAGACCAGCGAGGCCCGGCGGCTGCAGCCGCTCGGACCTCGCTTCAGGGGGGCCA
>NW_015159718.1:1047954-1168415 GCF_001447785.1 Gekko japonicus
CTTTCCCTCCCTCCCTCCGACGCCCGGTTGAATGGCTCCGTCTACCTGTCCTCCTCCCCCACGGCGTTGGGACTTCAGCCGGGCCCAGAGCAGGATAAATGAAGTGAGGACAGGATAAAAAGCTGGGAGAGACAGCCAGCCGAGGAAGACTTTGCAGGCCCGGCCCTGGACGGCGAACACTCGGGCCTGATTGCTCACGGGACGAGCGACAACCCGGCCCCCCACCTAACTCCGAAGGCGGTGCGCCCAATGAGAAGTGGTTTTTTCTGTTATAGTTAAAATTTAATGAAAATTATAATTTAAAACACATGCCAATATTGTTAAGCCTCATATCTTCCCCCCTCCTCCGCCATATATGATTCAGTACACTAAAAGTTTGGTTTATGCAACTCAGCACCAAGAGAATCTCCTCACCAACTCACTTGGCCACACAAGCCAACGATGTTCTGGCTTGGAAATGGCTCCTTAGATGCCTCAGGGTGCTTGCTGTGGTGCTCTAGCAACCCACTCTATTCTTGCCAGCCCTAAGATATGGCTAGGGTTGCCAGTCTCAAGATGGGGGCTGGAAATCTCTAGGAATTACAATTGTTCTCAAGGTAACAGAGATCAGTTCTGCTGGAGCAAATGGCTGCTTTGGAGGACAGACTCTACTGCATTACATCTTGCTGAGATCCCTCCCTTCCCTAAACCTTCCCCAGGTTCCACCCCAAAACTCCAGGGATTTCCCAACCTGGAGCTGGTATAAAGCCTCAATAATAATGTGGAGCAGTGGGGGGAAAGTTCATCATGCATGTTGGTTTGAAGAAAGCCCCTAACATTCCTGAAAAAGGTCTCAAAATGTGATTGTTTAGTCTCTGGTTATTCAGTAGGGAAGAGGGGTGGGTCAGCTCACAGCGGAAGTCCACAGCACAGAGGCACAATAAGCTTAAAAAACCACTCCAACAGGCCCTTTTGATTGAGTGGGCCACACAAGCAGCAAAACCCCTGACCCAATAGGTCCAATAGCAGCCTCACATGCAATTCAAAAAATGAGGTGGGCACAACTGCACCACCAGCTCTGTGAGTGGTGAACAGAGTTGTAGGCATGGCTACCAAATGAAAACCATTTTCGCAGGACCAGATTTAGATGAAGAGAGGCCCCAGGCCTCTCCACTTGTGAGGCCCCTCCCAATCCCCCACCCTCATGACTAGAAGAAAATAGAAGAGTGTTATAAGCAAAATTGAGTGAAGCCAAGGATGATGACGGGTATTTAAAATTCTGCAATTCACAATTTTTCCTCTAAAGGACATAAGATGCTATTGTTAAATACCATAGTGATTGAAAAAATGCATAAATGTTAAAATTAACACTGAAAAACTTTTGCAATAACTGAACTTTGTAAACTTTTTGTGGAATTAGCATTATTTTTTTGGAAAATGAAGTTGTAATGTAATTCTTAAGAACAACAACAACCTTGAGTTTACAAACTATATTGCCCGGGAAGTGTAAATAATATAATCATGATTACCTGACAGTGTGGCACTTTTAGAATCTACTTTATGTTGTCATTAAACAGTCAGTTTTAAAATACATAATAAGAAGTAAACTACAACCATCAAATACAGTAAGACTAAAAATGTTTTTTCCTAGCCTTCCTCATAGCAAAATCATCCAAAACTTCATCAAAATTTGTTTGTCTAAGTGTCACTTTCAATGTACAGAATGCTCAGTGTGGACAACCTCTCTTGAGACATGGCCCTTAATTCATTTTTAATTCTTTTGAGTCTTGAAAAACTCCTCTCTCCCGAGCAGTTGGTGACCATAAAGCTAAGAAATTGCCGCAATTTTAGGAAAGACCATCTGAATTTTTCATTGTATATAATTTGATAAAGGTCTGTATGAGACAGAGAGTGCTCTTCTGTAAGCTTATGGCTTTGTCTCAAGTACAGTTGAAAGTGCAAAAGTTGATCAATAAGTTTCAAGTCAATATATTCTGGGTATGCTTCCATCAGCAGTTCAACACCTTGCTGAATTTCTTGTTTAGATGCTGTCAGATTAACAAGAATGGAAAACAGTTGTGCAACATCACTGTACACAATACTTCTTTTTAAACTGGCTTCGAGTACATCTAATATAGGAATAAAGGATCTTATCCTAAACTTATATCTTGAAGAAAGTGCATCTAAGGCATCAGGTGTACTTCTGTCATTTCTTTGCCGTTCCCTTACTCTTTGTCTCCTTGTTTTGTAGTTAACATTTGGCAAGGTGGCTTTTGCTTGTTCCTCAAGCTCATCAAAATCTTCTCTAATTTTCCTTTAAAAATCCAGAAATGAACTGTACAAACTTGCATAAGAACTCAGTAACAGGTCTGATTTCTGAAGGGCTTTGCTGACTTTGTAAAAATGACCTAGCACATTGGTACAAAAATGCAGCATAAACACAAATATCAGCCTGGTCTCCCCCTTCCTATTAACATCAGAGTATGAATGACTGAGGGCATCAGTGATAGCACTGTAACTTCCAAAACAGCTTCTGTGGCTTTTGCGTGTGTGTCCCTCCCAGGAGTCTTTTCTTGCCGGAGCGGGGAGGAGCGCCGCTCTGGCAGTAAGGAGCCCACCCCCCTGCCGCTGCCCCACCACCATTTCCGGCCCACTTGCGCCGGGGGGCAGCTTAGAGAAACTTCCGGCAGCATCCCTTCAACTGCCCTTGGGGGTGGGAGGAGGAGTGAGGCAGGAAGGCCCACCTGAGGGGAAGTTCACCCTGCCAAGAGTGGGGCAGGTGGAGTCGAGTGCGAAGAGGGGAAGCCTTTGCCTTGGCTGTGCTTTGCTCGGCCAGCCGCGGACAGAAGCTTGCCCTTCTGCCTTCCCACCACCTGATAGGGTCAGTGTACTTGAGTCCCATGACTGCCTGCTCTCAGCCAGTCCGCAGGAGCAAGAAGCAGCACGTGCTGCGTCCTCTTTCAGCCACCACTTCCATCAGCAAGAAGGCAGGTAAGCTGGTGGGGTGGGGTGGGCTTGATCGGGTGGGTGGATGAGGTGTGGGTGGCCTGTCTGGTGGGGGTGCAGTGGGGGCTTGACTGGGTGGGGGGCAGAAAGGCCCTTGGTGCCCTCCTTCTCCTCTGCAGCCCGGCCCAGCAGTCTTCGATAGTCTTCTCTGGCCGGCCCTGTCGGAGGTAGGCTGCCGTTTGTGTTTGTGTGAAGGTGGGGTGGGGGGAGAGGCCCTGGGTGCCTCCTTCTCCTCTGCAACCCAGCTCAGCAGCCCTCGATGGTCTGCTCCGGCCGGCGCTGTCAGGGAGGCAGGCTGGCGTGTGTGTGTGAAGGCAGGGTGGGGGGGAGGTCCTGGGTGTCCTCCTTCCTCTCTGTAGCCCAGCTCGATGGTCTGCTGCAGCCGGCGCTGTGGGGAAGGCATGTGTGTGAAGGCTGGAGCCTGTTGCCCCCTGGGTCCTGCTCCCTCCCCGCCCCTTCTTTCGGGCTCTTCAGAGGCCAGAATTGCATCCTTAACTTTTTTTGCCATGAATTAATCATTTCCTCATATATTGTTTTTGACAAAGAAGAGGGATTGCCTGATCCAGAATGTCCATACCGATTGATATGAGCAAGTAAAAACAGATCAATTTTTGTCGCTAGTTCTAAAAGACCAAGATAATTGCCATTATTTGGAGATCCAAAGTGTTCATTGTCTCCTCTGAATAGTAAGCCTCGTTCTACAAGAGTGCATATTACAACAATAATTTTCTCCATGACATGCCGCCAGTACTGCTGTTCTGCTTTTATTTGTTCCTCTAGCTTGGAAGTAACATTTGCCGTTGCTTCCTTGTTAGGTAGGCCAACATGGCATTCCTATGCCTCTCTGAGTTTTCATGAGTTTGGATAAGATGAGGGTTTTGCCAGTCATCAAACTCTTCAGTAGCTAAAGCTGTGGAAGAAGATGCAAGGTTTGGAAAGAGTTTACAAACAAAGCAATAAATCCGGCCTTTTGAGGGAGAATATCCAAGCCACTCTCGGCTATATGTTTCCCCATTTGCTTTTGTTGAATAAAAAAGAACTTTTGTGCAAAACTTGGACTGCTTTTTGTACACTCGCTTGGAATTTTTTAAACGGTCTGCAATGATGCAAAACTTGAGAGGGACCCCTCTCTACCCAATATGATACATCCTCGTGTGATAATTCTGACCACAAACCAACATCTGTTACAGTAGATCTATGTTTGGCATTATCTTTATCTGCATCTGGAACATCTTGGACTGCAAAATCAATTTACATTATTTTCTTGTGGCTCTTTAGCCTCTCCCTGTCCAGTAAGTGACTCTTGAATTAGTTCTATATTTTCAGTTTGAGCCAGGATCATGGCTGCTTCCTCATAATAAGCTTGCTGTTCCACACCCTGCTTCGCCATTTCTCTTTCAAGGAGGTTTTTGTTTGGTTCCATGCTAGTAGTTGGCTCAGGCTGCATAGCTTCACTTCTGGCTCTTGTTGCTTCAATGAGTGGTTGATGCACAAAAGCAGTGATTGGTCTTAACTTCTTTACCATAGCATTTTCAAGTCTCTGTCTCTTGCACTTGCTAGCAGCACCACTTTCAAATATTTTACTCATGCTCAGATTAGAATCTAAAAATAAAAAGTAAAATTAATCTTCATCTGGATAAACACATGGATCAGAGGTCCATCAGTGGCTATTAGAGTTGCGTCCTGTAGCCCCTTAAAGACCAACAAGAGTTTCAAAGTGTAAGCTTTCAAGAGTCATACCACCCCTCAAGCATTCTTGACTGCTGTGTTGGGGAGCCATTTTTTTCAAGCTCAGTAGAACCACTGCAATCAAAGAGTGACCAGCAGAATCCAGTGCCATTGTGGCAATGCCAGCTCAACAGGACTGATGTCTAGCCCCGAAAGAATCACACTCCAAACAGGGGGGAGGTGGATTTTGCAAGCTCTGTGCAAAAATGGGAAGGGAATCCAATACTCCAGCAAAGAAAAATAAACCCTCTTCCCAATTCCCCTTTTAGTTACAGCCCTTGTTCAACATGGCTTTTATCCATGCAGGTCCCATGATCCCCAGCATAGCCCCTTGGGACCCCTTTTTATCAGCTGAAAACCTGATTGGAGTACAATGTATAGCACTTGATTAGTGATATGAAACAACACTGACAAATGGGTATGTTTGATGAGAAAACATCAGTCCAAGGAAACAGAAAGTAGAGAAATATAGATTCAGTTTGCACAAGGGAGAAGTAAAGTCAAAACAAGGATGCTGGGGTTGAAACAGCAAGGATGAGAAATTCAAAATCATCCCCAGTTGTGATGCAAGTTTGTGGTAATGTTCCATGAACAGCATGACAATTTCTGACACTGACTAGACTGTTGCATCTAGTTGACATGGAATCAAATCCACATAACAGCATATAAGTGGGCAACAAGAAACAACTATGAGGAGAATCAAACCTTTGGCAGCACTGTAAAGGGGTTAATAGAATTCCATCAGGGAAGTTATTTTATTTCAGATGAAGTAGATGCCAGTGGCAGATTGCTGACCCCGCTATGAAATACTATCTTTCTTTCTGTTGCCAAAGGAAATATAATTCTCAATCATTTTCTGCATCTGTATCTTCTTAGTTGTACTAGGAGAGGGGGAAAGTCATATAGAATGTCATCATATATGAAGTGTGTGTGTGTGTGTGTATCCACAGCAGTCATTCAACTGAAAACCTTCAAAATTCCAACAAGTTATTTCTCTGAGGACTACACTGAGTAATTGTGTCCTACTAGGTGCTTGACATTCACAGGACCTGCCAGTCAACAACAACAAACTCACACACAACAACCAGGAAGTGACTGATTGCTGGAGAGCAGAATGCAGAGCTAGCATTGTCGCTTACTGCAGTTTCTAACAATGTGATCAGCTTCTCAGCAGTTTTACATAGTATGATTCAGCAATAGATCTCGCTTTTCAGACATTAGACAAAGGCTGCTTTCATATAAGGGACACAGAATTAGGGATGAGCATGAACCAGGAAAAACGCAGTTTGGTTCATGGTTTGTGGCATGCCCGGTTTGCAATACAAACACAATATATACCATGAGATGGCAATCAATAAACACAGACTCTTCGTAAAGTTACTTATAAATAATACAATGGTGCTCAGTGTATATGCTCCTTGTTATTTGTATCAGTACAGGTATTACAACATGCAACATTGTCTATTTCTTACAATAACCAGTAGTCATAAACAACAGCATATATATACCGTGTTTCCCCGAAAAAAAGACACTGTCTTATATTTATTTTTTCTCAAGAAGACACACTAGGGCTTATACCACAGATGCATAGAAATCCTGCTAGGGGTTATTTTTTGGGGTAGGTCTTATTTTCAGGTCCCAGTTTACTTTCAGCCTGTTTCCTTATCTTTATCAAAGAATCCTCACTGTATACACTATAAAAGTACAAAAAAATACAAAAGTCACCAAACACTCAACAATCATACAATGGAAATACAAATAATCTCTTACAAATCATTTACTCACCACTTAAAGACTACATAAATGAAGGACTTCTATAATTACTTCTGTGGCATACTGCTCCTGTTTCAAGTCTGTCTTCTCAAAACCCACCCCACAAACATATTATTTAAAGTCTACAGCCAGCACCCACACTAGGTGTCACTAATTAACAATGTTCAAGTTCTCAAATCAACCACACAGCTACCACTCAAATGGCCATAATCCTCACAAGAAACATGAAAGGTCCAGCTCCTGATTCAGACCTTCTGGTTGCAAAGTTTGTAAATGAAAAATCTAGAAAGCTTCCTGACGTAATAAAGATTTAAGTAAATCCTGCCAGTTGTACATGTGTTCTTTTATTATGGCTAACACCGAGAATCTAAGATCCTCTGGGTGATGTTTTTGTGTAATAAAATGCTCTGTCAATGGAGCATCTAAGGAGTGACTTTTAATTTTAGATTTATGTTCCGTGATTCTAAAATTTATAGGCCTTAAAGTATACCCTACATACAAAAGTTGACACAGGCATAAAATTAAATATATACATCTCCTACTTTTACAATTAGTAAAGTGTTTTAAAGGAAAAGAAAAATTACCCTTAGGGTGTTGAAAAACCTTGGTCTCAATTGCCTGCTCACAAGCAGAACAAGATCCACATCTAAACAAGCTGTGCTGGTTCAGCTGGTCACCACGGTTACCATACACTAGAAACTGGATGTACAGTCCAAAATCAAGCCAAACAATGGAGCTGGGAAGTCAGTCAAAGGTTGCAGGAGCTAGGAGCAGGGAGTGGTTGCTACAAGCCAGGATCAGATCTGAGCATACATGGTTGCTTCCATGCTGAGGCAGGTGCATGGGGGTGTTTATGACTAGGTCCTCCCTTCCTTGGGAGTCAATCTGCTAAGACTCACAGCCCCTCACATTGCCTTTGCAAGAGCTGAAGTTTGGCACTCTTCCTTTGCTCCTGCACATCCAGCCGCTGGTGTGCCTTGTGTCTGGGACACTCAGGAGAACTAGGTGGGGATTCTGGCCTCAGATGTCTCCCCCGGGGGGGGTGCTGGGCCAGGCTCTGGATCAGTCTCTCCCTCTGGCTGCACCTCCTGTGCAGCTGCTGGGGCCTCTTCTCCCTCAGGTGCTGTTAAGGGTTCCTCTGCTGGGATTACTCCAGAGGAGGCTGGGTTGCTCCGTGCTTTTTCCTCATCTGAGGAGTAGTCAGCCTCAGCAGAGCCAGTACCCACGACACAAACAGAGAATCTCCAGATGGCTCTCTTCTCCCTGCCCTCAAAGTTTGGTAAGGATTGTTGGATTTACAGAATCCAAGTTATGGCCCTCCAAATGAGGTGCTCCCATCCTCCATTGTTTCCAATGGAGGAAAGAACCTGCAATAAAAGCAAGGGCAATAGAAGCTCAGCAGAACCAGTGCTACTGTGGCAGTGCAAACCCCAACAGGACTAAGGTCAAGCCAGAGAATCTCTGCAGTCGAAACTGAAGGTGGTGGTGGGGACATTTTTTCAAGCCCAGCAGAGACAGTGCCACTGTCAGCACAAACCCAACAGGACTAAGGTCAAGCCAGAGAATCTCTGCGGGGGGCATTTTTGCAAACCCAGCAGAACCAATGCCATGTACTAATGCCCAGCAGGACCCAGTGTCATTGTGGCAATGCCAGCTCAACAGGACTGATGGAAAGTACAAAATCATGATCCAAGCAAGGAGGGGTTACAAGTCTAGCACAACCAGCTTCAATATGCAGAATGCCCAGCAGAACCCAGTGCCACTGTGGCAATGCAAGTAAAAGTGGACTAATGTCAAACCAGAGAGTCCCTGCAGTATATACTGAAGGGGGGCATTTTTTTCAAGCCCAGCACAACCAGTTCAGTGTACAGAATGCCCAGCAGAGAAACCAGTGCCATGTGGCACTATAAGCTTAAGAGGACTGATCTCAAAGTACAGTGTCACAAGAAATCCAAGCTGAGGATGGGATTTTGCAAGCCCAGCAGAACCAGTCACAATGTATAGAATGCCCAGCAGAACCCAGTGCTACTGGCATTGCAAACTTAAAAGGACTGCTTTCAAAGTGCAGTCACAACAAATCCAAGCTGAGGGGGAGGGATTTTGCAAGATCTGTGCAAGAAAATGGGAAGGGAACACAAAGGAACCTGGCAAAAGGGAGAAACGCCTCTTGAAACTGACAAGACTAGTTTGAAACTGATTAGTGTTTCCAAGGATGGAGAATTCCACACCCCCTGTTGCTTTGAAGTTTGGAAAACATTTTGTTTGTGTGGAGAGTCTGTCTGGAAATGTATCTGTTCATGAACCCACCATGAATCTCCATAAACTGCTTGAAAGTTCGTCGAAAGTTTGTGCAGGTTGACCTGCCACAAACTTCAGTTTGTGAGCCATAAACCAGTCAAAATTCATTGTGAACTTTAATTTGTGATCCAATTCATGCTCATCCTTTCACTGAATCTACTAGCCCATCCCCCCCAAAAGACAAATGAACATAAGAATGTAAGAAGAGTGATAATGGATCAGACCAAAGCTACATTTGGTCCATCATTCTGTTCACACAGTGGCCAACTAGCTGCCTTTTGGAAGCCTACAAGCTGGATAACTGCAACAGCATCCTTCTGTCTGTACTCTCCAGAAACTGATATAAAGACGCATACTGCCTCTGGTACTGGAGACAGTAAATATCCATCATGGCTAGTATCCATCATGACTAATCAACAGTGATAGTCCCATCTACTATGAATTAGTTCACTCTCTTTTTAAAGCTTTCCAAGCTGGTGGCCACAACCACATAGATTTTTAAAAGATTATTTAATTGTACCTGTGTGATTTTTGCTCTAGAGTTCTTAAGTACAGCCTGTCTCAGATTATGCATGGTTGTCTTAAAACATAATAGCTGGTACTTGATGGATTGCAATATATACGAGCTTCAGATATGGCTTCTATGGCATAACAGCCAAGATAAGTTTTTTTTCTTCCTGAATTAAATTTATTTACTTATTTATTTTATCACACTTGTATCCCGCCCTCCCCGCAAGCTGAGGTGAATGGCTGGCCATTCTCAACTTTTTAGTTAGTGCCATTGATGCTTGTGAGTGAAGTAACATATATTTAGTTTCTTTATTAGTTGCTATTGCTAGAATGGTCTGCTGTTTTATTTAATAAATTGGCTTGATTCATAGATAGGGTTGCCAACCTCACAGTGGAACCTGCAGTTTTCCTGAAATTACACTGATCTCCAAACTACAGAAGTCAGTTCCCCTGGAGGAAATGGTGGCTTTAGAGGGTGGGCTGTATGTTATACTATAGAGTTCAGAAGAAAGAGAATTCCTAGAGTGGCTCTGCTGACCAAACGCTACCCTTCCCAGGCAACACCCTGAAATCTCTTGGAATCTCCCAAGCTGCAGTTGGCAACCCTAGCATAGTGTGCATGGTTGGAGTTAATATTGCTACAATGTTGGACTGAAATTGTGAACTATTTAGGGGAGTGGAGCAAAATGTAAACAATAGCTTTAAAATGCATTCTGGTTTTTGGGGAAGGGCTACAGATTAATGGTAGAACATCTGCTTTTCATGTAGAAGATTCAAGGTTAAATCCTGGCATTTTTCACTTAAAAGGCTCAGGTAGTGGAGAACTGAGGCTGAGAAGATAATGCTGGCCTTCATAGGACCATATAAGGCTGAAGTGTTTGATTTATTTTGATTACTAAGTATTGTAAATGGAATATAAAATAAAAATATATCACAGGAAAGTGTAGAACAGCTAAATTTAAGTCCAAAAGCACCTTAGAGACCAACAAGAATTTTGGGGTATAAGCTTTTGAGTTAAAGCTCCTTTCAATAGAAAGAAAACTTTAGGTTATTTTCCTTGTTTTGCTGTTTAAGAACCTTGCATTTAAGAACCTTGCTTGGGTGACAAAATGCATTCAAATAGTCCTATACTTACCTTATCTTGCTTTGATGGCAGGAGCAGTGATAATCAGGATGTTGAAGCAGTTTGTTATGAGATATAAAATAAATAAGGGATATAAAATAAGATATAAAATAAATAAGGGAATCAAAAGTCAGTCAGTTTTAACATTTTTTGCACAAGATCTCTTTGTCCGTAAGTAGCATGGCAAAGCACCCGTGGGTCTGTTTTAATCATTGCTTTTTTTCATGGTAAACTCTAACAATAATATTTCTCCCTTTTTCCACACAAGTTTTAGAAAAAGAGAAGTATTTTCCTTTAGGGATTAAAAGGTTAGCCAGTGTCACTATAGCTTCTGAAATTTCAGCTCATTTTCTTGCTGCATTGTTATTTTGCAGTTTTGTAAAAATACAATTAGAAATGAAGAGCTCTTCCTTTGGCCCATGTAGTGGCACAGGTCTGAAATATATTTCAATACATGAATACATAAAATATCCAAATGTGGTCAGGCTGATTTACCCTGCTGTGACATGCAGAAAAATGAGGTCAGGCAGAAAAATGAGGCCAAGCATTATAGGCCCACTTATTTTGTGAATGTTTTTGTGACTCTGTACAATGTGTGTGTGTCTTCCTTCCTTCCTGTCTTTGGGCCAAAGTGACAGGAGAGGGAAAATGCTGAAAACTAATGCTCATTAATCATCATATTTTCATAAAAACTGGTTTCAGATTAAATCCATATCAACTGTGATTGGCTATTTCCCCATGGGGAGGGAAGGTGGCATGGTATAGTCCAATCTCATCAGATCTCAGAAGCTAAATAGGGCCACTACTTGGAAGGGAGACCACGAAGGAAGATACTGCAGAGGAAGAAAGTGGCAAACCACCTCTGCTTGTTCACTTGCCTTGAAAACCCTTTGGGGTCACCATAATTTGGCTGCGACTTGATAGCACTCTCCACACATACATTCCCCCATGAGCCTCTTACATCATCTGTGACTTTTAAAAAACTATCCTAAGTGCTTTTACTGTGGTCAAACTTGCACTTAAGCCTGGATAAATAGTGCCTTTAAATAGTAGATGTAGCCTTGCACCTTTCAACACTTCACAAATGGAAAAGAGAGTTTCTTCCACCTTTGCAATGTCTCTTCTTCTCAGACCTGGGGTCTCATCTGACCACCCATTACCTGTTGCAGAAGCATTTTTGCCACCCACTGTACACTGAATTCATTGCAATAGTTTGTCCTGCACAGGCTTTGAAACAAAGTTTTCTTAGAAACAAACAAACAAACAAAAAACCAACACAAGAATCTTTCACCTCTCAAAAGATCAAGTTGTCCTTATATAACATTGACAGCACAAGCCCATTCAGCAACCTTTGCCATGTAGATCAATGATAATGGAAAAGATGGAAAGGAGGAGTGCACAGGGAGGTTGTGTACATTTGCATTAATTTACAAGGATGTGCATTCTAGTTTAAAAGTCTCTAATCTCCTTGTAGACTCTCAAGTTCTAGAGACCAAAGAAAAAGAACTGAGACCCAAGTCCAGTTCCCCCCTTTTCTACCCTTTGTTTCTAAATATGGAATATGATGGCTACTTCTATACTAAGTGCTTGTCCCCTTTTCTAGGCCTGAGGCTGCATTTTCAAACAGCCCAGTCTGTCCTACCCTAAACATTTATTTATTTATTTATTTATTTATTTATTTGCATCCCACCCATCCCATGGATGGGCTCAGGGCAGGTAACATCATTATAATAAATATAATTTCAGTTTAAAACATGATAAAACATTATAACAATGAAACAATGGGTACAGCTTGAAACACTGTCAGTTGACTATAAAATTCTGGCCCGATGGTGCAGTGAGTTAAAGGCCAGTTGTTGTTGGTCAGTAAATAGATGGGTGACAGCAACCTCAGGGAGGCCATATATGGGTGCCTGTTGCCTCAACCAAAGGTCTAGAAGAACAGCTCCATCTTGCAGGTCCTGTGGAATTGAAGAAGACCCTGCAGGGCCCTCGTCTCAATAGGGAGCATGTTCCACCAGGCTGGGGCCAGGACAGAGAAAGCCCTAACACTGCTTGAGGCAAGACAGGCGTCCTTCGGGCCAGGGACTACCAGTAGGTGTTGATCTTTTGAGCGTAATGCTCTTTGAGGGAAGATATGTCCCTTAGATATGTTGGTCCCAGGCTGTATAAGGCTTTAAAGGTTAAAACCAGAACCTTGAAGTGAATCTGGTACTCAATTGGCAACCAATGCAGTTGGTGGAGCACGTGTCTAGCGTGAGCCCACACAGGCATTGACGTCAGCAGGTGCGCCACCGCATTCTGCACCAGTTGTAATTTCTGAATCAGCTTCAAGGGTAAGCCTGCATAGAGCGAGTTGCAGTAATCAAGTCTGGAAGTGACCATTAAATGGGTTTCCGTCACTAGGTCTTGGGGGGAAAGATAGGGCTTCAGTAGCCTGATCTGCCTAAGATGGAAAAATGCAGATCTGGCAATCGCAGCAACCTGGGCCTCCATGGAAAGAGAGGCATCCAGGGTTACTCCCAGACTCCTCATTGTCTGGGCTGGCACCAAAGGTGCCCCTTCCAGTGTGGGGAGCCTGGTGCCCACATCTAGCCCCCCTCAACCCAGGTACAGGACATCTGTCTTCAATGGATTTAACTTCAACCGACTCTGCCACAACCATCCAGCCACAGCATCTAAAGCCTCAGCCAAGTTCATAGGAACAGAAGATGGATGACAACCCAGCCCATAACTCTGGACTAACTGGGCGAGGGGGCACTTATAGATGTTAAATAACATTGGCGAGAGGATCGCCCCCTGCGGCACTCCACATTCCAGTGGGTATCACTTGGAGACCCTATCACCAAGCACCACCCTCTGTCCCCGACCATGGAAGAAGGAGGAAAACCATTTTAAGACAGTCCCTTGAACTCCTATGTCGGCAAGGCGGTGGGGTCAAACCATGTACAGGCTCACTGGCTCTCTAATTAAAGCAGGAGGGGGGTAGAGGTGTGCAAGAAAAAACAATGGTATTTTTCTGATTTGGGAATAGCAAACCCCAAAAATATTGGTAAATAAGTATCACATTTTCCAGGCACCAATGCCAGTATACTATTGAGATTCAGAAAATATTTGGTATTTCCAAATATACTTGGGTCTGATATACCCACCAGGAGGGAAGGGAGAGTGAGAATGCATGTTTAAATGCCTTCTCTTCTCTCCCCTCCCCCAGCCGTCAGCTACTTCCACCCTCAGTTTCACTCCCCACCACTCAGCTGTTAGGTTTAGCCATTTAAACCTAACAGCTGATCAGAGGCGGGGAGTGAAACTAATCAGTGGAAATGGTGTGATGGCTGGAGGAGGGAAGGAAGAGAGAGAAGGCATGTTTACATGCATTGTCCTCGCCACCCCCTGCAGGGGGCAGCTGAGTGGGGGGGAGAAGGCATTTAAACTTGCCTTCCCTTTCCGCTACCACAGGGAGGCTGGAGAGAGAGAGAGAGAGAGAGAGAGACTTTTAAATGTTTTCCCTTTCTTTCCCCAGCCCACCATGTGGGGAGGCTCAGGAAGGAAAGGGACCGTGAGAAGGCATGTTTAAATGCCTTCCCTTCCCTTCTCCAGCCAGCGGGCAGTTGGGAAAGGGAAGGCATTTAAACATGCTTTCTCTCCCCTTCCTTCTTCCCCCAGTCCCCCTGCTGCTTCCACTGGTCTTTTTTAATCCCCTCCAACTCCCAGCTGCTAGATTTAAATTGCCTAAAACTAACAGTTGATAGGTGGGGAGTGAAAATGGCTGGGGAAGGATGAACTTGATAGGTGGGGAGTGGCTAGGTGGTTGGAGAAGGATGAACTTGAACAAAAGTCAAATAAAATTGGCTTTTTAAAGGCTCAGCTGTATCGGTAGCCAAATACAGATCTCTGGTTTGTACTCGGCTTTCACTATACCTGGGTATTTTTTAGGTATTCATTTGGCTTGGTTAAGCTGAATGCACACCCCAGAGGAGGGAGGAGGACCTGACTCCATGCTTCTCCCTATCTTTTGGTCTCTGTCTGTCTGTCTGTCTGTCTGTCTGTCTGTCTGTCTCTCTCTCTCTCTCTCTCTCTGTCTCTCTCTCTCTGTCTCTCTCTCTCACACACAAACACATACACAGCCTTCTGTTTCCAAGACCCTAATCCTTGGATATATGAAAGCCCTTTCCCAAGCAGTTGGGTTGAAATTCAATGTACAATAAGCCAGGATCCTGTATTTCTCCTCCCCTTTCCACCCCAGAGAATCAAGAACTATGTTCAAAACAAAGAGATACTGGAAAAATATACATGATGAAACTCAAAATATTTTTAAAACTAAATTCTCAGTGAAACCAGAGACTATGTTATTGGGAATTCTGCCAGACAGTATAGAAAGAACTTCACAAGACCTACTCAGATACATGTTAACAGCTGCCAGAGTAACATTTGCAATGAAATGGAAGACAGAAGAATGTCCCACAACAGAGATTTTGAAAGAAAACTTAGCTGAGTATGCAACAATGACAAATCTAACTATATAAGTAAAAGACTGTTGAAAGAATTTCAGCAGAAATGGCAAGCCTGTTATGCACATTATGGAAGTAGTAAGATTTCTTGAAAATGTTTGAATGTATCTGAATATTACATAAAAGTTGACAATGATATTGGTTGCAGTTTAAATCTCTTTATTTCATACTCCATTAAGTATTTAAGATATTTAGTAAAAATAAGACTTATAAAGTGATAAATGGTTATGATAATATCCAGATTTTAAGGATGGTTTAAACTTAGTGTAGAAATTTGTTTAATGGTTAAAGATATAATCTCGTTTATCACTGAATATTCAGAAATATTTTGTTTCTTATTTCAAAGAGAGAACCTATTTCTGAATACTGTAATAATGATATTTTATTTGCTGCTTCTATATTCAAAGAATGTATTTTTATTAATATAGTTGATTCTACTTATTGCATGCAATATTCATGATATTTGATAACTTTTGATGAATTTATACTTACCCTTTTTCCTTTTTGTATCCCACCTTTTTTGAAAATAAAAAATTAACAACAAAAAAAGAACTGTGTTGGTGTGTGAGTGAGACAGAAAAGCATCGAGCACAAGCTATGAGTCACCTTCTCATTGCACAAGAAACCTGTTAAAGGAGAAAAAACAGGCTTGGGATGCTTAAAATGCTGGCCTCAAATATGCTGAATATTCCCAGAAATATACAAGACCCAGATAACATTCATAGAATCCTAGAGTTGGAAGGGACCTCTAGGGTCATCTAGTCCAATCACCTGCACAATGCAGGAAAATCACAAATACCTCCCCCTCCAGGAAAATCAAAAATACCTCCCCCTCCACACCCACAGTGACCACTGTTCCATGCCCAGAAGATGACCCCCCCAAAAAAAACCCTCCTGGGCCAAACTGGCCTGGAGAAAAATTGCTTCCTGATCCCAAAATGGCAATCAGCATTTCCCTGGATATGTAAGAAAGGGCCACAAGAACTAAGCACTGAGACAACCCTTCCTGCCCTCCCTCTCATGATCTTCCTAAGTTCACAGACTCTGCATTGCTGTCAGATGGCCATCTAGCCTCTGTTTGAAAACCTCCAAAGAAGGAGAGCCTACCACCTCCCGAAGAAGCCTGTTTCACTGAGGAACCACTCTAACTGTCAGGAAGTTTGTCCTAATGTGTAGCCGAAAACTCTTCTGATTTAATTTCAACCCATTGGTTCTGGTCTGACTGTCTGGGGCAACAGAAAACAACTCTGTACCATCCTCTATATGACAGCCCTGGAGACACAATATGTGACCCTTACCCTGTAGTCTGACATGGTACAAACCATTCTACCAGCTCAGCATTTTACTACTTAATTCCTACCTTATTCCCTTACATGTGTATATCAGGTCATGCAGCATATGTTATAAGAGTTTAAGAATAATCTTAATAATTTTATTTTAAAATGCCAGATTCACTAGAAATATTTCTGCTAAGCATGTTTCCAGTCCCTGAAAGATGTAAGCCTAAAAGGGAAATTACATTTGCTTTTTCTACCAG
Organism: Gekko japonicus; assembly: GCF_001447785.1. Lineage (NCBI taxonomy): Eukaryota > Metazoa > Chordata > Lepidosauria > Squamata > Gekkonidae > Gekko > Gekko japonicus. The sequence goes on from NW_015159718.1 coordinate 1,064,420, forward strand.
GTATTTGTCTCCAGACTCCATTACACAATTATCCATTATAGACTAAGTATTTGGATTACATTCTCAGAGCAAATTATCCAGTTGATGTCAGTCTGAGAAGGTCCTCTTGTCCTACCATGAGCCCATCCATCCAAATAAAACTAGTGTCCACCACTGAGAATTCACACTGTCAACTAGAAATGGGCATGAACCGGCTCACAAACTTAAGTTTGTTATGAATTTTGACAGGTTCATGGTTTGTGAAGTGATGTTTGTTAAGGGGCATCTGACACAAATATTTCACAAACTTTGGTGCTGTTCGTGGTATTTGTGAATGATTTCATTTTCCAGACAGACTGTCTTTACTCAGTTAAATTGTTTACAAAACTCCAAGGCAATAGCAGTCCTCCAAAGCTTATCAGGCACTGCTGGCTGCCAATAACAGAGTTCCCATTCTGCTATATAGGATCAGAATGCTATATACATGCTCAGCTCAGCTCTGCAGACTCTTTTCTCTCGGCTGTACACAGTTACACAGAGAAGCAGGGAATTTCTTATAAGTGAACTAGCAGACCACAGTCCCCCTTGATTGGGAACTCCAGTCCCCTGTTGAGGTTTTGATGTTAGGTGGACTCAGGGCTCTGAGCCACTTTGTCTCTCTGCTCATGTTGAGCAGAAGGGCTTAGCTAGTGAGTTCCTCTGCTAAGGACCCACATTTGGATTGTGATTCCTCTCCTCTGCTGGGGTTTGGAGGTGGACTCAGGGTTCTGAGCCACCCCATCTCTCTGCTCATATCAAACAGAGGGGCTAGTGGGTTCCTTAGTGGAGAACCCACATTTTGATTGAGAACTCCTCTCCTTCACTGAGGTTTGGGCGTCTTAGGTGAACGCAGAGCTCTGAGCCATCCTGTCTTGGGCTTAGCTAGTAGGTTCCTACACTTAGGACCCACATTTTATATCCTCCCATCCCTACTGATTGTGAACCATCTTCTCTGTGCCATGAGGTTGAAAATGGATATGAAGGGTGCTTTTCATGGAGGGAAGAAGTCCTTCACCCACCGCATACCACAGACCCTCATCTCTGGGCACCAAACCCATCCTGCCAGCCCACAGGAACCCACCCCTAGCAGGGAATCACCAGATGTCTTTGAGCCTCCTTCCCCTGATCTGTTTCTGGGGTTCTCCATGGAGAAGAAGAAGCAAAATGGTGCAGAAGGAAATGGAATATTTAATAGTTATACAACTCCTATGTGTTTCACATGCAGCTTTGTCAGGGGAAATCTAATGGAATAATAAACAATAACATATATTTAATACATATATTTCTTTTAAAAAAGCTACAACACTTCTACATGAGTGTCTGCCAGGAGATGTTCTCATTTAACCCATTAGAGTGCAGACTTTTAAGGGACAGAACAAGTCTAAACAGCTCACTTTGCTCCAGTATATGTATGGGAATGGAAGGGAAAGGATCTGAAAGGTCAGTAAGATTTTTCATGTCCAAATTAACAAACCATCTAAATTGTGAATTCTGTATAAAAATATAATATATAGTATATGCTAATGTTGCTTTGGTTTTCTCAATAACAACAACTTATGAATTGCAGTCTGTACATGACATGCTCTGTGAAAAGGTGCAGTGCTTTCTCTTTTTTTTTTTAATACATATTAAATATATTTTATTGTTTATTATTTCATTAGATTCCCCCTGACGAACCTGCATGTGAAAAATGTAGTGATTATATAACTATTAAATATTCCATTTCCCTCTGCACCATTTTGTATCTTCTTCATTTTGCCTTGATGTGCCCCCACCCTTTTCTTTGCTCTCCACAGAAGACAAAGAGTTGTTAGTACTGCCCAATGGCCAGTGGTTGCTAACAGTCTTTGGAGAAGTCTCTGACAGCAGTGATTCAGAGGAGGGGGAAGCATCCTTCCCTTCCACACAACTCTCCATTGTTGCTTTTGCCTTCAGTACACCCCTCCAAGGCCCCTCCTAGTCCAGGGCCAGAAAGCAGCTCTCTCTCCTCCTACCGTCTCCAGTCCTTCTGCATTGTTTCCAGCCCACACTTTGGAAACATTTTTACACCCTTTTCAGTGACCTCTGTTTGGCACAGTGCCAGGTGTGCCATGCCCATGTCTGGAGAGGCACAATCCCCCAACACTTATCTTCCTCCATCCTCTGCAGGCACCTGCAAAGGGTGCACTCCAGTATGTTGTCACCAAGAGAAAGAGTGGTGGCCAATGGGAGTAAGAAAAGGCCCATTTCCTCTCAGCAGGGAGAAGCAGAGGGGGATCAAGAGGCCCCGCCAATAAAATCTCCTGGTACTCAGGTTGCCATGGGTAATGGGACATCAAGGCAGACCACCCTCCAAGAGGTCATTCACATGGGGACACTGACAGTGCCATCCAAAAGGGTTATGTGGAGGGCCCAGGAAGCACTCACTCACCTTGTCAGTGATTGCTGTGGATGGCCAACCCTTCTCCCTCATGGAGGACATAGTCTTTTGCCAGCTGCTGCAACACTTGGCTCCCTGGTACTCTGTCCCCTGATGGGGGACCATGAGCCAATGAGTTTAACCTGCCATGCACCACTCCACAGTGGTGCTGGTAAAAGGTGACCTCTCCAGAGCACAAGGCAAAACTGTGCACTTCATCACAGACCTCTGGAGCAACTAGCAATGTGGCTACCTCTCCCTCTCCCTCTCCACCCACTGGTGGTAACCAGAGGACCTCTCTGTCAGTCTTTCAGGGCATGGCCCAGGCCCCAGAAGGGGACAGCCCTGCCATTGGGCACAGGGGATGGATGCAGACCACATGGCAGAAAACTTCACAGCCATAATGCAGCCTGGGGCAAGTAATCCTTCTGATTCAATGTCTGGACTGGGTGCTGGCCTCTGAAATGCAGCTGGGCCCCGATGGAATGCCTGTTCTCCCATGGGTCAGGACCTTGACAGAGAGATTGTGTGTGGGGATCACCACTAGGTTGCATCCTTCCTGCAAGGAAGGGGAGTACAAGCTGGTCTGTATGTGACCCCCCGGATAAAAGGCAGCATTGTTCTCCAGAATGCAGAGCTTGTACAATGGAAGTGTGAGATCTGCAAAGAAGTGCAGAGGCTACAGTCCAGCAGACATGGCCAGAGGGAACATTGGGTGGAAGAGGCTGAGGGGGAGGAGGAGCCACATCCCAGCATCTCTGCCTTAAAGAGCCCAACCAGGGAGAAGCCTTCTACTGGTTGTCAATACCGAACTGGGAGGTCAGCAGTGGTGAGGCTGCCAGGCATGTGATGGGAAAAGGTTCACAGAGGTGATGGTGAGGGAGTACCTCACTAAGTCCCCTGAGCCTGTCTCCACTGATCCCCTGGAATATTAGTCATGCAAGGCTGCCATCTGGCCCAATCTCTCTCACATGGCCATGAGTCTCCTCTCTTGCCCTCCTACCAGTGTCCAGTGAGTGGGTATTCTCCTACCTGGGAGACATTCTCAGCCAGGGTGGACAAGTTGGCCTTCCTGAAGGTCAACCTCCCCCTGCTGGGCTACCCCTCTCTGGACCTCACAGGGTAAGATCCAGGCCTCCTGTTGTCCCCCCTGTATGCCCTCCCATTTCTCCTCCTCTCTGGATGATCTGGCATGCGGGTTGCACCCTTGGCACTTGAGTTGAAGGATGGCTGCCACTGCTGGGTGGAGGTGGGCTCCCTCACCCAACACCTACCTCACGAAACAACGTCTACCTCATAATAGAACACCTGCCTTATGATCATTTTAAATGGAAAACTCTGGTGGGGCTGGGGTGCCCTGCCCACCAAGCTGTCATGGGGTTACTTTGGGGAGATCCTGTCCTATTGGATGTTTGTCTTTCTATCATGGCTGGCATCATTATGTTAGCCAAATTGCCTTATTTTATTAATAAGCTAGGGAATTATGAATATTAAATGGCAATAGGCATAAAATATAGGACCATAACCCGTGTATACCAGAGTCAGGATTCCCAGAGCCCATGCATAGATGAAGAGACTAGATTGCTAGAATAATTGATTTCTTTTTTTTTTTTGGTAAACAAATTTTATTTTCTCAGGAATACAACATATAAAACATTTCATTCTATCAATTGTCTACCCCATTCCCAGTTCCTCCCCTCCCTCCAATGGCTTCCCACAATGCTTCCACCCCTGCTCCAAATTACTTCATATCATCAACAATATCAGTTTTTCATCATTACAATCTAAAGATAACATCATTTGACTTAATATTGATCTAAACATATTAAGTTTTGTTTCACATCCCAGTTCTTTTCCAGATAAATTTTAAAATCATTCCATTCTCCAAAAAACTCATCGTCTTCTTTGTTATTCAGTTTTTTTGTAATCTTATCCATTTGTGCCATGAACAGAACTTTTTGTATCCATTCTTCAACCTCTGGTACCTTTTCTGTCTTCCAAAACTGAGCATAAATCATTCTCGCTGTCACTATCAGGTACCAGAGTAAAGTCTTTTTAGTCGTATTGACTTCTTCCATTTTAAGTCCCAAAAGCAGAATTTCCGGTGCTTTTTTAAAAGAACATTTCAATATTTTTTGCATTTCATTGTGGACTTTTGTCCAAAAGTCTACAGCTTTCTCACAAGTCCACCACATATGATAAAATGAGCCCTCATGCCTCTTACATTTCCAACATTTGTTTGACATATTTTGATTCATATTTGCAATCTTCTTAGGTGTCATGTACCACCTATACATCATCTTATAACAATTTTCTTTAACATTAGTACATGTCGAGATCTTAATAGAATTTTTCCACAAATATTCCCAGGTTTCCATAGCCACTTCCTTATTCATATTAATAGCCCATTTTAACATTTGTTCTTTAACAGTTTCATCTTCAGTATACCATTTTAACAACACCTTATACATTTTAGAAATATTTTTTCCTCCTCCACTCTCCCAAACCTTTTCAATTTCATTTTTTTCCTCTCTAAAACCATAGTTTTTTTTGTCAGATCTAAAAAGATCATAAATCTGCATATATTTCAACCACTCATATTCATATTCAATTTCATTCTGCTTTTTCATTACCCACTCTGTTCCCTCTTTTTTAATTAAATCTCTATATGGCAACCAGTCTCTACCTCGCTGTCTTGAGTAAGATATCAACACTTCTACTGGTACAATCCACAATGGTCTTAAGTCACTCTGGTACTTCTTATATCTTGTCCATACCATATACAAAGCTTTTCTCACCAAGTGAAGTTTAAAAAAACTGTCCATTTTTATCTTGTCATACCATAAATATGCATGCCAGCCAAATCTACAATCATGCCCTTCCAACCCCAACAATCTGTCATTTTCAAGCTTCACCCATTGATCCATCCATGTTAGACAAACCGCTTCATAATATAGTCTAAGATTTGGCATTTGTAGACCTCCTCTTTCTTTGGCATCACAAAGTATTTTCATTTTGATCCTTGGTTTCTTGCCTGCCCAAACAAATTTTGACAACTCTTGTTGCCACTTGGCCAACAAATCCGTTTTATGCAGAATTGGTATTGTTTGGAACAGGAACATCAAACGTGGTAGGACATTCATTTTTATAACTGATATTCTTCCCATCAGTGATAAGTTCATTTTATCCCATTTCTTAAAATCTTGAGTCAGCTTAGTCCATAATTTCTCATAATTATTCTTATATAGGTCTATATTTTTTGCCGTTAATTCAATTCCAAGGTATTTTGTTTTTTTAACTACTTCACATTGTACCAGTTCTTGTAGTTCCACTTGTTTTTGTTTGATCATGTTTTTACATATAAGTTTTGTTTTATTCTTATTTACGTAAAAGCCGGCCAATTCTCCAAACTCCTTTATTTTTTGAAAAAGCAATGTCAATTTTTCTGTTGGGTTTTCCACCATAAACATTACATCGTCTGCAAATGCTCGATATTTGTATTGGTGTCCTTTATGTGTCAAGCCCTTTATTTCTTGATCGTACTGTATTTTTTGTAAAAGTATTTCCAATACCCAGATAAATAATAACGGTGATAACGGACAACCTTGCCTTGTTCCTTTCTGTACTTTGAAGTTATCTGTCAGTTCTTTATTCACATTTATTTTAGCTCTTTGTTCAGAATAGATAGCTTCAATACAATTTCTAAAATGTTGTCCCGCTTCAATCTTTTCCATCATCTGGTGCATAAAATTCCAATTAAGATTGTCAAAAGCTTTTTCTGCATCAACAAACAGAAAAGCTACTTCTTTTTCTGGGTGCTTTTCATAATATTCAATTGCGTCCATTACTATTCTTACATTGTCTCTAATCTGCCTTTTGGGTAAAAAGCCCGCTTGATCTTCAGAAATTACCGTTTGTAAATAGTTTTTCACCCTTTCTGCAATAATTTTTGCAAAGATTTTATAATCGTTGTTCAAAAGAGATATTGGCCTGTAGTTCTTTACATTTGTTGAATCTTGTCCTTCCTTTGGAATCAAAGAAATAATTGCTTCTTTCCATGAGTCCGGCACCTTTTTGTTTTCTCTTATTTCGTTGGTTAAAGCTTCCAGGACCGGGGAAATTTCTTCTTTCATCTTTTTGTAGAATTTCGCTGTAAATCCGTCCGGCCCAGGCGCCTTCCCCAACTTTGTCTCTTCTATTGCCTTCATCACTTCTTCTTTTTGAATTGGACCATTTAATAAATCTTTGTATTCCTTACTTATTTTTGGTAGTGGAATCTCCTTTAAATATGTTTTAATCTTCTCAAGATCAACTCTAGTTGTTTGGAATAGTTTAGCATAATACTTGAAGAAACATCTCTTTATTCCATTAGGATCAACGAACTCTTTTCCATCTTCTATTATTTTGGTTATCATTCTTCTCTCTCTTCTAGCCTTAAGTTGCCAAGCTAAGTATTTTCCCGGTTTGTTCGCCCCTTCAAAAGATTTCTGTTGTAACTTCTTTAAATTCCAATACATTTCCTGATTCCAAGTCTCATTCAGTTGTTCCTTCAGCAACTTTAATTCTTTAATAATTTGCTTTTTTCCAGGCTTCTTTTTTAATTCCTTTTCTTTCTGAGCAATTTTTTCTAACACTTCTGTTTGTTTTTGAAGTTTTTCCTTTTTTTGCTTCACGTTTTGCGAGATGAGAATTCCTCTCATCACCGCTTTATAAGCATCCCATACAATCTGTATCGGTGTTTCTTTATTTAAATTTTGTTGAAAGAATTGTTTCGTTTCTTCCTTTAACATCTCAATTACCGTTTTCTTATCCAACAAGTCTTCATTAATCCTCCACAGAAAGGGTTTTTTCCTTTCTGTGGAACTCCATACCACCGGATTGTGATCTGAATTACATCTTGGCAAAATTTCAGTCTTATGTGTTTTCATTGATAATTCTTCAGACATCCAAATCATATCAATTCTGGAAAAAGAGCAATGTCTATTGGAATAAAAAGTAAAGTCTTTCTGCATCGGGTTCCATTTCCTCCAAACATCTTCTAATTTTTCTTGCTTAACTAATTCAAAAAAATTCTTTGGCAATTTTCCGCTGAATTCGTTGTCCTTTTGTGGTTTTCTGTCTAGACGATCTATTGTCCCATTAAAGTCTCCGGCCATAATAACTTGCTCATAAGTCAATTGTTGTAATTGGTCAGTTATATCCTTAAAAAATTTTTCCTTTGCTCCATTGGGTGCGTACACGTTGATCAACAATGTTTTTTTCTGCTGAATCATTAATTCCACACCCACGTATCTGCCATCTATGTCCTTAAAAATTTCTGTAGGTTGTAACTCCTTCTTCACATATGTCACAACTCCTTTTTTCTTGTTTGAGGCCGCAGAACAAAATTCAATTCCAAATAAAGCATTCTTTAAATATTTTATATCCTGTTTTCTAATATGTGTTTCTTGCAAGCATATCACGTTGCATTTCTGTTTCTGTATCCAATGATTGATTCTTTTCCTCTTGTTTGGTGAATTTAATCCATTAACATTCCATGACAACAATTTGTACTCCATTATGCGTTTTATTTTAAAGTTCTCCAAAGACGTCCGCATTGTCCGCCTTAAATTTATAAAAGTCCATCATCGATCTGATCTGAATCCTCCCACCTTGATACGTAAAGGATAAACCTTGTGGAATCTCCCATCTATATCTGATGCTCAAAGCTCTGAGTTTGTCCGCCAAGGATTTATACCTTTTCCTGTCTTGCAGTATTGTTCTTGGGAGTTCTCTCATCACCATAATTTTGTTTCCCTCTATTACAAAAGGGACGTTGAATTGCTTCTTGAATATCTCCTCTGTTATTGATCTTGTTACAAATTGTACAATTACATCCCTTGGTAAATTCTTCTTTTCTGCAATTCTGGAGTTCACTCTATAAATCAAATCAAAGTCTGAGTCCATTGACCCTTCCTCCTCGCCCAGAAAAGCCGTTATCACTTCCATCATTTTTTCTTTTAAGTTCTCATTCTCTGTTTCCTTAATGCCTCTGAATCTCAGATGAGTCTGCATCCTTCTGAACTCCATCATTGTCTCTGATCTTGTAATTTGTTGAGTCAAAGAATCTTGTTTCTCTTCTATTTTTTGTATCTTCTCCTCTGTCTCTGTAGTCTTGGTTGCATTTGCTTGAACATCCTTCTTAACTCCTTCCATTTCTTGCTTGATTGAAGTTATTTCTGTAGTAACCAATTCCTTCAATGCTGTTATGTTCTTCTCTTGGACTTCTTCTAGATGTTTCAGATGAATCTGAGTTTGCTTCTCCAGTTGGTCCCCCAATGTTTTTTCTATCTGCTCCCCCATGGCTTGTATTGCCTCTGTCATTCTCTTCTCCATTGCTTCCATGGAGGCTTGCATCTCTTTTTTCTCTCTTTACCTTGACATTTTGGGGGTTGAAGTAGATCCAATCCTAGGTCTCACAACCGGTTTAAGTTCTGGGTCTGAGTCGGCTCTTTTCTTGCCTCTCCTGGTCTCCGTCTTGGCGATTTCTTTCCAATTCACAGATTCGCAAAATAAAGCACTCTTCTAGATGATAAGATTTAGTCCTCCATGCCTCTCTGTTTACGCTTTCCAAAGACCCTTAGAAATATATTAAAAAAGCAAATTTAGTTGAAGTCCTCCTCAAAATGTCGGGCGCAACTTCTCTATGGTAATTTCATGTAGAGTAGGTCAGATTGGTATTTTGCAGGCCCTTCCTTCCGCATAAAACTCACTTCCGGTCCGGCACCTTTAAAAGTTCCACTGTCTTCCTTTCGCTAATGCCCGTCTAGGAATTCAACTTCCTGGATGTTTCACACGGACCTCTTTCTTTGTGACACCAGCCTGCTCTTCCCACGCTATTGTTCGTGAGTTTCGATTTTACAGTTGCGCACACGGCTCCATCTTCACCACAGGAATGTTAAACAATAAGCGTTTTTACAGTTTTTAAAGGCTTCAATCAACTTTTTTCTCTCCGGAATCGGATTTCTGGGATTTACTATTCATTTTCCGCTCAACCGCTTAATTCAAATTGACTCCAAACTCAGTTCAGGTAAGCGGCACGTTTTTGTTATCTAGCACGTTCAAAACGGGTTTCGCATTGTTTCTTTTAACTCACAGTTGTTGTCCTTCTTCAAAGAGGTCGGCTGACGAAGAATTTATGCCGGTAATCCGGCTCGATCGGCCACTATAGAGTTGCTTGGCACTTGCCTTCTTCGTGGGAGGAGGTCAAAGCCCAATTCAGCTTCTTCCGAAGCTGGATTACGCCAACCTCACACTCCCTCTAGGGCGCTGCTGCCTGCTTGTCCCCCCCCCTCGCTGGGGAGTGATGCGTTGGGCTGTGTATTGCCCAAACTGTCAAAAGTGGCCGTCGCTCGCTTCGCACGATCGCGAAACGCTTCAGTCCTCCATCTTAGCCAGACCGGAAGCCCAGAATAATTGATTTCTTTATTTAATGATTCTCAAGCATACAAATAATAATCAAGCATTCACACTCACAATGCAGAACTATGAATACAGGTTTGAAAGGATAGTGACGTTTGCATGAGCAGGAGTATTATTGGTGGGTAACATGTTACCTGTCTGACGATCGTGCCGTGAAAAATAGACAAATGGAGTGGGGGTGAACTGTGAGTTGACCAGCAACACATGCGGACTGATTCCCAACCAGCCAAGAATAGAACCAACAAGGTAGGTAGGGACAAAGAGTAGAGAGTTTGGGGGAGCCCACCTTAAACAGTCAAATTGTGACCTGAGGCGATGGCAATGTGGCCACAGGTTCCCAGGAATATGCACAAAAAAATAATAACTCAGGAAGGCTAAGACAAAAGAGATAGCAGTTGGGCAATTGAGGGTTGATGGGCTTAACTGGAGTGACACCTCTTGGTACAGGTGAGAGACAAGGGAAGGAGCAGACCCAGGCAGAATAACAAATAGTTTTATTTAACAACAACTCTAGATTAATAGCAACTAGGAAAAATGAGCAAAGTAAAGGCAGGTAATTCAGTAAAATAATAAATCCTAACGTGTCCGTCTACACAGTCTTAGCCTTCCCTAGGTACCTATTCACAGTCTAGCTCACCCCCTTTTGGATGAGGGATCCCTCTGTCTGCAGCAGCTTCACCAGCTTTGCTCCCTGATAGAACTGAATCTAGACATATATGTAAATGCACAAAACAGACCTTTCAGTCTGTTTTTCTGTTTGTATTGTAATAAATCAGTTCTATTGACTTGTTGAGCTCGTGCCTGGGCTCTATTATTAAAAAAAAATATTGGCATTTGTTAACAAACATCTCAGGCTGTGAAATGATGCCTAATATGGGTCTGCATAAAACTAGATAACTTAAGGACATGCTGGTCAGATTAGATGTAGTGGAGTTCCCTGGACAAGAATTAGGAGTGAAGGGTCACTTTAAATGTGGATCATGTTCGGTCTGTGAACAAGCAATTGAGACCAAGGCTTTTCAACACCCTAAGGGTACTTTTCCTTTGAAACAATGTACTAATTGCAAAAGTAGGAGATGCATATATTTAATTTCCTGCCTGTGTCAACTTCTTTAAGACTTATACATTTTAGAATCACAGAGCACAAATCTAAAATTAGAAATCATTCTTTAGATGCTCTGTTGACAGAACATTTTATTATACAAAAACATCACCCTGAGGATCTCAGTTTCCTCGTGGTAGCCGTAGTTAAAGAACATATGTACAACCAGCAGGATGTACTTAAATCTTTATTATGCCAGGAAGCATTCTGGATCTTTCATTTACAGACTTTGCAACCGAATGGTCTGAATCAGGAATTTGAATTTTCATTTTTTGTGTGAAAGTTATGGCTACTTGGGTGGTAGCAGTGTGGTAGGTTTGAGAATCTGAATGTTGTTAATTAGTGACACCTGTTGTGGGTGCTGGCTGGAGAGTTTAAATAACATGCTTGCATGGTGGGTTTTGAGAAGACAGACTTGAATTAGGAGAAATATGCCACAGAAGTAATTTCAGAAGTCTTCCATCTATGTAGAATTTATGTGATGAGTAAATGACTTATTTATTTATTTAATTAATTAATTCAATTTATACCCCACCCTCCCCGCAACACAGGCTCAGGGTGGCTTACAGAGAGGCATGCGCCAATATAAAACATATTTAAAATCATTTAAATATCATTACTTGTAAGACATTACTTGTATCTTCATTGTATGTCTGCTGTTTGTTTGGTGACCCCGTCAGAATCTTTCACATGCTGCATTGTGTAATAGAACGTGCTGTTGTTTGTTTCAATGGATTGTTGTAAGAAGTAGACAATATTGTCTTTTGTAGTACTTTTATTGATACAAATAACAAGGATTGTATGTAATATAAGTTCTATTGAGCACCATTACATTATTTATAAGTAAATTTAAAGAATATGCATATTTGTTGCCATCTCATGGTATATATTTTGTTCATATTAGGTCTGTGTGCATAGAGGCCAGGGTCATTGGTTTGCATCCCAGTGCTTGTGTGGATGCAGGCATGCAGGGGCAGAAGGCTTCTGTAGTCCCAGGTCCACATCTGGCTTGGTATACTTCTTAGACACAAGGCTTCCCTTGGCCACAGTGTACAGTCTATAGTCCAGTATAGGGCACTTCACTCAGGACCACAGGTCTGTCCATTGCCCTGGCATATACTCTGTACAGTCCAGCAAGGGCAGTGCTATTAAGAGAGGCTTTAATAGTGCCATCTGAAGTGGCTGCATGGCAATAATTAATCAATATAAGTGGAAAACTGTGATTTCCACTGATCTGGTGGGGCTTGAGTGCCCAACAAGCTGTCATGGGGTAACTTTGGGGACCACCTGTCAGAAGTCTCTTGTTATGTCTCTGTGTTTGGTGTGTGTAGCTTGCAGGAGGTCCATTCTATTTGAACCTATGCCTGATGTTTCCATCAAAAGCACTTTCCTGGCTTGACCTTAGTCCTGTTGGCACCTTATTTGGGAGGCCATAACTCAGGCCCATAAATCCAATTCTCAGCACACTTGCATGGCAGGTAAAGGATAGTCCGCTGAAGATCCATTGTGAGTTTGGTGACTGTAGCTTGCATAGGATCTGATCTGTATGCTCCTGAACCTCCTGAAACTGAGCCTGTCATTTACCCAAGAAGAACTTTCCCAGGGTCACCCTCTTTGGGGGGCATAACTCTGATCCCGTAAATCCAATCTTAAACAAACTTGAAGGGCAAGCAAAGGAAAATCAGCTGGAGATCTCCTATGGGTTTGATATCTCTAGCATGCTGGAGAGCTGTTCTATCACATCACAAACTTCGCAAACTGAATCAGTTCATCTAGCATCAAAAAATTCGTGATGGTCAGTAGTTCATGAATCATGTATGCCACAAACCACAAACTGAACCACATTTCCCCAGTTCATGTCCAACCCTACCTTGAACACACAGAAAAAAAATATTTAACCACTTCCTTCTTTTCAACTTTTATATGTGCATGTGTGCCAGGTTGATAGGGCAGAAAATCATTTAAGCTGCATCAGTCATTAATGTGGATTCTCAGTTCTAGTCTTTTCAGAGATTTGGAGGCAGTATTATAGAGTTGCCACTGTTCTTGGTGCATATAGTATTAGTTAGGGTCCCACAACTAAGAGGAGACCTGCTGCTGCAACTCCCCCAAATTAATCACTGCTCGGTAGGCTGGGGAAGGAAAAATAAGGCAAAAAATTAATATTACATTGCATCTCCAGGTGACTGTGGGGCTGCTCATATGTAGGGCATGAATCCTGTGTTAACTGGCCTCATATTATGATATTTCCATACTTTATTATTGACTTGACTACTGTTTAGTTTTGTTAACAGTCTATATGTGGTATGCAGTCCATAGGAACTCTTATACTGAGTGTGTGGAAAAGGGGTATCTCTTTGCTTCTTATTGCCACTGTTTTTTAAAAGTCACACTGTATGCATACCTAGTGAGAGTGTCTTTAAAATGTCTCAGAAACATTGTGCCATTGATTTTTCAAAGAGACCCCATGTGCTGGTTTTATGTTAGTTTAATATATGTCATAAACACATTTTTAAAAATGGAAATTAAAATCAGAAAGGAAAGGAAAAGAAGTGGGACATTAAAAAAAATAAAAACAGATCAAACAGTCATCTACAGGTACTCAAATACCTTCCTAAAAAGTAAGGTTTTAATCATCCTTGGAAAATGAATACACAGTCCATCAAATTCTCTCTGATATCCTTGAGAGCTGAAGCCAGTGTCTGAAAGCCATAAATTAGTCAGATTAGACAATACAGAGCTAAATGGATGAATGGTTTAATTCAGTATAAGCTTATTTAATATCAAATGGATGTTAGACCTAACCTGAGCCATGAATGGTGATTGACAAGTTTACAAACTGTCCAGGGCTGCAATCCTAAAACACTTTCCTGAACATAAGCCACATTGAGTTGCCCTGAACAGAATTCCATACCAGTATTTCACTTTCAGTTAAAAATAATACTTTTTAGGAGAGGAAATGGTTTTATTCTATTATTTTCTGTTCACAAATATTGTTGATTGTTTAATATTAATTCTCTCATGGATCACTGCCTTGATGTGAGGGGGCTTGCATGGTTCAATGAGGCTGCAGGCTATGCTGTGGAGGGCCACCCAGGATGGACAGGCCACAGCAGAGAACTCAGACAAAACGTGATCCACTGGAGAAGGAAATGGCAATCCACTCCAGTATCTTTGCCACGAAAACCCCATAGACAGTAACAAGAGGCTAAAAGATATGCTAGAAGATGAACCCCTCAGGTTGGAAAGTGTCCAATATGGTGTAGTGGTTAAGTGTGCGGACTCTAATCTGGGAGAACCCGGTTTGATTCCCCACTCCTCCACTTGCACCTGCTGATGTGACCTTGGGTCAGTCACAAGCTCTGGCACAGCTGTTCCTGAAAGAGCAGTTTGTGTCAAAGTTCTCTCAGCCCCACCCATCTCACAGGGTGTCTGTTGTGAAGAGGGGAAGGGAAAGGAGTTTGTAAGCCGCTCTGAGACTCCAAGTGAAGGGCGGGGTATAAATCCAATCTCTTCTTCTTCTACTGGGGAAGAGCAGAGGGCAAGTACAAGCAACCCCAGAAAGAATGAAGTGGCTGGGCCAAAGCCAAAAGGATGCTCAGTTGTGGATGTGTCTGATAGTGAAAGGAAAGTCCGATGCTGCAAAGAACAATACTGCATAGGAATGTTAGATCTATGAATCAAGGTAAGCTTGACGTGGTCAAAAATGAGATGGCAAGACTGAACATCAACATCTCGGGAATCAATGAACTAAAGTGGACAGGAATGGGTGAATTTAACTCAGAAGACCATTATATCTACTACTGTGGCCAAGGATCCTGTAGAAAAAATGGTGTGGCCTTTATAATCAACAAGAGAGTAAGAAAGGAAGTAATGGGATATAATCTCAAAAATGACCTAATGATCTCAGTCTGAATCAAAGTCAAATCACTCAACATCACAGTAATCCAAGGCTATGCACCAACCACGACGCAGAGGAGGCTGGAGTGGACCAGTTCTATGAAGACCTACAACACCTCCTAGAACTAACACCAAAAAAAGATGTCCTTATCACCATAGTGCCTGGAATGCTAAAGTAGGAAGTCAAAAGGTAACTGGAATAACAGACAAGTTTGACCTTGGAGAACAAAATGAAGCCAGGCAAAGGTTAACAGAGTTTTGTCAAGAGAATACGTTGGTCATAGTGAACACCCTCTTACAACAACCTAAGAGGCGACTCTACACATGGACATCACCAGATGGGCAACACTGAAATCAGATTGATTATATAACTTGCAGTCAAAGATGGAGAAGCCCTATACAGCCAGTAAAAACAAGACCTGGAGCTGACTGTGGCTCAGATAATGAACTACTCATTGCAAAATTCAGGCTTAAACTGAAGAAGTTGGGGAAACCACTAGGCCATTCAGGTTTGACTTAGATCATATCCCTTATAGACTATACAGTGGAAGTGAAGAATAGGATTAAGGGACTAGATTTGATAAACAGAGTGCCTGAAGAACTATGGATGGAGGTTGGTGACATTGTATAGGAGGCAGCAATCAGCACCACCCCAAAGAAAAAGAAATGCAAGAAAGCAAAATGGCTGTTTGATGAGACTTTACAAATAGCAGAGGAAAGAAGCAAAGGTGAAAAGGAAAGATTTACCCAACTGAATGCAGATTTCCAAAGAACAGGCCTCGCCACCGGAGCCCGGATGGTGGTGGAGGGGGGATGGAGGAGACCGGGGATGGGGGGGATTTTAATAGAAAACAGAGAGTCGTCCCCCCCCCCGGAGCCTTTGTGAAAGATTCCTAGCCATGGAGCTTTTGAAGGGTGGCCTCTTCACCAGCGTGATGCTGGGGAATTGAGGCACTGTCCTGCCGCTATGCATCCGAATGGAACTAGAGCCCCTGACCGGGACAAGCATCAGAGATCGAGCATCTGTGCAAATGCTGGAAAGGAAGCAAGCTTCGGATGAATCTGAACTTTTACAACTGCAAATGAAGAAAGCTAACCTGGTCCTCCAGTTCCAAGGGGTCCCTGAATTTAAAGATGAGAATCTAAAACAACTTTTGAGCGATGCATTAGCTCCAGTTACAGATTTAAAAGTGGAATACCTTATAAGCGAAATGGATGTGGTTTATAGGGCTCGTCTATATCAAGAAAAATAATCTGCCTGGCGAGATAGTAGTTAGATTCTCGAAGAGACACGTGAGGGATTCTATCCTGAAAGCAACTACAGGAACACCCTTGAAAATTGGAGGCAACACCATCAGGATTTTAAAAGACATCCCATTTGAAATAAGGAAGAAGAGGAAGAAGTACAAAGACTTAATCCTTTTTTAATAAACATTTCCTACAGATGGTTAACCCCTGAAGGCGTCATTTTCAAACTGCAGGACAAAAAAGAAAAAATTGACTCTGTTTCCAAAGCACATGAGTTCCTGAGATTGCAACTGGGAGAACCAGCTGAGGACACTAAAGAAGAAGATGACAGCAAATCTAGCAGTAACTCTGCAAATCTAGCAGGACTCTGTGTCTTCTGGTGAGGATTCGGCTTCAGAAAAGGAGGCGGCTGCCCCTAAACGAGAATACCAATTGAGGATTAGAAAAGATAGTGAAGGCTGAAGGACTCTGAATGGTGCCTTAAAGCATGTGATATAAATGATGCTCATGGGGTTTTCTTTAAAGAGTTAAAAATGGTTAAAAAGATAAATAATTTAGCTTAATCGACTATGTTCAATGTAATGTAAGCATTTTAGACTAACACTTATATAAGCTGATGTAATGATCTCCTATACTTGGGGTTTTAGTTAGTAGTGGTTTTCTTTCCTTTCTCCATAGATATAGATGTTCCCTCCCTATTTTTTTCATTGTAGTTTGTAGTTTATAGAAAATGCAATAAAAATCCCCTCCAGGGGCCAAAAAAAAAGGAGAAGAGGAAAATAATGTAAACTGCTTTGGCCCCCACTGTGTGGAAAGGTGGGGTAAAAATGTTAATAAATAATAAATACAGCTGAAGAAGGGAGGTGGATAAACTGTAACTTGGTGAATGGCTGAGAAAGAGAGAATGAGGCAGGGGAAGGGGAGATATATGGGGGTTGCTAGGGGGAGGGAGGGAAAAAAGAGTGGGGAGGGGGATACAGGGAAAAGTGAGATGCCACACCACAAGTCCTTAAGGATTCCCTAACATGCAAATGGGCCTGGTCCAGTGGCCAGCATCACAAAACTAGGCCACAGTTTTCCTATTTAGAAGCTGCCAGGCGTGCCAGGGGTGGGGAAAGGAAAAGCTTAAGACAAAGGAGCAGATAAAGGTACTGTCATGGGTCACTTCCCTGGCCCTCCCATCTGGACTCTTAAAAATTCCCGTGCTTTCTGGACAGAGTCAATCTTTTCTTTTTTATCCTTGATTTTGAAGGTTATGCCTTCTGGAGTTAACCATCTATATCCAATTGCATTTGCATATAGAAAAATAATTAATTCTTTATATTTCTTCCTCCTTTGTCTTATTTCAAATGGAATGTCTTTTAACGTCCTGATGGTATTCTCCCCCACTTTCAGGGGTGCTCCAGATACTGCTTTCAGGATAGTATTCCTCACATGTCTCTTCAAGAATCTTACCACAGTTTCCCCAGGGAGATTGTTTTTCTTTATATATCCTGAATATGACCTATAGGCCACGTCCATTTCGTTTAACAAGAGTTCCGCCTTCATATCTGTCACTGGGGCCAATACTTCACTCATTAGTTCCTTAAGATTCTCTCCCTTTGTCTCTGGCAAGCCCTGGAAGCGAAGGATCATATTAGCCTTTTCCATTTGTAATTGTAGCAGTTGATCTTCCATAGAAACTTGCTTCTTTTCCAGCTTTTGAACTTTCTTTTTCACCTTTTGTGCAGTGGTGTCCACTTCTTTCATCTTTTCAGCCGTTTCATTCATCATTTTAAGTGTCTCGGTTATCTGTGTCTGCTGTGTGGTGATGCACTGAGTCATTTTCGACATCTGATCCTTGAGGTTACTCATTTGGTCCAGTAGAGGGCACATGGATTCTGCCAATTTCTTTGCCAGCTCGTTAGCTCCTTCCCGTTTAGGGCTCTCTGTTAGTATCGATTTTGAAAGTTTCTCTTTCTCCGTCCTCTTCCCCGCCATCTTTCTCAGTTGTTTACTTTGAAAAATATTTTGAAAGTCTCTAAATATGTGCTCAAACACCAGAACTCGCCTTGGTAAGTATTTCTTAACAGTTACAGAATGAGCTCCCATCTCTGATTCCAGCTCCTGCCAACCTAGCAGTTCGAAAGCAAGAAATTGCAAGTAGATAAATAGGTACCACTTCGGTGGGAAGGTAACAGCATTTCGTGTGCCTTGGTGTTTAGTCATGCCAGCCACATGACCACGGAAATGTCTTCGGACAGCGCTGGCTCTTCAGCTTTGAAACGGAGATGAGCACCGCAACCCTAGAGTCGGATTCGACTGGCTTTCGAGCAAGGGAACCTTTATCTTTACTATGCATGCCTTCTCTTCTGCTCCCCCCCCCTCGATTCACTCAAAAGTTCATGCGGTTAGGAGGCGTCCCTTCCCCGCCTGCTTCACTTTCTGTTTTTCAACATGGGGTAGGGAGCTTTCTTTTTCTCTTTAACCGTCGTTTCGCTCAGTCAGACACACATTCATATCTGGTCTTCCGACCCCGCTTTACTTCATTTCATCCACTCGATCTCCTACGCTTGCCCTGGTCAGCATCACTAAGTCCCATTGGGGCACTGCGCAGGAAGGACCATTGGGATGGAGGAGCGCCTCAATTCACCCACAACGCGTAGGTGAAGAGGCGACTCCTCATAAGTCCCCTGGCTAGGAGCCTTCCGCCAGGCTCCCTGGGGGGGGTAACGGGCCAGCACTCCCCCTCCTTCCTCCTTCCTGCTGTGCACAGACCTCATCCCCGGGAGGTCTGGGAGATGCGTCTGTCTAGCGTGCTGCCATCAACCGGGAACCTCCATGCTTGGTAATTTCTTAAATGCTTATTAATTCAGTTTATCTTGCTTCAATCATTCACCCCCCTTGTTGTTGTAGCATAAAATTGCTTAGCTTTTCTTATCAGGGGAGAGTCCCCCCCTCACGTTTAAAGGGAAGTTTCTAGCTTAAATTTTTGGTGGTTCTTGCTTTAACTCCAACTCACAGTTCAATATTGAATCCACTTTCCATTTAATTTCGGTCAGCCACCAAACGCTTGTTCCAATGTGCGATTCCTTTTCCCATACGGGACGCTCCACAGCGGAACCTTCAGAGGTCCGGAGAGAAACAGCAGCCATGGCGAACGCCAAAACCGGAAGCCCTGTAATAACATGATATCCATTAATGAGTAGGTTCAGCCTAAATTTTGAAAGCTATCTGGTATAGTTTGAAAATTCCCATTTTGACTTTATTTCTTTCCTGTGAGAAATAAATTGGTGGATTGTTAATTGCATAACAGTTTGTCTTTCCTCACACCTAATTTTTTCTGTCAAGCTTAACATGTTTTTTCGTGTTATTTTTGCATCATTTGCATATAAAAGGTGCATAAATTGTATGAGCCAGTATGTCATAGTGGCCACTATGCAGGTTTGCAAGCCTCCAGGAGGGGGCTGGAGAGCTCCCAGAACGACTACAGAGATCAGTTCCCTTGGAGAAAATGGCTTCTTGAGAGGGTGGACTCTGTCATACCTTGCCAAGGTCCCTCTCCTCCCCAACCTTGCCCTCCCCAGGCTTCACCCGCAACTATCCAAGATCCCAGCCCAGAGCCAGCGACCCTGTTATCCAGGGGAACTTGGGTTCAAAGTCCTTCTCCACCAAAGATTTGCTATAAGAAGAAGTGTGTGGTAACTTGGCAGGATGTTGTACAAATTACTAGACCTGTGTTTGCATGTTTTAATGGAGGTAATATATACTAACAAGGGTACTCTGCAAACTGAACCTTTGGGTCCTGTAATTTTGTTTATTGTTTCAGAAAACATGTTTACATACATTCTGTGATAAGATGGCCAAAATAACTAAGTAATAAATCACTGGAAATGTTTTTTTAAAAAACTGATTGTGTTTCATGAAAGCTTTAACAATGCGGTTTCCCCTTCTCTCCCTTTTCCACTGTTTGCTTTGTTAGAGCAACACAGAAGCTGGACTCATTAGTGACCTGTAAAAATCCAAACGCTAATGAAGACCATTTAAGCTATCTGCTCAATCTAGGGGATTTATTATTTGTTTCTAAAAATTTTTGTGTGATTTGTATCTAAATAGTTACTAAATCTGCAATGATTTGGTTTTGTTTTGACTAATTTGCAGTGTTGCTTGTTTACTGGGGCTGATACTGACTGAACAGTCTGTTTAGTTACCTATCGTAAACTGTATAAAAATCTGACCATTTTAATGGGAATATGGCATATATTAACATGCTAATCAATTCATTTGGATGCACGATTACAACTAGAGCTATTAACCCCTTGTTGATGAGAATGTAATTAGGAGGGAAATCAATAATGTTGTACATTCTCTGGCTTTCTTTGGATAAGAGAACCATAGTGACCTAGTAACAATGTTGGCTGTATTTATAACTATACACATAGAACATAGGCAAAGAAACACTCTTACAGCGCCCCAGATCCAATGCTCATATCTGATCAGGGGAGTCTCTGAACCTTCAGGTTCTTCACATTTAGTCAGTTCACATCTGCTAGCCTATCTGCCTCTCTCAAACTGCAAACTGCTTACATTCATACACCCACCTCCGCCTCCATGCTTTCATTTGAGAACAGAGCTATCAGTAACAATTAGCTCCCATTCAGCAAACACCCATTATTCTTTTTTCAAAGGTTCTGACCCTCATCAGGTGTCACTAGACACACTATAGTGATCACATTAGGAGTGATCAGACAGCAAATTCCTAACAATCATATTTATTTCCCAGTTTTCAGTCTGCAGTGAAGAATGTATTACTTTAAAGGTTAAGAGGGCTTTATTTGAAAATGTTCTGAACCATGTTCAGATAATGTAATTGCTCTGTGAATATTTGTTCATTCTTTCATTTGGTTAGTATTCTGTGTGATTATTTACTGTATGAGCACAGTAAGGGAACTAGTCACATGAGCACAGCTGTGAAGGAATGGCAGTTACCAATAGTGGTAATCTATGCTCAAAACACCACGTAAGGGGAAGATGCTGTGAAAGCTTGATTGTTTAAGTCCAAAACACTACCAAAATAAAACAACACAGTGTGCAGCCTTATAAGAATGCCAGAACTCTTTGGGCTGAATATATAAAAAGGAGAAATTATTTTAAGGCCTCTTCTTCTGTATTGTGTATGAATACTTTGCTGACATCAATGGGCACAGGCTATAGCTAATATAAAGTTGAATTTTGGCATGCTGGGAAGGGGGTCAGGGCCTTTGAACAAATGTCTGTGCGTGTTTTTTAATGGGAATTAACTGTTAGGAGATTATTATAATCCTATTTCTATTTACCTGAGTGTATGTTCCATAATACACAGGGATGTCTTAATAAATATTGGTCAAATTTCACACAAATGTTTTGATTTTGATTGCTGTTCATTTTACGTGGGAAGTGCCATGTCTTCCCCTCTATTTTTGTTTTCATCATAACTACATTTTCAGTATTACATATTTTTGCCATTTCTGCATACTCACTATAACTTCTAACAGATAGGTAATATATCAAAATACAAAGGAAAGTCTATTATATATCTGATAAGAAAATAAAAGATGTTTCTGCTCAAAATCTACTTCCTTATACATTTATACTCAAGATGTTACATTTAAAACTTGTCATTCTCCTTTTACATTGTAATACATTTATGTACAATTTTTGAAATGTTAATTTTTCTCCTGCTTGCATGATACACACCCCATCTCTCCTCAGATTTCATAATTGATCTGTTTCTCAAACAAGTTGTTAATTTCACCATTACTGCATTTTTGACAAATTTATCTCTCCATTCTTCTAAATGTGACAGACTGTTCTCTAGGAAAGAAAATGTTCCAGTTTGCTCATATGAATGTGGTATAAATGATTTAGGAATGAAAATGATATGCCAATATTTTTGGACATGGTACTAAGATCAAGTTGCCCTGAGCCCATTTGGAGAGGGTGGGATATAAATTTTATGAATAAATTAATTAAATAACTAAATAAATAAATGTACATTGGGCCAAGGGATAGCCTCTAACCTAATATCTGTACTGTGAAACTTTTGACTGGATAATGCTAATTAGTTGCTGCCAAGTGGAAGGTACTTTTGTGCAGCAGTCTCACTAGGCATACTCCTGTGGAAGATTATATGGTTGCCAGCCCCCAGGTGGGGCCTGGAGATTTCTTGGAATGATAACTGATCTCCAGACTGCAGATATCTGTTCTCCTGCATGAAATGGCAGCTTTGGAAGATGGACTCCCACTCTCCCTAGGATCAACCACCAAATTTTCAGGAATTTCACAACTTTGAGCTGGCAATTCTAAAGATGGACCTTGGGCAATGATTCCTAAAATAAATGCCTGGCTGAGGCCCTGAGTCAAATAAAGAAGAATCATACCTTTGCCTTTCTGGCAATATTAGCAATAGAAAAGAGCAAGAGTTCAGTAGCACCTTAAAGACTAACAAAATATGTGTCAGGGTATGAGCTTTCATGAGTCACTGCTCACTTCTTCGGATACCTGACGATGACTCCAATCACACCACCAAGGAACTGCGGGCGGGAAGTGAGGCTGTTTGCCCCGGGGCGAACTGACATGTGTTTGCGCGATCAGACTTCCGCCTGCCTGCCCTGCAGTTTTGCATAATACTTACCTTTCTCTGGTGGTTTTTTGCGCTGCTCCTGCAGCGCAACAAGACACCCTGCCAACGACTCCAGGATGCCAGATAGATATGTCTGTCTGATCACGTCCCTTTAATCCGCAGGGGAATTGTTTGCCTGCCGCAGCTTCTGCTCTGTATGATCGCAGCCCTTATCTAACTCTTGCTCTTTTCTGCTACTACAGACAGACTAACACAGCTACCCATGGCCCCGGTCACACGGGCAGGAAAATGCAGGGGGGGAGCGTGGCTGTTTTCCTCAGAGCAAAATAACGCGTGGCAGCACGATCAGACGTCCCATAGAGGTCCTGTTGAGGTCCCATGGTTAGGGAGAGGTGCCGATCACAGGACAATCGAGACACCCCGCCAACGACTCCAGGACGCCAGATAGATGTGTCTGTCTGATCATCTTCCTTTAATCCGCAGGGGGATTGTTTGCCTGCCGCAGCTTTTGCTCTGTATGATCGCAGCCCTTATCTAACTCTTTCTCTTTTTTGCTACTACAGACAGACTAACACAGCTACCCATGACCCCGGTCACATGGGCAGGCAAATGCGGGGGG
This sequence comes from Gekko japonicus, assembly GCF_001447785.1. Taxonomy (NCBI): domain Eukaryota; kingdom Metazoa; phylum Chordata; class Lepidosauria; order Squamata; family Gekkonidae; genus Gekko; species Gekko japonicus. Next base: position 1,087,767 of record NW_015159718.1, read on the forward strand.
GGGGAGCGTGGCTGTTTGCCCCGGAGCAAAATAACACGCAGCTGTGCGATCAGACGTCCTATAGAGGTGCCGATCACAAAACAATCACAAGACGTCCTGTGGTTAGGGGGAGGTGCCGATCACAAAACAATCCTGCGGCGCGGCAAAGAAGCGGCCTCTCTAGCAAAAGGCTCTGTGGGTTTAACCCCTTCCAGGGCTGCAGAGGAATGCGAACTGTGTCCTCCATCTGGTCCCCTCCAGGAGGAGCTTCAGCCAGGCCGCCCTCTCGCCACGCCCCCCCTGCACTTCCCCCTCTGCCACCTGGTGCAGAGAGTTCCTCTCGAGCAGGCCAAGCCAGGAGTGTGGGGGGGGTACGGAAAAGAGGAGGAGGCTGTGTTGTTTGTTTTTAAACTAAGTGTGCGCATGCGCCATTGGGTGCTTGTGCGCATCCCGTGGAGACTTGAAAAAAAAACCTTTTAGCGACGTGACATGGGTGGGCGCCAGATACCACGGCCTACCACCTGAAATGCGATCAGGCACCGGCCTTTGCCCCAAGGTTTCCGGAAACTAATACTTCGGAGGTACTAGTTTTTTACCCCGCATCTTCAGCGGGAAGCCTCGGGTTCGCCACGGGAGTTCTACGCTTCCCAGATGTGGCACTGTGATCGCACCCGGAAAATCCACCTATCTTCCATCTCTGTAGCATGGCTAATGCTCTGTGTGACCGCAGCCCATGTTGATCTATTGGCTAGACTAGGAATGTGTACCATGGCGGGGGATGGATGGACAGCATTTTTCAGACCTGGATATCAGGGAGCTGAAAAACATCAGTATTTCCAGTTATTTGGATTCCAAATAACAGTTTGGTATTTGAATCTTGGTTTACTTCAGGATTCTGACATTAGTTCCATTATTCCCTATAGCAAATATGGGGAGGGGGGGGGTCTGGCAGGGCCTATTTTTAATGAACCAGCAATGTCAGCGGTTATCAGCCAGGGTCCCCCTCATAAGTTACCCCTCATCCCCTGCCATTTGCCAGGGGAGATTTGGCAACACCAACTTTGTGGGCCAGCTAATTTGGTTTTTAATTCTCTTCACTCAGACTTCTGAGATTTTAATATATGTTATAATTTTAACTGAATTGGAATGTTGTGGGTTTAAACTAGTTTAAATTGTTAATTTGTTGCTTAATTGGTTAGATTTCTATTGGTTTAATTGTATCATGTTAATGTTATCCACTTGGGCAGCTTTTTAAAAAACAATGTAAACTGGGATTAACCTATTTAATTTTGCCACTGTGGTAAGGAAAAGCTTGCATTTTAATAAGGAGGGGTAAAAATAATGGGTTTTATTTGAGATTTGAGTATTAGAATTTTTGATTTGTTAAAAATTATCACTTTGGTGATGCAATGCTGTCTTTTGGCTATGATGAAGCAGCAAGAACATAGCTTAAATATGATGTAGAAACAAAGGGACCATGTAAGCAAAACACCAGTAACAAGAAATAAATCTCCTTTCCGCCTTTTCATCAATTGGGCTCTTCTGTGCTGAAAAAATGGTAAGCTATGCACATAATTAGACTTCGTTCTGCCACAATAAATCACTTTTCTGAACACATTGATGCACCCTGACACACTGTGCCCAAGCTTGGCAGGCCTGCCTCTAAATAAGGATCTGCTGAGTGGCTGACATGAACTTCTGATGCATTTCAAATAGAGACAGTGAAAATCCTTTAACAAGCCTCCTTTCTGTTTTTCAAAGTCTCCCATTGAGTCCAACTATTATTGATTTATCCAGACAGTCCTGTGTACACGCCTCACACCACTGGGGTTGTTCTCATGTTCTGATGAACTCTAGCTCATGTTCTTTTTTGGGGGGGAAAGTATATTTCTTGTTTCTTGGCATGTCTAAGAAAATATTTCTGACATTCAAATGGATCTACCTTCATTTAATTAAGATGGCATTGAACATACTGAGCCAGATTCACATAGAATCAAAGTTTTAACCTAGTTTAGATATATATGTGCTATAGTGAAATATCAAGGCCGTAAGTGGCAGTTATGTGACTCAAATCTGAATGACAGCCTGTGGGGGGAAAATCCTTGTCCAGTTCTCTTATTGCATATTCATAGTGAAAAGAGAGCACAAGTTTAAGATGTGAATTTAAATGTCCAAGTGATACCTAAAATGTCTCTCACCTCACCTCAAATCTCACAAAGCTTGTCTGGATTCAGCTTCAGTTGGCTTCTGTGCTCAAATTCTCATACTTCCCAGCCAGTCTCATATAAAAGAAAGATTTATTTATTTATTATTTATTTATTTAATTGGATTTATATCCCGCCCTCCCCGCGGATGGGCTCAGGGTGGCTCGCAATTAATGGCACCGTGTGCCAAGATAAAACAGGTTTCAGTTTGGTTCATACGAGCGAAGGAAAACTTTGAAGAAGAGGCCTCAGACTTCTCTTATGCACAGGACAACCATTCCTACTTTTCTTATAAGGAAACTCCAGTTACCTAATGGAATAGAAAGATAGCCTAGTGTTCTCCTTTGCCTGACATATTGATGAGGAAGGATTATTTACTTCATTTAGCCACCATCTTTTCCATTTGCCCCATCCACAAGTTACAGTGACTCAATGTACAGTGTACATTTGATTTTTGGTTAGATGTGCATTAAATAATTCACTTTGAAATTCAACACATGTACAGTTGAACTTATGATTTAAACTAGGATTGACATGAACCAGGAAATTGTGGTTTGGTTCAGTGATTGCTCAGCAATGATTAATGTTATTTCCGAGAGCAGAGTCCTTGCAGGACCAGGACTGACAGGCTGGTAGGGAAACAGTAAAGACCTGTGCCTATAGGAAGCTGAACATGACTTTAAGGAGTGACAACTGGCCCTTAGGGGATGAGTCAGCCAAGAAGGCAGATAAAAGAAACATGCTGAGTAAGGCTTGGTGTGGAAGTGACTTTGCTTGCCACACTTCTGTGAAGCTGGCCTGCTTAGCAAACAGAGCTCTACCTTGACTTGCTGTCTTGTACCTTGTTGCTTGCTCCTACAGCCTGGGACCCAGACCCTTCATCCTGCACCTGTTCCCCAGCCCTAGAATTGGACCCTTGAACACTTGACCCTTGAACTAGACCTGTGATCTCTGACTCCAGATTTTATTTGTATATCTCAGAAACCCTGGGTAGAGCAACAGCACTAGGCTTGGCCCTGAATGTGACAGAAGGGACACAAAGGAATGCCAGCAAGGGGGGGACTTTTTGAAGCCGACAAGACTAGTTTGAACCTGACAAGAGTGTTTCCAAGGCTAAAGAATCCCCCTCCTCCAATTGCTCTGAAATTTGGTAATCATTTTATTTGAGTGGAGACAGTCTGTTTGGAAATGTATCCATTCATGAAGCACCATGAACTGCTTGAAAGTTCACAGAAAGTTCATGCCAGTTGACCTGCCATGGATTCAGTTCACGAACCATGAACCAGCCAAAATCCATCATGAACTTTAGTTTATTCAGGTTCTGGTTTCTGGTTTCATTTGTAAAGTGAACACACCCTTCCATTCACTGTAATGTGTGAATAGGCTATTGATACTCAAGGATGTAGATCTTGGCTTAAACTATGATATGTTTTCTTTTTTGATTAATTTAAAAAATTGCCCTTTCCCCAAATTGCAGACATTGGGCATACTGTACAGGGGGCAAGCACCTTTTTTACACTCTCCTCTCTTCCTTAAAAAACCAACTTTCAGGCTTCTTGAACTTTACTGGGGAATACATGTCACTGCCCTATACTGGGGAATACATGTCACTGCCCTATACTCAGTCAGGCCATTGGTTAATTGTGTCCTGTATTGTCTGCTCAGATGGCAGTGGCTCTTTAGGATATCAAGAAGAATTCTTTCCCATCATCTGACCCCTGATCCTTTGCCCAGAAATGCCAGTAACTGAACCTAGGACCTTCTGTATGCAAAGCAGGTACTCTATCACTGAGATAGCTCCCTGAAATATAGCTAAAATAGGGGCAGCCTTCCATTTTCCCAAGTGGGTATTAAAGTGGATATTTTTAAAAGCAGGATTAAATATACATCTACTTCCATGCCATTGTCTTTCTGGAAGGAGCAGCTGCAACAGGTGAACTGGGGAAAAAACAAGTCTGTTAAAATGATCACAGAACAAAATGTAATACAGTAAACTCTGAAAATGCTGAGGGTAGGCACTATCCTGGTAGCATTTACATAAGAGTAAGTTTTATAGCAGTGTACATTCCTTTGAAAAGTTGACTCTAAGCCTGTGTTTCTTCTTACTTTTATCCCAGTTGAGAAATGAAGAGGATTTAAATGTGTTAAGGTAGGATGGCTATGTGGTTCTATACAAGTGGGAAAGGTGTATGTAAAATGTAGGTTCTATATCTGCAGTGAAATTTTGGGCAACTAACAAACTAACTAACTGCAGGCTGTGGAAGGTCAGTAGTTCAGCAGTTCAAGACCCGGGTGCCGCAAGACGGGGTGAGCTCCTATCTCTAGTTCCAGCTCCTGCCAACCTAGCAGTTCGAAAGCAAGACATTGCAAGTAGATAAATAGGTACCACTTCGGTGGGAAGGTAACAGCGTTCTGTGCGCCTTGGTGTTTAGTCATGCCGGCCACATGACCACGGAAACATCTTCGGACAGCGCTGGCTCTTCGGCTATGAAACGGAGATGAGCACTGCAACCCTAGAGTCGGATTCGACTGGCTTTCGAGCAAGGGAACCTTTACCTTTACCTTTAACAGTGCCATTATAAGAAAACTTTCTTGGGAGTAAGTCTCACGGAATATTATGGGACTTAGTTTTGAATAGATCTGCTTAGGATTGTTCCGAAAGAGTTCTAGAAGAAAATTGGGAGGAAGGGACATGAAAACAGAATTGTTGAATGCATTGGCTTCTATATTGCTATGTATGTACATGACAGAAAGGAGGAATGTGCACTTGCTCTTTCACTACACAAATTGGAATACCAGCCCAGGACGCTGTATAAATTGGGCCAGATAAGTTAAGGTAACAGCTCATAAGGCTGTTACCCAATTATTTTTTCTACAGCAGACAAGTATTTCAAAGCTCATGTTTGTCTGCGATGCTGATCAGAATAGGAAAAAAAAATAATGTTGGGGAAGCCAAGGCTATTAAGCAATTTCCCCCTTGTAATTTGCTGTTGGATGAATGATCATCTTGTCAGTGCTTACAAGAAAAAGTGAGGCTGATGGTTGATTGATTGGGGAATATGTGGACATTGGGACATAGTTCTGAGGCAATGCCTTAATGTGGCTCTGGTCTTAATAATTTTCCATTATGCTTACTTCCTGTAACAGAAGGAAAATGAGGTTTGATTTATTTTTTGACGGATCTTCTCCCCACCTGAACTCTATTGCTTTCAAAACTGTTGTGGCAGAATCACCTGAAGTGATTTTATTGCTGCCATAAACACATTAAATGATTTCAAGTGCCAGAGATGTTTTCATGTTTTCCTGTTTGATAAGTGAAGTCAGTTTTTTTTTTTAAAAAAAATGGTGCTCTGCTATTTTTAACATTTTCCATACCCCTGGGTGGGGGGGAATCAATATTATGTGCCCACCAGTGTAACTGATGCTGCACAAATATGCCAAAGGATGGAAAGATTAAGCTTTCAGAGATAGCAGTGACACACTGCCAACTGTAACCCTGAAGCTGATTCTCCCTTGTCTTCTAGTTCATGAGCAATATAAAAAAATTGCTGAATTACAAATATATTTAAAATTATATTACCTACTTACCTGTTTTCAGTAAGACGATGCAGGCAGTGCCTCCAGTCCAGGTAAAGTAAAGTATGGCTAACCGTCACTGGGATGGACTCAACTGTGAAATATAATATTTCCAGCAGGGAAGTAGACTTCATCGAAGACTTAATAAGTGGCTTCCATATAGTACTGTTATTTCCCCATGAAGAATACACTCCATTCACATTGTTGTACTGTAACAAACAAGGGTATGAATGAATAGGACTCTGGGCTAATTTTCCTATCATTCTCCTTCAGTAGCAGATTAAGCTTTTATTTGAAAGAAATCCTGGGCTTCTCTAAATGAGATGACAGCCATTTGAAGAAATCATTCATCTTTAGCAACTCTAGATGACACACATTCTGGGGGCGGGCTGTGGCTCAGTGGCAGAGAGCCTGCTGGCTATGCAGAAAGTCCCAGGTTCATCCCCAGAATCTCCAGTTAAAAGGACCAGGTAGTACGTAGATCAAGATGGGTAGCTGTGTTAGTCCATCTGTAGCAATAGAAAAGAGTAAGACTCCAGTAGCATCTTAAAGACTAACAAAGACTACCACAATTTTTGTTAGTCTTTAAGGTGCTACTGGACTCTTACTCTGTTCTACAGGCAGTAGGTTATATGGAAGACCTCAGGATAAGATCCTGGAGAGCTGACACCAGTCAAAGTAGACAATACTGACCTTGATGGAAGATTGGTCTGATTCAGTAAAAGGCAGCTTTGTTTGTTCATATTTATCTATTTTAAAAAAGACTTATACCAGTGGTGTGATGTAGTGTGGTGTAGTGGATACAATGGTGGATTGGGATCTGAGAAACCTGGCTTCAAATCTTCATGTTATATGTAGTTTGCTGGGTGACCTGGGGTCCAGCCACAGTTTCTCAGCCTAACTTCACAGGGTTGTGATGAGGATTAAATGTGGGAATAAAAGAACCCAAGATCCTTGGAAGAAGGGCAGGATAAAAATGTGCTAGAATTGGATAGATAGATGCGTTGTTCTATGGCGCCTTTGCATGCAGTGTTTGCAATCTATGAACCGTGCAGATAGAAACCATGATAACAAGCATAATGCCTTGTGTATGGACTAAAAGACTTTTCAAAAGTAATGCTTTGAAGTTTCTGCATGGCTTTTGCCACTTTAAACTCAATTATTTGTAGCCTTCATTGTGGAAAAGCTTGAAAAAATGGCTCTGAAAGTTCAGAAATTAAGCAAAAAATAGCACCCCAAAACCCTTCTCTGGTTTAATTGTTCATTGGGGCTTATCATTTATCATTTTCAGACCTATGGGTCTGAAAAGATAATATAAGACCGTGGCCAGACATGCCTTTAGATCTGACTCAGTTGCAAATGCCTGACAGATCTAAAGGGCATGATCAGACAGCAACATCTGGGAAAGATCTTGCACCTGTCAGCACCTTGTGCTGCCCCTCCACAGAAGCAGTTAAAAGGCACCGGGGAAAGTCCAGTCCTAATGCTTGCCGATGAGCTATGGATAGACTTTTGCCTGTCTGCTCAAGCATGCTGTCATGCCGTCGAGATGCTCTGCTCCTTCCATCCCAACTCGGTGCCGTTCCCCCCCTTGCTTAGCATTATGCACATAACCACATACTCCAATGGGGAACCCTCAGTGTGGAGGTGCAATTCCTCATTTATGCACATGGGTAACAAAAGGCAAAAAACTACCCACTCAGCTGAACATGCTGTTTCATCGGGCAGTGATGGGCTGAGCCCGCAGCTACAAAGGATGTGTGATTGCACAAGGCCATGTCAATTTCAACTGGGGGAAATAGGCTCACTGCCCCTCTGCACCAAATGGCATGTCTGACCATGGCCTAAAAATATAAAAACTAGGTCTGGATTATTTTGGATGGATCTTCTGATATACAACTTCAGTCCAGTACATTATTCTTCTTCAAGATAAACTAAGAAGCTTTAAAGCGGAATATGATGGGCATAGCCATTACTTTTTCTTGTCAAAGCACCTTGATTCCAAGGGTATGCTGTCTCTGAACAGGGATGCTGAATTTACCAGTCATCAATAAACCCATCTTCCATTGCTCTTTTTTTTTAAGCTAGAAAATGTTGGTCTGCATTGGAATAATAGTGATGGAGATAGAAAAGGAAGGTCTGGGTTGCCTCTGAGATTCAACAGTGTTGTTTCTTCTTGATAAAATTACTTACAAGGAAGAACTCTTATTTAAAAGAAAGAAATACTGTGATTGCAATTTAGGTATGGGGGTTTAAATAAAGGACAGTTCAGACAGCCATTTTAATGGGGTAACTTTATGGATAATCCCCTCTTCCTCCCAACTATCTTTTCTGGCATAGTACATTTTTACCATGTATTGAAGGAGTGCACAATCTTTCTAAAATCATAAAACCATGACAGGAGATAGGAGAAGTAATATTGTGATCTTGACACTTGGTACTCTGGACATGTAATAAATTCAGCCAGTATCCCATCCTGCTCCCATCATTCTGTACTGAAAACAATCATATTCTATTTTCAGTTCTGCACTGATAAATGTATACTAATTGGTTCCTATATAGAATGAAGATGTGTTAGGAAGTTACCCATGTTGATTTTCAGTAGAAGAGTTAGATTTGAGCTCAGTAGTACAAGATTTTCAGGTATAAGCTTCATCAGGCATCTTATGAGTGGAGCTTTGATCTTGTTGGTCTCTACAGTGCTACTGGACTCAAGTTTAGAATGAAGATGTGTGACTCTGGAAGAACTGCTAGCCTCATGTGATAATGCTAATAGATCTCTTCTTTCATGATAGATCTCTTGTTTTCCTTCATAACAGATAATCCAGTATTGTTTTGATGCTCCATTTATCTTGGTTCTTTGATTTGTGTCTTGTTTTGATGTTTTAATTACAATGTTTGGTCTAAATATATTTCGGCCTCCATGGTCCATTGTAATGGAGTTCAGTCAATTACATCAAATGTTATTGTTCAGGGACAGGCTTCTTTTGTAAACAAAAGTAAAAACTGTAATCATTACATGTAATTACAATTGTAAAGTCAAAAGACTTGTTAGATGCTAGATAAACGCATCAATAAATAATTTTGGAAACTCTAAAGCATTATCCAAGTATTCATTTTACAGAGATTTCATTAATTTTGCACAGTCTTTCATTTCTGGATTGATGGTTAAGAAAATAATAATTTTATTTTACTCTCTGCTGTAGCAAAATGGCCTAAGAACCAGACTTTTAGAGTTGGGTGAAAAGACTCACTTCTTTCCCCTCATAAGATTCTATGGTGGAAGAAAAAACCCCAATGCATTGTAATATGAGCAAATGAAGAGCCTTCCAGCAAATCCTGAGTTTGGCTTACTTTAAATGATGTACTCATCTCCATTCTCTTCCACTGTTTAGTTCCTATACCAGGTCCCCATCCTAGCTGAACCTGAGGACCCATCTGGAATTTCGAGAAAGGGTAGAGGGTACTGCCACTTACTAACTTACTAATATTTTATGTAATTTAAATAAATTGTGGTAGATGGCCTTATTTAACATATGCAAATATTTGCAAAACTGGGGAGTCTGGTATGAGACTATAGTTGAAGAAAATACTATTGAGTCATTAAAACCTGTGCAATAGATTTTATTTTATTTATATCTATTTATTTAAAACATTTCTATGCTGTCTTTTCATACAACTGTTAAAACATTAAAACATTTTAATTCTAAAACAGCATTTAAAATAAAGTATATATAAAATAACCCTATAAAACATTTAAAAAACAAGCTCACATAACACAACCAGGGAGGAGGACCAATAACAGTTACTGAGAGTACAACAAACCAAACAAAAAAGCCTTCCCCCACCAGTGGCACTTTTGTTTTGTCAGGGTTAAGTTCTTTAACCATCATCTATCCAAAAATTTCCTCTGGGCACCTATTCACAGTTTTCAGTGTCCTTGGGATCTGCTGGAAAAGTGAAATAGAGCTGAGTATCATTCACATGTTGGTGGCAACTCAGCCCAGATCTCTGGATGATCTTTCCCTGTGGCTTTACGTAGATGCTGAAAAGCATGGGGGACAAGATAGAACCCATAGGCCAGAGGCTAGGGAGCAGAGAAGCAGTCCCCCAGCATTTAAAGCCCTACATGTTCTGGGACCAACATACCTACAGGACTGCCTCTCCTGGTATACCCCCAAAGAGCATTACACTCACAGGATAAAGACCTCATAGAGGTCCCTTGACCAAGAAACATCTGATTAGCCTTGACCAGAACTGGAAAAAAGGGGGGGAGGGGAAAACTCAACCCAAGATAACACTGCGATCCGGAAGGGTTAAGTTGACCATGTAAATTATAAAAGTACAAAATTTATTAGGGTGTACACATATTAAAATATATTTGGGTTAAAAAAATTTCAAGTATCAGACTAATAAAAGCATATCAAATATTAATACACATGATGGGTCAACACTTTCCAACTGAAGACCAAACGCTTATGCGCACAAATGCCAGCGCACAGGACACAAGAGCTTCTCTCTCTCTTCCCTCAGCTTTGAAACATTTGAAAGAATGGATTTTTCCAAAAGGAACAGTTTCAAAAACACAACCCATGGCTGGCTATATATCCCGGCAGCCTCCTTCAGCAATCCCATTGGCCACCAGCTGCCACCATTCTGCCAGGAGTTTGAAGCACTGCTTCCCATGAGCGCTTATGTGCATAATCAAAAGATAAATGGTTAAAAAACCCTGCCCAGCTGCCCCACTCCATGCCTGCTGTGTCTGATCAATCAACCATGGGCTGAAAGTGCATTGAAGTAGGTTAAAGTGGGAGGATCTGATCAAAACTCTCAGTTAAAAGGTATGGCTCTTTTTTCTATGTAACTTGAAAAAAATAATAAACTTTGCCCAATAGGGCAAGTAAAAAACAACAACTCTCAGTTACAAAAAACCCTTGATCAATTGGAAGTAGGGCCACATCAGATCAAACTGCATGTCTGACCATAGCCCCAGACTCAGTCTGACACACACACACACCCAGCCAGGAGGGGCAAGGGCAAACAGGTAGAAAGTCTCAAACTTCTAAGAATCCTGTAAGTATGTCAACATCCTCAGATCGGACAAACTGAAAGGTATTTCACAGAACTAGACAAGATCAACATCCTGGGACTATCTAATCTTGTAATTACTAATGCAGAGTCCAAGTTGGAATGGATGCAAGAGGGTTAATTTTATTTAATTAATTATTTATTTAATTAGATTTCTTAACCACCCTTCCTCGCTTGCATGGGGCTCAGGGTGGTTTACAACAATTAATTCAATACATTATAAAATCAATTAAAGCCATGAAAATTCAGTATTAAAAACAGTCAAAACATTTACATTGAAAGACATTTTAAAACAAGATGGCAGTGCTAGCATTCAGTTATGGGGAGGAGGAGGAGTGTACCAGACAGATGTAAAAAACCATCGCTGGCCTCATCCAAAGGCCTGGTGAAACATCTCTGCTGACGTGCCTTGCAAAACTTTTAAAAAATCAGACAGGGCATGGATGTCATTCGGCGGAGAGTTCCTCCAACCTGGTTCCAGGGTAAAAAAAGCCCTCACCCTGGTTTAGGCCAGCCAGATATCTTTGGGGCTGGGGACTACCAGAAGATTCTTGTCTGCATATCTTAATGCCCTTTGGGGACATATCAGGAGAGGCAGTCCCAAAGGTATGTAGGTCCCTGACTGTTTAGGGCTTTTAGGGCTTTGTTTATCAACAAAGTGCTTAGCAAAATGATCACAGCAGACTATAGAGCAGTCCATCACCCCCTGGAGAGTGGAACCCAATAGGCCCCTGTCCAGTCAGAAGAGTTTTACAGATCTGTGCTATGTAGATGCAATGGTTGAGGAGAAATATTGGCTGAGGACAGACTGGCAGTATGAAGCGCAAGGGAGGCAGGGCAAAAAGACCCAGACCAAGTTGTACCGGGGATTCCTGGTTGCACTGCACCTACTGATGCAGGAGCATACCGGGGAGGAGGCGCAAGGGAGCATTTGCACTGTTGGCTCACCCCTGGTGGAGGCACGGCTGTAAGCGGCTTTTTTCACTCCACCGACATGCGCCTATGCGCTTAGGCAAAGCACCGCAGCAATGTGGCTTGTTTGTGGCTTTTAGTGTGCACACTTCTGGGAAGTGGGATCAATGCGCCCTCCAGGGTTTGCTACGGCTTCCACCTGGTACTTTTTTAATGTGTTAGGGAATCGTCATAGGATGGGTTGAGTATGGCTGGGGAATGCCTGACAGCTGTGGCTGTGTGAACCGGCCCCTTTAATCCATTTGTGAAACGTGCCTATATCTGGCCAAACTGCCAGTCTGAACTCGGCCATTGTTTCTTCACTACTGTCACCACGATGCAGTAAACTTTGCAATGAGCTCTAGCCCATGATTTGCTGGATTTGTCTTTATCCACTGTTTCTCTAGCTTTATCTCTTGTCTTTTCATCATTTACAGACCCTCAGTAAACCAAGGGGCTGCCCAGGCTCTTAGATTTGATAGAGTGTTTCTAGGAGCAATTGAGTCAATTTCCTTATTCCTCATTCCAGAGGACAACCAAGGCAATGACAGGAGATCCAACCATACTAGCTGCAAAATACCCAATGGCATCTGAAAATCATTTTGATCTTTCAGGCTATGGAGCTGGAATGTCTTAATTGATCCCCTACCCCTACAGAGGCTTAGTATGCCATTGAGTACAAACTCCAGCAAATAGTAATCAATTTACCAGTGTTGAGAAAGACACTGATATTTGCTTTTTATGGAATTATATCTGCTGACACACACACCACATGAACTATGCATACACGTATACCCATAGGGTTAAGGGAAAGCTGCTTGAATCTCCTGTTGTGAGAGGTTTCACATAGAAGGTACCTGCCTGCATTTCATGTTAATGAAGCTTGCAAACACATACAGCTCCTAGCCTTAGAGAAAGAGAAGCACATTTCACCATTGTTAGCAAAAACCACAGTTTAACGACAAGCAATCCCCCATTACTAGAGGACTTGATGTTACACAATACACTGATCTGATAAACATCTGAATTGCCATTTCCTGACAGATGTTGCTTTGATTGCCTGGGAAAGCCGAGATCTATCTGCACATCAAGGAGGGTCCTGACGCCAAGACTTCACACCTGACCAGATGGCTTGTCCCTGAGTTAGAGTTTAGTGTTTCAAATATTGGCCAAACCCCTAAAGTAGTCGCCCTTACTACACGCACCAATGGTTGTAGTCATGGGACGGACTAACAGGTAGGTGGATCTCAGGATGGCAAGGTTGCCACCCACCCCAAAGATTCACCTATAAAAGGGGAAGACCATGTGTTGGGTCTTTGCTAGCCGCAAACCCTTCATCATCCTCTGTCTGCTTTTACCCCATAATGCCCAGCTTGCTATCCAACAACCCTTTTTGTCTATTCTTGATCTCTTGGTGTGTGCAGCCAAAGAGGTCCATACTTGCCGGCTGGTTCTGGCAGTGTGACTTAGAAAAACCCCTAGGTTCTATTTTCCTTACCCTCAGTTCTTCATTGCAACAGACAAGGCTCCAGGAACAGATAACTATGAACGATACCCACCTACCTCCTAAGTAAAAAGGAACTATTTTTCTATTTCTGTACTCCTAAGGAACTTGATTTTATGTGTGTGAGATTTTGTTTTGTGTGTATGCGATTTTGATATTCTTCAGTAAAAGACAAATTGTTTTGAATTCACCAGTCTTGTCTCTCTCACTGGGACATTCTTGGGGTGGATTGGACCTCCGTAAACTTTGGCAGGAAACCATATTAAATTTAGTTTGCCATCTGCTGTAGATAAAGCAGTTTGGCTATCACCAGTGTGATCTGCACAGTGTGTGGGGCATATAATTACAGACAGGTGTGTGTGTGTGTGAGGGGGGGAGAGTATAAATCCTCCATTCTTCTTATATCTTCTGTCTGTTTTTGTATTTACTTCACTTTCTAGTGTGGATCCCTCTCCACTCTTCCTTTCTGTTGTTGCTGGAACTATTGTTTTGGCACAAAACAAAAGGGATCACAGATATCCACAGGAAAAACAACACACAAGCAAACCCTGTGATATGAACAATATTTATAAGATTTACATTGCTTTTCTAAAACTTTACGAAATTGCAACAATTTGTCCAACATTCTCACTTATACAATATTGTAAAAAAGTCCACATAGTCCAACATAATGAGTACCCGGTTGTGAACTCATTTCAACTTTACAGTCTTCCTCAGATGTAATCCTATATTTAAAGGAGGTGTCAGCTTCTTAATCCAGCTCAGTATTGTAAATTCTTAATTTCCTTCATAATATCCTGGAATAAACCATAATCAATAAAAATTCACATGAAGCTGCATGGAAAATAGTTATTTTAAACTTATAATAATTTAGTTTTTGTAATAATTTAATTTATAGGAAACTTACTTCTGGTTCCATAATAAGTGTTTATTTTGGGAGCAAGCCAATCCTCTTTAGGTACAAAAAAGCCTCCTGGATTTTACTGGCTATGCTCTCCATCAACACTAACTATTTATTTAGGTAGTAGCAATCCATTCCTTATTTTATCTGGCTACAGCCTTCATTATTCTGGCTGGCAAATGCTCGATACTATTTCACAAAGCAATGTAAATCTTATAAATGTTGTTCATATCACAGGGTTTGCTTGTGTGTTCTTTTTCCTGGAACTATTGTTTTGGCAAGGTAGTTTCAAAGACAAACATGTCCTTAATGAAGACAAATTGAGCTAAGTTTCAACCTCAGCTATTCTTTAAGCTGTGGCTACTTCATGGGAAATGGCTGGAGCTTCCCTTCTCCTCCTACCAGTCCCATCACTGCCCCTATAATATCTTCATATTTCCATCACTAGTAACACACCTCAAAACTGCCTGAAGAAAGGATGTAGAATAGTTATAATAGTTAGACAAGGGTACTGTACCCTGGAGTTTCTTCATTGACTCCCATTTTGTATCACTCAAAATTTGTTTTAGTTAAAAAATTATGGTTCATGGTGCAGAGACTCTTTTCTTAATCAAATGACTTTAATAAATGCAAATAGGACCCTATTAAATAATAGCAGTCAATTCTGGATTGAAGAAAGGATTCCAGAAGGAACAAAATGGCTGTTGAACTATCTAATTTTAAGTTTCTTCCAAAAAAAAGTTAAAGATCAAATAAACAGACCAGTAACTGAATCTGAAGAATTAATTACTATATTATATAGGATATTATTAAATCAGGGACAAATTTCAGTACAGATGATAAAAAGAATTGGGAAATAAAACTAAATTTAATTACAAGGACTGGAAACAAATATTTCAATGATTTCCTTATAAACTAATTTCAATGAGTTTATGAGAACATGCATTAAAGGTATCTCAAAGATGGCACTTGACCCCAGTTAGGATAGCCCATTTAATGAAAATAGAGAATAAAAATTGCTGAAGAGGTTGTGATGAATTAGGGACATTTATACATTAGGAACATTTATACATATGTGGTGTTCCTGTCCAGTTATAGCAAGCTTTTGGAAAGCAATATTTACAGAGATTGGTAAAATAACTCCAGAACAAATAAATCCTACAGTTGTATTAGTCAGGTTCTTCAATGCCGAGACTACGGCCATACAACCCGGAAAATCTACAACAGCTAAACAAGATTAGATTAATTCAGGGGAGAAAAAAGAAAACTTTAAGATAATTTGGAATAGTTTTATAATTTATTTAATGGAATTTCTACATTATAGCTCTTTTTAAAATGTTCTGTAATTGGGTGGAGACTGATATTCGAAAATTTGACTGAAGTAATGTAATAGTTACATTTGAAGATATTATCACTCAGAAATGGATTTAATAAATTATTTAATAAATTATTTAATAAATTATTAAATTATAGCCAATTGGATGGAAGCTCCACCATCCCTCTTCACTCCCTTTCCCTTCCCTTTATTTTTTTTTTCTTTGTTTCTGGTTCTAATATTTTCATGTTTTGTGTTTGTGGTTGGTAACAATACATAAAATGATGGCAATACATAAAACAATGATATTAGATGTTTTTGTTTCATTTTATTTCTTGTTGGTGTTGTGTGTAAAAAAAAAGAATAAAAAATATACCAAAAAAGAAAGAGGATAGTTATCATAGACAGAAGAACACCAAAGAAAAAGGAAGGCTGGAATGTGAAAGGTTACAAAGGAAAGAGTAGAGAAGGAATGTGAATGAGGAAAGAAAGGGATCAAGGGATCAGAAAACTGAGCAGTAAGCATCTGTCAGGATACAATGTTCCCTCTAAGCTGTGGAGTCTGGTGAGCTAAAATTCTGCTTTGTGAGTTACTGGCATTAAAGTTGTGAGCGAGCGATTTGGCGGCTGCATAAATTAGTGTGCTCTGGAGCTATCCTTCCTGAGTGAAGACAAAAATGTGTGAACCAAAGGCTAAAAAACTGTGAGCTAGCTCACACCAACTCAGCTTAGAGGGAACACTGGTCAGGAAATATATCCATGGAAGTAACATTAGAGATTGCTGGCCAGTGCAGTGGTGGATTGTATGAAGTACATGATTGTCAGTCTGTAGTTCCTTATGTCAGTCCCACCTTGCAAAAGCAAGCTTTTCTAATAATGCAGTGGATACATGAATATCTACTGCTGCTAGTGTGTTAAGATCTTCTAGACAGAGTTGTCAGTGTTTGCTTTAACAATTCTAAGACCTCAGCTTTTAGTAACCACGATCATGTGCAGGGGTCATAGAAGTTTTTCATGCAAAGATTCTGCAAAGATTCTGATAGCTGTGCATTGACAAACATGTGGGGTTGCCTTTTTTCCACATGTTGTTTTTAAAACAGCAGTAACAAGAAAGATAATTGTGTGAGGGGAGAAGAGCTAGTGGGGATGTGATGCCATAGAGTCTTCCCTCTGGAGATGCCATTTGCTCCTACAGGGTAGTAAATTGCGGGCCGCCGCCCACTTTTCTGGGATGGCGACCCGCTTGTCCAAGGGGAGCCAAAGGTGCCATGGGGAGCAGCCTGGAGCCGGCCCTGCCTGTGGCTGCCGGCAGGGGCACTTCGCAATCACAGGCTGACCTCCCCCCCTCCCTCAGTCCCCAGGAATTTTCTAACTCAGAGTTGGCAACCCTGTTTAGACTCCAGACATTGGAGGAAGCCAGGAACTCCTGGCTTTGTTAATGGCCCTGTTATTGATTCATTGGTGTTTTTATGTTTATTGATTGTATTACTGTGCTAATTGTTACTGTAGAACCAGATCAGGAGCAAAGACACTGGGATTGTGGGCTTTCGAACCCCTAAGGGTCAGAGCACAAAAGCACATCTTAAAATCCATTAAAACCAGAATAAAACATTCATTCGGCTTTGAAACGGAGACGAGCACCGCAACCCTAGAGTCGGATTCGACTGGCTTTCGAGCAAGGGAGCCTTTACCTTTACCTTTACCTAAAATGCATTTATGTTTGAAAATTGGTGGGCGCACCAGGAGGTGGGGGAGCCAGAAGGTAGCCTCACCTAGTGTGCAAAAAAACCCTGGAGCCAGCCAGTTCCATAAGAACTCCAGTCCCTGCAAGGATGTTATAACCTTACAGATTCCCTGGTCTAGCTTTTGTGGCACAGGCATGGGGTTACCAGATGCAAGTTGAGAAACTCCTGAAGATTTGGGGATGGAGCCTTCATAGGACAGAGTTCAGTGGGGTACAATGCCATAGAGCCCATCCTTCAAAGCATCCACTTTCTCTGCAGGAACTGATCTCTGTAATCTTAAAAATCAGCTGTAATTCAAGGGGATCCCCAGATTCCTACCTGGAGGCTGGCATCCTATAGCAGATATGTTTTTGGCTGTGAGTTGGAGGGGAAAAATCTATTTAAAGTAACACAAAACCTGCAGTTCTCAAATCATACAATTACCAATTAAGCAATGTGATATTTTGTATGAATGTAATAATTTATAGATTTGTCCTGTTGTGAACTATTCAAGAAGATTTGTGTTTAATTTATTAATGACTCTATTAGGATGCTGCTCTGGTCTGATTTTGTATTAGCTGCATTGTAAGACATTTTTTGCCTGATTGAGGAGCACTATACAATGTTTGCTATTCAAATGTATACGTATTGCATGAATTATAATGAAATATGTGCTCCATCTTCTTTACTTGATAAAAATTCTAATTTAATGTAAAATTGTTTCAGTATATAAAAAGTCATGCAGCAGCAATTGTGAACATAGCAAATGCAGCTATGGAGAGATAATGCAATTTCAGTATCAAACAATTAATCATAGTCATTCAATTAGGTGGCTGACACATTATGCATGCACAAAATGGAGCCCATTGTTTCATGCCACATGCGGCATGCCACTGCTGTGATATGTGTCAAGTAAGCAGAGGAGGCTCTTAGGAGTCAAAATCCACTGACAGATTTCTCAGGCATCTAGCCATGCTTACATTGCATTGTCTTCATTCCATGAGCAATAAGATTTATAAGGGTTTTGGACATTATGATCAAGGAAAACAGGAAAACATAGGAGTGATTCATGCACCAACATTTTGCACTACTGGCAGTGCCACAGTGATAGGCCCCATTTTGACGCATTGAGTCAAGAAAATGTCAAACATTTGTACAGGGATTATACATGGGGAATATGCATCACTTTGTGGAGATATAGTGGATGTGACTAGTCATAAGCACATAAGATCATTAAAACCCCTGCTGGATCAAACGAATAGGTTATGTAGTCCAGCATCTTATTGCGCACAGCACCTAACTAGTTGCCCTGGAAGTCGACAAATAGAGCATAGAGGCCAAGGTTTTCCCTGATGTTCCCTTCTAGTACCGGTATTCAGAGGTTTATAGGCTGTGAATGTCGAAGATCTCTTTAGTCACCATGGCTAGTAGCCACTCATGATCCTATCCTCCATGAATCTGTCTAATCCCTCCTTTGAAGACATCTGTGCTCATGGTCATCTGTGCTCATGGTCATCACTATTATTATTACTATGGCATTTAATTTTACTCATTGAGTAAAGAATCAACTCCTTCTGTTCATCCTGAAGACATCACCCATCAAGTTCCGTGGGTGCCCCAAGTTCTATTCTGGCCTTTCCAACTAGGCAACCCTGTAGTTGATCAGTTTAGGCCTATGGGATATGGAAGTTAGAACTTTGTGGTTGCTGGGCAACCGCAGGGTATTTTTAATCAAGCTTTCTAAAGAATGTTTTTGTTTTTGAACATTACTTGATCTAGAAAATGAAAATATTGTTCTCACAGGAGAGCTAAGGAAGCAGTGATCATGCAAAATCCATTAGAGGAATGGTTGCATGGCAAACCAGGAGGATATAGATAAGATAGCTATAAAATTAAGCAACAGAATACTACAAAGTAATCAAATATCTGTGATCCTTTAAAAATAACTTTCAATTATCTAGTAGAGAGAGAAAGGTACAAATCTACCCTTGGAGAACCCATTCCATGGCATTTTTCAAAGAAGAATGTATACAGTGGGAGGGATGAGATGTTTAACTGATAAGAGTCTGTTTTCTCACATGCATTATAACCCTTTAGCTATTCATTGCTTCATTCAGTGGAGACAGAGTGTGACCTTGATGCAGTTCAATAACAACACTGTCATTTTTTCTCACATTGGAGGTAGATGATGTATTATGTCAAAGATACTCCCCTTTAGAAGACATAATATGTGAAACAGCACCTATGAGAATGTAGGCTGAGTTGTTGAACATCAGTAACAGGAAATCACTTTGAACTTGCTTGGTGTGATAAGTTTGAAATGAGTTTTCAGGGTCACATTCACTGTTAGCAAGTTATTTTGTAAACCATAGGGTATAAGTACACACATGCATGTTCAGTTCTTTAATGCCACTTGTAAATGTGACTAAGGCTGACTACAGATTAACTAGACTTTATCATGAATATATGATTGTCAATTTATTTTAGAGAATAATTTTCATATGGCACAGCATATACTCATTTAAAGCTCTGTAAATTGAAATCAGTATCTTGAATTATGCTTGACAGGCCAAAAGAAACTTGTGTAACTCATGGAGATGTAATGTAGCAGATTTTAAACCCAACATTACCCAAGAAACATTACCCTTGAACATATGTGCATGGTATGCAACCAAATGGTTTCTGAGTGCCCCATGGGTGAAAGCTATAACCATTATTGGAATGGGAGAACTATGGAACATCTGCTGAGACAATGGCTGCAATCACATACACTAAATAATCTGCTTTCAATGCACTTTCCAACTGGATTTTACTTGTGTGAACTGGCAAAATCCAGTTGGAAAGTGGATTGAAAGTGGATTATTTAGTGTGCATAATCGCAGCCAATTACTCAGCAATAATTGAGGAAACTAGCAATGTGGACTAGACACAGGCTTTGTTTTCACCATCATTATTGTGGGAAAGAATCAATGTTTTCAGTTTATCTCAACATTTCAACAAAAACCAGAGACATTTTCAGTTTTCATGTGATTTGCATAGCTGTTTGTTGCAAGGTGCTTCCACCATTGAAAATGCACACTTTGACATGTATATCTAAAGTCATGAAAATGGGGCTCAGCCTAGTGTGGACATGTTCTATATCAGTGATTTTCCCACCCTCTGGCCAAAGTACTTTCCATTATCAGCGAGAACTTTCCTCATTTATTTGCAGAGGATTATGGAGCATTTGCTATGGGACATAGGCTGAGTGGTAGAAGGTTCAACTTTCAGTACCTGGCATCTCCAGGTAACAGGGTCAGATTGTAAAAAGCCCAGTAGCAAATTGCAGGTGATATGAAAGTCTTCTTCATTAGGACCTAGAGAGCTGCTGCCACTGAGAGTAGACAGTATTGATCTTGAGAACAATCGTCTGACCCAGTAGCAGTAGAGAACAACTTCATCTATTGTAATAAGGGGGACATTCTGTCTATTTGGAACACTGACCAACTTTTGAATACTATTGACCTTGTCCTTGACTCATATGAACTGACAGCACAGACTAGAAGAGACCACTGAATCTGCACATTAGGGAGAATAAAAGGAGTGGGGGGTATGCTGTCTTTCTGGGAACCATTACTGGATAAAGTTGAGTCCTTCAGTGAGGAAGAAGCTGCAGGACAGAAATGTTTCAAATAAATAAATAAAGCATGATATGAATAATAAGTAAAGGGGAAAAAAAGAAAGTTGACTGACCCCCCCGCCTCTTAAATAT
This sequence comes from Gekko japonicus, assembly GCF_001447785.1. Taxonomy (NCBI): domain Eukaryota; kingdom Metazoa; phylum Chordata; class Lepidosauria; order Squamata; family Gekkonidae; genus Gekko; species Gekko japonicus. Next base: position 1,108,760 of record NW_015159718.1, read on the forward strand.
ATAAGTAACAATTTCTTACTGCTACTGTTTCTGTTTTTTCCTGAAATGCAGGGCCGGCTCGCCCGCTAGGCGAACTAGGCCTTCGCCTAGAGTGCGAGCCGGCCTTTGGGGCGCGGGAGGAGAGGCAGGGGTGGCTGCCCGCAGCCTCTCCTCGCCCGCAGCCTGGCCAGGGCAAGAAGGGCGGGAGAAGGGGGCCAAGGGGAGCGTGGCGAGGCAGGCAGGCAGGCAATCCCCGGGGCCGCTGCTGGCTCACCGGCCAATCAGCGCCCCCAGCAGGAAATCCCGGTGCTGCCGCCCACTGAGGCACTCCTAGCCGGCCCTCCTCCTCCTCTGCAGGTGCGGGGGAGGCGAGGCGAGGGGCCCCGTCCAGCCGGACTGCAGGGCTGGGTGGCGGCAAGGGTGTGTGTGCGTGTTTGGGGGGCGGGGGTCCAGGCAAGGCACACCACCACCCCCGGCTTGCCGCTGCCGCTGCTCATGGTGTTCGGGGGGAGAGGCGCAGCCGGGCGGCTGCCTTACTGCTCCCTTGGTTGGGGGGGGGAAGGAAGATGGCTGGCCAGTCCTCCCGCCCCCGCCAACCAGCCAGCCCCCGCTTCCTGCTCCCCGGCGCCGGGGCATGGCTGGGCTGATCTGGGGGGGGACGGCCCACGCGCGCATGCTTGGAATGGGCAGCTCTGCATTGTGCCCTCGCTGGGAGGAGGCGCCAGCCCAGAGGAGGGAGCTGCGGGGAGGAGGAAGAGGAGGCGGGCGTGCGTGCGCGGCTCTGGCTCCTCTAGCTTCCTTCCCTCCCTTTATCCTTCCCTCGGCCGAGCCGGCCTCACCTCCCCCCTTCCCTCGCTCGCCCGCCCTCCCCGCACACGCCGGCTGGTAGGTGGGGGGGAGGGGGACGCCGCTGCTGCCTGTCGGGCAGGAATCCTGGACGGATGGGAAGGGCGGCGGCGGTCCCTGCCTCGGCCAGAGGGCTCGCGGTGGAGCATCAAAGGTGGCCTGGGTGCAACACCCTCTTCCCCCGTCGCGGCCAGCATGGCAGGGCAGCAAGGCAGAGAGAGAGGGGGGGTCACCAGCCCGGGCAGGGGTGTGTGTGCATGCAGAGGGGGAGGTCACCTGCGGCCGGCGGGGGCAGCTGGGCTGAGCTGGGGGGGAGGACGGCCTGCCTACTTGCCCGCCAGCCAGCTACCGCCTCCGCACTTCCTGCTCCCTGGGTGGGCCTCCTCCCAGCCTGCCTCCGGCAGAGAGGTCTCCAGGCCCCGCCGGGAGGTTGGCATCTGTGATCACCTAGAGCGCAGGCCAACCTCAGGCCGGCCCTGCTGAAGTGTTTTACTTCCTGATGACTCTATTCAAAACAGATTTGGGGATCACAGCCATCAAGGGTCATCAAGACAGGGTCATCAATACAGCAAGGCAAGACATCCAACCTTGCTAGTGAAAAGCATGTTTTATATTTCACAATTTCCCCTTAGAATCTCATAGCTAGCATATGAGTTCACTTTGGTGGCAGGAGAGGAGAAAAAAAAGATATATATTTAATACCACTATATGTACTTTCCCCAGGTTGCTTTATGTAGGTTAACTCTCTATTGTGCTCTAATTGTGTCAACCTTTTGGACATTTTCCTTTCCTCCTTCCCACAGAGTCATTTGCCTCCCGCCAGCAACTACAGGTTTATATATATATATATTTTTTTAAAAATCTAATGTCAGGTATTTCCCATCAAAAACTCAAGGCTATGTTAGAACCTTTAAGAAACTCATTATACTCCATGTCCCTGGTAGGTTCTTTCAGTAAAAAAACATTAATAAAAGTCAATTCATGAGTAGTCACCCTGAAATATCCTGAAAGAAGACATAATATCCCTGTAATCTTTATTTAGTGCTGGTTTGAGTTGTTATTTGTACTGGTTCTTTGTTCAGGGTCGAGCTGTCAACAATAAATAAATTACTCCCCAGCTTGTAAACTGCCTCACTCCTAGGTGGATTTTGGAACAAACAAAGCAAAGTGATGAATTGGTAGCCGCAAGAAGTTTATTCATAAATATTCCCTCCATTTCATTTAATGTGCTTTTTGTTGACTCCATTAAAGGTATATTTACTTCTTTGGTAAAACTCTTACATGGAAGCAGGCCATAATGAATAATATAGTCTGTTTGCCCAGTTTGTATGAGACTCTGAAACACTTTTATGAGTATAAAAATGTCAAGTGGCCCAGTCCTCTCTCTGTTAGGCTAACGGGCCAGAACTTTCATAGTTTTTAGTGCTATGGCTTCAGTTCTTCAAAAGACTTCAGTCCATCAAAATATTTCAACTTATGCAGGTTAAATTTCATTATTAGACTCTCACTTTTCACAGAAGAAGAACACTGTCTTAGACCCTTTTCTTAAGCTTGGTTATTCTTTACTCTCAGCTGAAACCCAGTGTTTAATAATGTGCTGTCAGACTAGGACAGGAAGAGACCTGGATTCAAATCCCCACTTAGACATAAGTCATACTATGTGTGATCTTGGCAATGTCACTAATTCTCAGCCTAGCCTACTTCACATGATTACTGCGATGACAAAATAATCAAAGACTAAGGTTGCCAACCTCCAGGTGTGATCTAGAAATCTCCTGGAATTACAAATGCTCTCCAGATGACAGCGATCAGTTCCCCCCGAGGGTGGTGTCTCTGGCATTATACACCACTGAGGTCAATCCCCTCCCCAGATTGTACTCTCCCCAGGGTCCACTCCCAGATCTTCAGAAATTTCCCAGCTTGGAGTTGGCAGCCCTAAAGAACCTTGAACATTGCTCCTGAGCTCCCTGGAGGAAGGGCAGGATAAAAATGCAACGAATATATTTTCACAGATCCAGATTTTATATTTCACTTAAGGCCACACGATGATGAAAATTGTCCACATTTGTTCATATTTGAAATGAAAAATAGAGCAGGTGTTGGTAAGGTAAAGATTTCCCTTGCTCGAAAGCCAGTCAAATCCGACTGTAGATTTGCAGTGCTCATCTCCGTTTCCAAGCCGAAGAGCCAGTGCTGTCCAAAGACGTTTCCATGGTCATGTGGCTGGCATGACTAAACGCCAAGGCTCACGAAACGCTGTTACCTTCCCAACAAAGGGGTACCTATTTATCTACTTGCAATTTCTTGCTTGCGAACTGCTAGGTTGGCAGGAGCTGGAACCAGAGATGAAAGCTCACTCCGTCATGCGGCACTCGGGTCTCGAACTGCTGAACTACCAACCTTCCAGCCTGCAGTACAGCGTTCAGTTCAGTTCAGCCTGCAGTTCATCTTAAATGACTCATAGAATCATTTTGTAAGTGCCTTTTTCTTTAGAGACTCAAGCTCAGATGAGGGGCAACTTAAATGCCTTTCCTCACTTACAGCTTGGACTCAGCAGGGAAAGAAATTCTGTCTGTGTGAAGTTATTCCTAACTGAGAGAAATTTCTTGGTAAAAAAAAATCAGCAGCTCAGCAGCTGTGATGCTTTCAAAGTACAACATATAATACATGGCAGGAAGGTCTTCCTGAAGCTATAGTAATTGTCCTATTAATTCCCTTAGGAAAGTAGATGAGAAAGTGGGACGTATGGTCCCCCTGTCTTAGCCCAGAGGATTTAGCATCTGACACCTGACTGGTAGGCAAAATATGCCAAATCAGTTGAAATTTACTGTTTCTTGCAGTTGACTGCCCAGTTGTCTTTGTTGTGCTGGTATCCAATGGTATTTGTAAGAATCAGCTGTGCTGTGGGCTTATTTGAAGCAAGGAAGAGAGCAGTTATGGTTCCTGACTCCAAGACAAGAACTGTTTATTGCTAGTAGAAGTGAGAACAGTGAAGCAATGAAATTGGGTTCTCAATTGCAACCAGGTCAGAACATTCCACTGACTATGTACAAAATGCCCACCTGACTTGTACCATTGGCTTTGTTCACTTTATATGGTCCTCATTCAAAATGTTGTAAATGATCTTTATTTTAAAGGGTTGGTCTGATCTCTCTAGTTGTTATTATTTTGAGGGTATCATTAATTTCCTTATGTTCCTAATATTTAACCTTTTACTTACCTTAGATTAACAGACAACATTAACAATATTTGGAAAACCAATACCTGGAGATTTTGGGGGTGGAGCCTGAGGAGGGCAGGGTTTTGGGAGGAGAGGGATTTCAGTGGGGTATAATGCCATAGAGTCCACCTTCCAAAGTGGCCATTTTATCCTGGTGAACTGATCTCTGTCACCTGGAGGTCAGATGCAATATTGGGAGATTTACAGTCACTACCTAGAAGTTGGTACTCTACCTTGGGCTGGGCCCACACTCTCAGCCTAACTGCCTCACAGCTTTGTTATGAAGATAAAATGGAGGAAAGGATAATGAGGTAAGCTGGTATCACTCTCAACAGGGGAGAAAGGAGGGGTTTAAATGAAATAAATAAATTTAATACATTACAGAATTACTGGCTATACACTTCTTTCTAGTTTATATTTTGCACTTGTGGTGCTGTCATGTGCTCTGGAATATGGTAGCAGAATAGTGGTGACCTTGTGTTATTTGTGGTGGCTTATCGTCTTCTTGAGTTTGAATTCCACCTAGGGCTGTCAACTTTCAAGTGGGGCCTGGAAATCTTCTGGAATTACAACTGATCCCCAGAGAACAGCTCCTCTGGAGAAAATGGGTGCTTTGGAGGGTGGACACTATGACATTATACTCCACTGATGTCCCTACCTCCCCAAACCCCATCCTCTCCAAGCTGCACTTCCAAATATTCAGGAATTTTCCCACCCATAGTTAACAACCCTAATTCCACCCCAGGTTATGAAGCAAAAAATAGATGCAGTACTAAAATATACATTTTTGGAAGCAAACCCCATTGAAATGAATAGAACTTATTTCTGAATACTCATGGCTAGAAGTGGCTGCAAGTTTATTCATTTGTGGAATACATTGCTGTATTAAGCATTATGATATGCCACTTGAAGTCTTGTTGAAATTAACAGAACATGTTCCTTTCTTCTGGATTACTGGATGAGGAGCATTGCCATACTCATTGCCATTTAAACACTTTTTTAATTTGTAAAAAGCCTAAATTTATTAGATAAGGTATTTTCAGCTAAAATTAGGAGCAAAATGTTTTAGGGAGGAATGAAAAGGTCACTCAGGAATTGTCGAACAAATAGATGTGTCTTAGGAAGACACTTAAAATAAGAAAAAAGATTGAGAATCAAATATTAGGTGGTTTGTAGTGGCAGGGAACTATAAGGAGACAAGGGATATAGGCAGGGAATAAAGAAAGTAAGCTTCCAGATGACAGCTTGAGCTGCTTTCTAGGCAAAGCATCCAATCTGTTAGTCTGTAGGACTCTGAACAATTCAACTATACCCAAAACTCTTCCTGCAAAGGAAAGGCTTACTTTTGCTTTTAGAAAAGACACATATTATCACTCCTTATACATGATAGTCCTTTTTCACATAGTCTTAGAAATGAAACGGTTCATAGGAAGTATTACTTCTAAGCAGGGGTCTTGTCCTAGAAAAAGAGCTGCAGGAGCTCATTAACATATGGTATGCTAATGAGCTACTAGGCTATTAGCATAATAGCTCATTAGCATATGCAACACCTCCTGACATTACCGGAAGTGATGTCAGAAGGGGAAGCAAAAAGGGGAGGAGGCATATTCAAAAGCCAGCCGGTGGGGAAGCGAAGAGAGAAGGGGTTTAAAATTTAAAGTTTAAACCCCTTCTCACTAGAGTTGGGCCACAGAAGGAGGAAAGAGGGAAGGAAAGAGAGAGAGAGTGTGTGTAGAGAGAAGGAACGAAGGAATGAAAGAGTGAAAGAGAAGGGAAGAAGGAAGGAAAGAGGAAAAGAAAGAGAAGGAAAGAAGGAGGGAAAGAAAGAGCAAGAAAGGAAGAAGGAGGGGAAAAGGAAAAGGAGAGAATGAAAGGAGGGAAAGAAAGAAAGAAAGAGCAAAAAGGGAAGGAGGTACCTTTATTTAGTCAGGAACAAGACAAAGACCCCGGCTCACAGGCCGGCTTATATTCCCTCAGAGAAACCCACCACCAAACACACACCCCACTCCCGATAGGCTATTTACAGTAACCAAGAGACCTATTGGCCTCTTGGCCCGGGACCTAGCCCTCTCATTGGGCCTGGCTAGGATCCTACTGCCCATTGTCTTTTAGTCTGAAGCTAGCTGTGTTTGCTGCCTGGACAAGCCCAGGCATGCCCGGCCCTGTAGGGGCCTGATACACTACAATGGGGGAGGCTCTCCCACCCCCCACCCCCCAATCAAGCCTCTGCCAACCCCCACAGATCCCTCACTTACCATGGGAGGCGGTGGGGGGCTCTTCTGGGCTCCCACGGGCCACAGCGCTCCAACACTGGCCCTGGGAGGTGGCAGGGGGCCTCTTCTGGCCTCCCACGGGCTGCAGCGCTCTGGCGCTGGCCCTGGGAGGAAGTGGGGGGCCTCTTCTGGCCTCCCATGGGCCGCAGCGCTCTGGCGCTGGCCCGGGGAGGCAGTGGGGGGCCTCATCTGGCCTCCCATGGGCCACAGCGCTCTGGCGCTAGCCTGGGGAGGTGGCAGGGGGCCGCAGCATGGGGAGCTGGGGGCGGGGCTTGCTGCCACCACCATTTGTTCTGGCACCTGGGCTCCCGGAGCGGTGCTTCAGTGTGCTCTGGCCCCAAAAGACCCCTGCTTCTAAGTCTCTGGAAGATATACTAGGGCATTCCAGTAACTTGATATGCTAAATCATGAAAAATTAAGCATTTTTTGCTACTTATTCTAGGTCATCTCCCAGAATGCATTGGCCAGTCTTAAAGGGTTGCTAGAAGTAGCAACTGAATTTATAACTGATGTCACCACTTGATAACAATTTTGTAATTTTGGTTCTGCATTATTTTATAAAATAAAGAATGAGTAGTAACAATCTGAACTCGTTTTGGAAAGACTGCTCACAGCTTGAAAGTAGTACACTCACTGTTAGAAGAGAAGAAGAAGAGAAGAGATTGGATTTATACCCCGCCATTCACTACCCGAAGGAGTGTCAGAGTGGCTTACAATCTCCTTTCCCTTCCCCTCCCCACAACAGACACCCTGTGAAGTAGGTGGGGCTGAGAGAGCTCTGACAGAAACAGCTCTTTTTCAAGGACAGCTGTGCCAGAACTATGGCTTGCCCAAGGTCATCCAGCAGGTGCAAGTGGAAGACTGGGGAATCAAACCCGGTTCTCCCAGATTAGAGTCCGCGCACTTAACTACTACACCAAACTGGCTCAAACTAGTCCCCCTCTCCAGAAAGAAAATCACAGACAAAACAGTTGGATTAAACGAAGGATTATTACTTTTACAGATGAATGGTTTATATTCTTTTACTAAACCCAGGCTCTCTCCAAGAGTCACCCACAAATTCACCAGCACTTGGACAATCCCACCTGGCTCCAAACTTAGAGCAATAAAGCTGCTGCTCTTCACTTATCCTTACCTGTACACCAAACTCAATTAATTTCAACAGTCAGCATGCACTAACCCAGCCAACCTTAGTTAGGCTATATGCTGACAAGGGTATATTCTGTTCTTTGGATGTTATGGCATAGATGAAAAAAGAGTCCTTTCTCAACCAGTTTCAGACGGGCCCAAAAAATACCTACTCAGCTGCTAGGTGACTAGTTTCATAACATAAAATGAGGGAGGAGCAGCTTTGAGAAGGCTGGTGCCAACAGACATGGATGCTTTAAATAGCCCTTCATTGAAGCTCTCCAGTTGGCTGGGCAGCAGAAGCCTGCCCTGTCTCCCCAGCAGCCTGTACTCTTCCAAAGGGGGTGGAAACAAACATGATTTCCTTACTGAAAAGTGGGAACTGGCTGCCTGAACAGGGTAATACTGTTGTAAAATAAAAGCCTAAATGTAGGAGAGCATGATGTAGCCTGATCTTGTCAGATCTTGGAAGCTAAGTAGGGTCGGTACTTGAATGGGAGACTGCAGAGGAAGGCAATGGCAAATGGCAATCCACCTCTGTTCCTCTCTTGCATTGAAAGCCCCTTGCTGGCTCACCATAAATTGGTTGTGACTTGTTGGTGCTTATGTACATGAGTAAATGAACTCTGTTTCTCTCAAGCTGCAATTGTTCATTATCAGAATCTGTCCACACTGCATGCCACTCAGTGCCAGGTAGGGTTACATTTAGAGATATGCCATCGGTGAACATAATATTTGCAAATCAATGTAAATAGACTACTCTGAGGCCTCTGGGTTTTCCTCTAAATATGGGTAAATTTAAAAAGGCTTGACAGCCATGACATAAATTACCTGTAGAAATTCTTCCAATACTTACACGCCTTTATTACATTGAAAGGAATATTGATATTAATGTCAACATGGTAGATGCTTAAATACTTTATTTAAGTGAGGGTCATAAGAAACTTTCATGAAATGAATAAAAATGAAACAAGCATGTGAAGGAAGCTCAAGACTTCAGTTGGTAGTAATAATGCTATCGGATTTTGGAAACTGGCTGAAATCAAGAACATGCTCAATAATTTTGGAGTCAGGCATGGCTGTCTTCCATTCAGTAGGTGAATAGGATTTCCTCAGCCTACAGTAGGCTATGTTAAAAAATTACTTCCTTTATAAGCCTATACTAGATTATATACTTTACTTTGTCCAAGGTCACTATACAAACCTGTCCAGCTCATGTTGGGAAGGAAAAAAAGATGGGTCAGTTTGAGAGAGCCAAACAAATGATTGCCTTGGGAAGCAATCTAAGCACGCTTACTAAGAAGAAGAAGAAGAAGAAGAAGAAGAGATTGGATTTATACCCCGCCCTTCACTTGGAGTCTCAGAGCGGCTTACAAACTCCTTTCCCTTCCCCTCCCCACAACAGACACCCTGTGAGGTGGGTGGGGCTGAGAGAATTCTGACACAAACTGCTCTTTTTCAAGGACAGCTGTGCCACAGCTTGTGACTGACCCAAGGTCACATCAGCAGGTGCAAGTGGAGGAGTGGGGAATCAAACCTGGTTCTCCCAGATTAGAATCCACACACTTAACCACTACACCAAACTAAGTCCCACTGAATTAGATGAGATTTACTTCTGTGTATACACCTTCAGATTTGTATTTTTTGGGTTCACAAGAAATTATTTTCTCAACTCCATTTTGAATATGATCAAACTGTTGTCTGTTTAAATTCCTGTTGTTTAATTCAGACTACCATGACTTTAGTCTAGGTAATGAAGAGTGGGAGGCCAAACAGTTTGGGAATAAGTGACAGAATCAGATACCGGAGAACAATATATCAACTAAAAGAAACTATAGCTTTTACAGGCTTCAGAAAGATTTGGGAAACCTCCTAGCTAAGCAGATATACAGGACCGATAACGAAAGCAGTGCAAATTCTTCCCATGAAACTGGAATGGAGCACTGCCAAATCATGTTTCTAAATTGCATTAAGTATATTATCATAATCCTCCTTAGAAAATTCAGGAAGAAATAGAACATCATGTCTTAGAGCAAAATGATACTGTCATATCAGCTGTCATGCCTATTTCTGAATACTGACTTAAGAAAAGCCTGTTGTGAGCCAAAATGTTTAACTGATACCTTTGGGGATTTTGCTATTTACGCTAAAAAGCTTAAGTATAGTATACACAACTGCCACAGTTTAGATTAAGTAGTTCCAAAAGACAGGGAATGGTCTTGGCAAATTTGATCCCTTGTTGTTCACCATGAGTTGGGTTCTACTGTCAACCTGATGGTATCGCTGAACATTTCAGACCCTGATATGAGCAGAAAAAGTACCACTGATTAAACTTCATGTGATTTAGTAATACATCTCAAAATTTTAAAGATGCAACATCTCAAAATTTTAAAGATGCAACACCACATTTGAAATGGTTCACAATCTCCTGTGGATTCCTTCTGCCCAGTATAGCCTGCAGATGGTTGCCCAGCATGCTTGACATAAACCCAAAGATTCCCAATTGTAACAGGCACTTCAAGTCCACATTTCTAACTGAACAGCAAATAATACAAGAATACAAAGTTAAGGGTGTGTAATGAAGCACAAATAAAGGCAGGACAATGCAAATAAAGTGCTGTCAGATAAGTGTGTAGGGCAGCAAGAGAAATCAAATAACAAATGTACAGAAACATTCCATCCTCCATCCTAAAACACTTTGCGGTATTGAAACAATTGCTAGTCAGAATAGGCAATATTGACTTACTAAGAGTAAGGCCCATTGTGGGAAGAAATACAACAAGCTTTAGAAGGAAAATCCAGGTGAGTGTTCCGGCTGTGGCTGGTGGGGCAGCAGAGGGAAGGGGAAAATAGAGGGAGGGAAGCCATGTTTATTCCCTGCTGCTTAGCTATAAGGCAGGGCTGTCTCAAGTCATTTTGCTGCCCCAAGTGGGTAGTATGGGAGGACAGCCTCATGGTAACGGGTACAGTTCCCTCCACCCCTGACTTACATTGATTTGGGGCTATGCAGTGACAGCTAAGGTAGAAAAGCACCTCCTCCTATGCCATGTCTTCTAGGTTCCAAGGGTCTGGAAAGTGGTTCCATAGACAGTTACAGGGTTTCCAACTCTGGGTTGGGCAATACCTGTAGATTCGAGGAGTAGATCCTGGGGAGGTCAGGGTTTGGGGTGTGGCGGGACCTCAGCAGGGTATAATTCCATAGAGTCCACTGCCCAAAGCAGCCATTTTCTCCAGGAGAACAGATCTTGGAGATCTCCAGGTGCTGCCTGGAGGCTGGCAATACTAAGGGGAGGGACAGACCTGTAGATTTGAGGGGTAGTGTTGGCAAGCTGTGCTTATAAATGTATTTCATCTATATTGTGCAATTGCTTATGTGTATGAACTGTATCTGCATACAGCAATGTGCCACCATATTCAGCAATGTGCCACCACCAAAACAGCTTTATAAAATAGGAAAGATGGTCTGATGATATGAAGTATTCACTTAGAGACTGGTCAGTTCAATTGTCCAGTATCTAGCCTGCCACTCCAAAAATCAGGTGTTAAAGATATACTTTGTAGCCCTTTCTAAAGGCAGGTAAGTAATTTGCAGTTCAAAAGTAATTTGCAGACCCAAACTAAAGTGGGTCATCCCACAGCCTCCAGTACAATCATTGTTAAGGTCCTGGTTTTGATGGCTGCAGTACTTGCATCATGCACATACAGACCAAGGTCTAATTTAAAGACTGCATATGAGAAGCTCTCTTAGATATGAGGGGTCCCAGGCCATTAAAGGGTTTGAAGGTCAAAATCAGGACCCTGAACTGGGACCCAGGGCAAATGGGCATCCAGTATAATTGATATAACACAGGTGAATACATTCACATTTTCCAAATCCATGGGGATTTGGGCTGATAGCGGAGACATATCAATAAATGGCACCATATATTTTTGTTGTTTTTGTTCAGTCGCACAGTCAAGTCTGAATCTTCGCGACCCCATGGACTAGCTCCCGCCAGGCCTTCCTGTCTTCTGCCGTCTTCTGAAGTTTGCTCAATTTCATGTTCGTTGCATCTATGACACTGTCTAACCATCTCATCCTTTGCCGTCCCTGTCTTCTTTGGCCTTCAATCTTTCCCAGCATCAGGGTCTTCTCCAGTGAGTGCTCCCTTCTCATTTGGTGGCCCAAGTATTTGAGCTTCAGTTTCATCTGCCCTTCCAGGATTGCTGTTGTAATTTGTAATGGGCTATATATGGTGCCAAAAATACAAGTTTGGCACCATATATAGCCCATTACAAATTACAACAGCAATCCTGGAGGATACAAAAGCATGAAACAACATTTCAAGTTCACCATCTAGGGTGTATAGATCCTTTGTAATAAATTAAACTGATAAACAGCAATCCTAGTAATTGCAGCTATCTGTGTAACTTTCCATCTGACTCAAAGCAAGTATAAAGATGGACTGCTAGAGAAGGGAGTGGAACCAGATGTCCTTTATTCAGACAAGGAGACATAGGGAAGGCACCAAGACAAGCCCTTTGTCTGTACAGAACCAGACCAGACAAATTGGATATGGGTCTCTCTGGCCACAATGAGCATCAGTGTGATTGTTTGTATGTTGGTTGTATGTTATACAATATGCCATTTGAACTACTGATAGACGATCATCAGCATTAGCACTTGTTTATTGGATTGTTTTAAATGTTTTGGAATGTTTTGATCTTTGTATGCTACCCTGAGCCCACTTGTGGGGTGGACGGGGTATAAATAAAGTAAATAAATAAATATTAACAATGGCCTGGAGTCATAAGCCAGGGAAAGGACATTAAACCAAGGGATCTCTGAGACCATAGTCATACTGCAGGAACTGATGAGGTAAGCTCCCCCACAGCCAAATTGATTGGCTATTTGGGAGGTATGTATACCAGGAGGCTTTGTAAGGAGAGGGGGGACATACACACCATAGGACCTTTGTAGAGGCTGTAATATGCCTTCTCTCTCCCAGCATCCTTGTATAATTTAATTAATTTATCATCTGTACTCAGCACAAAATTGTCCCTAAGAAGCTGAAGTGGCTTTCCTAGACATTAAAGTGTGAAACAAATAGAGCCTCACCTGAACATTCCAACATTTTCAAGATCATTTTTTAAATTTATTTTTTATTTACTTTCGATTTATATACCGCTCTTGACCCTGAAGGGTCTCTGAGTGGTTTACATATACTTTTTAATTCCTACCTAGGCCCACAATTTGCATGGGGGGAGGGACTATCTACCAGCACCCAGGCGGCACGTTCTGTTAGTGTATTCGGGCGGACTTCAGATGTTAGTCCCGGCGCCCTAGGATGGGTCGATGACTTCTTCCAGTGGGCTTCTGATGGATTCCTCTGGCGCGCGGCTGCGCACCAACCGCAGCTCCAGCTTTCGTCCCTTCAGGCTCCGCCGCGCTGCATCGTTACGCCGCCACAGCTCCGCCTCCATCCGGCCTCCGTCACCGCCCAACATCACCGAATCACCAACTGCTCCGCCGCCACCGCCACTGCCACTGCCACCGCCGACACTCCTGCCATGCACCATCACAGGAGGAGGGTGCCCCCTGCCACCTAGGGCAGGTACCCATTTATCTACTTGCGATTATGCTTTCAAACCACTGGGTGGGCGGGAGCTGGGACTAGGACCGGGAGCTCACCCCGGCCGTGGTGGGTCTCGAACAGCCATAGTGGCTGTTCACAGATGATGTTACAACAGGCGTCTTACCGCCTGCGCCACCGCTCCCAATTTTATGTAAAGAATAGGTCCAAAATATCATATATCCATGTCAGTCTTCAAACAAAAACCATCCTCCAGGAAATTACGGGTATCTCTGTCCATCATTTAGTCAGAAACCAAATTAAAATTAATAAATACAGTATATTTGTCAACAAGGAATACATGGAATTGCTGTGCTATTAAACAGTGTACCGACTTTCCTAAAAAAAGAAAATTAAACAGTGTTTTTTTAAAAAAGCTGGCTGCATCCTCCTTGAGCTATAGAGGAATCACCACATGAGCTATAGATGAATCTGCTTGGGATGCAGAAGGTTCCAGGTTCAATCCCTGATATCTCCAATTAAAAGAATGAGATAATAGGTGTTGTGAAATAACTGCACATAAAACTACATTGAGAAGTCTGTTCGGTAATGTTTATCAATATATACCTGTGCACTGGTGACGTGGAGGAGAGGAAAGGCACACATTAATTGCAGAACAGAACACTGTACCAAACTGCTCATGCAGAGTGCCCTACACAACACTGGAACATTAAAAAAGAAAGTAAATCAGCCTAATGCATTAGTTGACAAGACCAGAAAAGTAAGAACACCAGAGTCCAGAAAGAACGTCAGAGGAAAAGAATGTTTGGAATCTGGGTTGTTTTTTTTTTTTTAGTTGGGAAGGATCTCTACAAGATTGTTTGCTATGTAAAAAGAGTGCACATGTACATCTTTGGTTTCCTCCAAAGATCCAGCACAGCAAAGATCCCATTCTTATTCCTATTTAATCTTTACAACAAACCTGTGAAATAGATTGGTTTATGAGAAAGTGACTTGAATGAGATCTATCAGGAAACTTCATAGCAAAACAGGGGTTTGAACCAGCATTGTTAAGATAAATTCTCTTCACCCCCATTAACTCAATTTCTTCCTGAAATGAGTCATAGAGTCATAGAATCATGGAGTTAGAATGGACCTCCAAGGTAATCTAGTCCAACCCCCCACACAAAGCAGGAAATTCACAAATACCTCCCCTTCCACACCCGCAGTGACCACTGTTCTATGCCCAGAAAATGACAAAAAACCTCCAGGATCCCTGGCCAAACCGGTCTGGAGAAAAATTGCTTCCTGACTCCAAAGTGGCAATCAGCATTTCCCTGGGTGTGTAAGAAAGGGCCACAAGAACTAAGTACTGAGGCAACCCTTCCTGCCCTCCCTCTCATGATCTGCCTAAGTTTACAGAATCCGCATTGCTGTCAGATGGCCATCTAACCTCTGTTTGAAAACCTCCAAAGAAGGAGAGCCCACCACCTCTCAAGGAAGCCAGTTCCATTGAGGAACTATTTTTGTTCTTCTTTTTAAAAAAGAATTTGGAGTCTGTTTTGAATATCCATTTTGATCAAAGAGAAATTTGGAGGGGGGGGGAGGACAAGTTCTGCAAAATTGCAGAATTTCACTCTGTAGATGCTCAGAGGCAGGAAGTGATTTTCCATACCTTCTTATCTTTCTGCTAGTGGTGAGCAACATAAAACAATGTCAAGGGCAAAAATTACAAAAGGATTCATTGATTTATCTTCCAAGATATGTGAAAGAGAAATCCCTCTTTTAAAAGAGAAAAAGGGAGTAAGAGGAATCAAAGGCTGTGTCTAAAAAAAAGTGAATTTCAGAATAAGAAATTCCCCTTCCAATAACAATTCTAGTTTCAACCCAGCAATGCCCCCCCAATCCTCATAACCACCATACCACAATGGTTCTCTCTGGTAACAGCTCTAGGGGTGTAGAATGAAGCACCCACGCAGTTTCAGGAGGAGGAGAACAATGAAAAAATAAAACACTGCTAGATGGATCAGTGTATGGGATGGCAGGAGAAATAAGAGGAGGAATGTGCATAAAATAAAAAGGAAGCATAAAAACTTCTAGTACTTTCCCCCCTGAAGGAAAATATAGGCTTGGCTGAGTTTACAACTGATCTGAGCATAAAAGCTTTATTAACCTAACAACAACAAAAAGGTTTTAAAATGTGTATGACTCTTTTTTTTTTAGAAAAAGGTTTTATTAGAAGAATTACTTTAATAGTTCCCTCAGGCAGTCTCTAGTCATTGCTCAACATAAACAAGTGATGAGTCTTCGTATAACAAGCACAGGGCCTAAAATATGTAATCCCTTATTTCTGCAATAAAAATATCATTCTGTGTATGTTGAAGTGTTTGCACTGTATGTGTTAGTACTTTTTTATTTCTCTGACATGAAGCCAATATGTTTTGGCATGATGTGCTATTACTCCAAACATTCCATTCAAAATGATGTTTTCCATCAGAGTGGTGCTCTCATGGCACATGGAAACTGGAACAGATAAGAAGTTTATTCCAAACTCTGTAAACAAGAAGTGTTCCTATTTTGCAGCTGCAGATAGATTCAGCTGCACTGACTTTACTATGTCATGAATCATTAGACTTTTGACTAATGGCTGAATCTATGATCTTTACTGTGAAACATAAGCAATTGATTTTAAGGATCATAGTGAATGCTGGTAGTCAGAGAACTTTGCCTCCCTTGCCATTTTGAATGCTAGTTTACAGCCACCAAAACTGGGTCCTCTTTATTTAGATCTGCTGAATTAATAATATGGTTAACAAGACATTGCTGGACAGTATTAGGACTCTGTGTAGAGTCCTCATTCACCTGATGGGGGTGTTGCCCACTTTTGTGGGCTCCAATCCACTGGCCCCAATCCAGCTGGCAAGGGGAACCCCACCCCAACTTGCCTTCTTCACGCCAACGTGTCCAGCGCAATGTCATCACCATAGAGTTTTCCTTAAATGATAGAGTGTCCCCCCAATGTGCCCTGTGTGATGATGTCACTTTCGGGTGATGTCATCATGGTGTGTGTGCTTTGCGCGTGCACTGAAGAAACCCCAGAGAAGGACTGGGACTCCCTCGCCAGCAGCCTGGCAACCCTAACTCTATGAAAGTAAAGTACTTCTAAGAATGGTATAGATGACTTTCAGTAGGTGAAGACTCATGAAGTGGACAAACTACTTAGAAGTGTGTAGCCCACCAGATCTAGACTTGAACTATGACCTTTGAGGCCACTAGTGTCAAGCTGGACTGGGTTGATCAAGTGGGACTGGCAGTAATAAATTCCTTTCTGCAGGAAAGTGTAGCTCCAGTGGCCTTGAAAGAGGTAGTCATGAGTTTCCTCTTGAAGAAGGTATCTGTGTGCCCAAAGAACAAAACAATTACTGCCTGGTGGTCAATTTTCTTTTGGGGACCTTGAGCAGAAAGATAGTGGCTATACAGCTTCAGGTAGTCTTGGAGGAGATAGATTATTGAGATCTATTTCTGTCTGGATTCTGGATTCAGGCCTGGAGTTCGGTCATCATTAAAGTTGCCAGTCAGCACCTGGCAATTGGTGAGAGTCCAGGGGAACAGGAACATAGGAAGTGACGTTGGGTGACACCATGAAGTCTTTTTCAGTAAAAATGCAGAAGTGACATCACACCTCTCTATGAATTCCTAGAGTGGGCTGACATCATTTCTGGGAATTCATAGAGTGGACTGACATCACTTCTGGGTTTTCCATGAAAGTGATGTCACACTGCCTGGGGCTGGCAGCAAGGCCACAGGAAGAGAAACCCTGCACACTGTGGCAGCTTCAGGCCCACAAACTGCCTCCCCTGATTGCCTGTGCTGGAGCCCCAGCAACCCTGTGGGCTCATATGAGAAAACTTACAGGGGCAGCAAGAGACAGCAATGGCCAGGATGAGGCAGTGAGTGCTGGTGCAGGCAGAGGTGACACAGCTGGCAGGAGTAGAGGACTTGCAGCCAGCAGCAGGGCTGGGCACAGAGTTTGTCCAGTGGTGGTAGATGATGAAGGAAAGAGAGTCAGCCAATGTCAAGCCCTCCAAACCCAGGAAGCAGGAGGGGAGGCCAGAAAGGGTGTGTGTGGACCCGGGGGGACATGGGGAGGTTGGCCGTAGTACCAGAACAGGCGCAACCCCAACCCCTGCCAGCTAGGACACTGCTGGGTTTGGAGTACTGCAGCCAACCATGGATGAAGGGAGATGACATGTGGGCCAAATTTTCCTTAAACACCTCCTGTAGATTCCTCTGCCTTGAGCATGCCATTGGATAGCTTGCTGAAAGCTCCTGGGACTGAAGGAGACCACAGGGCTGTGGGAAAACTTCCTAAGTGCCAAAGGAAGGGAACATCCATGGGAGGGTCTGAAGATAAGTGGCATGGGTGGTGGCTCTTGGGGGGCAACTGCAGGGGTAGCTGCCCAGACCCCCAATAGCTCCCAGGGCAGCTGGACCCAGCCCCCATGGCTCAACCCAGACCACTGATACCTTAGTGAAAAAGCCCTAATCTGAAGATGGCAGGCCAAGGAGGGGCCCTGCCACCAGCATGACCCAGGAACAGAATAACAGCCACTGGAGGGAGTTTTGACAAATGTGGTCCATGTTTCATCTGTTGCCAGTGGGGACACTATAAGAAAGAGTGTCCCCTCATGGAGTGTGATGTCGTCTGGGGCCCTCAATGCCTAGCTTTCACCATTTATAATAGAGGTGCAGATAGCTGGATGTAGCCTGGTGGCAATGATGGAGTGGGAACTCCATTTCAATGATCAGATCCCAGTTATTCTTGCCTAATCTCCCTGTAATTAGAATGACAGCCATTGCATGCTTCCACAGGCATGTAGAAGATGCCCGGTAGTCAGGATTTTGGTGACTTTCTGAGGAATGGCTTGGAAAATCGATCTTGCCAGGGTAAAAGGACTCCAGTATCCACTATAATTGGGATGAGATGCCAATTGCACAATCTGATGGCCCTGACCAGCGAGATGGCTGCCTCACCCAGGACACCAGAGAAGTGCCCCCAGACCCCAATCTGGAGTTCAAATCAGCCGGGGGCAACCTGGCTGTACGGTGGCTGTGAGACTACCTCTTCTTGAAGGCACAGGCAGAGGATGAGATGTTGGAAAGTCTGAGGTGCATCATAACGGTAAGTGAGGTGGTGGTAATGGACAGATGGCAGAGCCAATGGCTTCCCGGGTAGTCCAGGATTAGAGGTGTGTTTCTGACTGGCTCAAGGAAGGGCTGGAATCCAATGGCAGCTCTTGGTACCTGGCAGCCAATGACCACCTTTAGGCAGGGCACCAAGGAACCCAGAACACCCTTCTTCATGTTCTGGGTAACTTCTTCTGGCCTATGGTGGCCAGAGATGTACAGGACTTTTATAAGACATGCGAAGTGTGCCAGAGGGTGTCAGGATGCCCAGCCCCTCATGCCCCCCCTCCCCTTCCAATTATCCAGGTTCCCTTTGAACTGATTGCCATGGAGTTTGTGGGGTGATTGCCCTGGACTCCCTGAGGTGCTTGGTACCTTCTGGTCCTCATGGATTACACTACAGGATGAGGCATCAAGAGCCAGTGGGAGTGGAGGTGACACAGCCAGTGGAGGACTTGCAGCCAGCCACAGGGCCAGGTGCAGAATTCACTCGGTGGTGGATGATGAAGGTGAGGGAGTCAGACAACAGCAAGGCTTCCAAAACCAGGAAGTAGGAGGGGGGGGAAAGAAAGGGGGTGGGTGGACCTGGGGGAATGTGAGAAGACTGGCCACAGCAACACTGCTGCGGACAGAGGACACCTGGCATGGGGGAGGAGATGAGAGGCAGGAAGGCAGAGCCCTCTCTCACTTGAGTGGTGGCCTTGGCCAATGAAAAAGGCCTGAGGGTGATGGGTAGGAACTGGTCTCACTGAGGGAGGGTAAGTAAAGCCCATAAGAGGAAGAAGGGGGGATAAAAGGAAGCTCTAATGAAGAGGCCGGGAATGAAAAATCCTGGATGTCAATGTTGTGGTAGAGGGTGTTCTGGCTGGAAGAGGAGCCAGGTGAATTAACACCCTTCCCTCCCATTCTGAGGCCTCTAGGGGGTGCAACCCAATGTCCGGAGTGCAACAGGAAGGCAGCCTGTTTCTCTGGGGTCTGACAGGGTATGGCACACACCATCATCAAATGGCATTTTTAAACATTATTTTAATGGGAGCTGGGGTGAAAGGGCCTCTGTGTTAGCCAAATTGTCTTATATTATTATTAAGATTGGGGAATCATGAATATTAAAAGGCAAAAGACATATAACACAGGAACATAACCTTTGTATAACAGAGTCAGAATTCCCAGAGCCCGTGAATAGATGAGGAGACCAGGTTGATGAGATAATTGGTCTTTTACTTAATAATTATCAAGCATACAAAAATAATTAAGCACACATACACACACACAAGAGCTAGCAAAGATACAGTTGAAACAATCTTAAGAGATCAGAGATAAAAGAGGGTGAAGTGTTAGGGGGGGTTTGAATATCTACCTGTCCAGATGTGCCGAGGTCTATGAAGAAGGACTTGTGGCCCAAACATAAGTTTGGAGTGGACAGCCAGTTGGTATCAGGGCAGAGCCACACCCTCTGAAGCCATGTGCATGGACAAACATTAGAGAACAATGCTGACTAGTGGGAGGTCTTGAGGGGCTTGCCCCAGATGAAGACAAAAGATTACCAGGACCAATTAAATGTCCCAGGGGGTGCAGTTGTTAGGAGGGGTACAGTCTAGATATGAGCCTTCAGAGGGACAGAGTCTGGATTCACAATAGCGTTAATAGGCTTAGCCAGGTGAACTGGAGCTGGCTGAATGGGTTTTGATGGCCACTGATGGTCCAGCCAGGGCAGTTGAATAGATTCCCAGATTTAGACAAAGGTTGGAAATGGGTCCCAGGAAGGATCATTAATAATTTGAATCTTTTCTTAGTTATCTTGGTTTCCCGAGGGATGGAGCAGGAAGGACAGGTGTTGAGACAAAGGATTTTTCATATAGGTATAGGAATCACAAAAAGGACTATGTGCAGAGTTGGAGAAAGAAGGGCTATGTGCCAGGTGGCAACTGAATAGCTTTAGACATGCAGATACCTGATAGAACTCGTCATTGTTTCATACGCATACCTTTCTGGGTGGCGGGGGAGAAGAACTGGAGATTTGCTTTTAGTGCTGCCTTGTGTAAAATGGAGACCCTCATTCCAGAGCTGTGGCTTGCTCTGTTTCAGAACAAGAGTGCCTTCCATTGGCCTGACTTTTGTGGGTCTCTGGTTCAGATCAGGCATGAGGTGCCCCCGCTGTTGGGGCTAACCTATAGTAAGGCAGAGCCTGTGGCTAACACCAGCCCTGGTGGGAAAGTAGCAAGCCCGGTTACCCTGGGCCACCCTGACAATGACCTGGCCTGGGGGAAATGACAATTTATTTATTTATTTACTTTCAATTTATATCCCGCTATGCTGGTGTAAACTGGCAATGGGCTTTTAATGAAGGGCTTGATCTCTGTAAAGTCTGCTTTTAGCCTGAGTACTGATTTATGAGGTTCATTTTAAGCTGCTAAATGTTGTATGTGGTTTTTCATACTCTGGTTGGACTTTCATTGCTTGATTTTTTAAATTATTAACAGATTTTATGGCATTTAATGTTTTTATTTTGTAAGCTGCCTTTAATGATTTTTCTGGAGAGGCCTCCCTGAAATTTCCCAATTGAATCACTAAATGAACAAATGCATATATACCACTAGTGAACCACTATTTTCCCTCTTGAGGTATTCATTCTTGTATCCATAGGTTTGCTCAATGGAGAGCAACTCCCTGGGGTCATTTCAGATCAGAAAAATAACACAGAAGAAAGGATTAAATTCTCCTTTGTCTTGCAAGGGTCCCAATCAGAATTAGGTCTCACAACTCTGTAATTGCATGGGAGGGGGATAAGAACTCCCTGTGGTCTTATCTAGATTTGGCTCTAAAGAACTAAGGGGTCCTGATCCATTATGCACAAGGAAACAGGTTCATGAATCCAGCTGGAGAGAAGAAGAAGAGATTGGATTTATACCCTGCCCTTCACTACCCAAAGGTGTCTCAGAGCGGCTTACAAATTCCTTTCCCTTCCCCTCCCACAACAGACACCCTGTGAGGTAGGTGGGGCTGAGCGAGCTCTGACAGAAACTGCTCTTTTTCAAGAACAGCTGTTATCAGAGCTATGGCTTGCCCAAGATCATTCAGCCAGGTGCAAGTGGAGGAGTGGGGAATCAAACCCGGATCTCCCAGATTAGAGTCCACGCACTTAACCACTACACCAAACTGGCTCTTGCACACTGAGATTTGGCAAACAGTTCCCCCCTTGGAACCAATGATTAGGGTTGCATGCATTGACTATGCTTGCTTCACTTATACATTAAGAGTTACAAAGTGCAACTGGTTTAAATTACACTCTTTTTCCTCTGTGCTGCTTAACATTCCTGACCTAATGATTTGTAAGTAGTGATTTTAGTAGTCTTTTTATTTTAGTTTGCTAAATGCTTTTGAAAATCGCAACTATATAAGTCAATTGTGTTCCAACAGAAGTGTTAGCTTTTAATAATAATAAAAAAAATCATTAATTCTCTTTCTACCCTGTTGGGAGGGCGTGCAATAATTGTGGGCATATGCTTTCCAATAATTCATGAATGTAAGTAGCACAAAGAAGCCTTGCTCTACAGGAATTGTACTACAATTGCTTTGTTGTCACCAAATGACACCACTGTTTGATTTCTGAAATCTCATCTTAGGCCATCATCAAAGTGCTGTGGGCCCCACCCGACATTTGCAGTCCAATTATTCTCTCTGGGATTTTCCTTCCCCTGTTTTAAGCATTTCCTTCCAACTGAAATAATTTTCTTTTGACCAGCATCCCCCCTGCAGCACAACACTTTTGTATTTAATTGAGAGATATATGGCTTGAAAAATATCTGTGTATTTACACAGATATATTTCAACATTCCACAATGTATCTTTGTATTTACACAGATACATTGCAAGCCATAGATTTAACAATTTCAAGCCACAAATAATATATGTTATTAAGATTTTTTTCCCCAAAATGAGAAGCAGACTTGAATTTGAATGGTGATATTAAGCTCAGCTCCTGCCCTGCCATGATATGATATGATATGAGAACTGTTTTTGCTGTCCTTCTGTTCCATGAAAGGAAGATGCTGAGGGTGAAGGGCTTTGGCATTCTGGCAATTTGCCCAGCCAACTTGAATTTTGAAAGGAAAACATGCACATATGTTTGTCTTGGACTTTCCTCTAGAGCTGACCCCATTTCTTGGAGAGATGTTTGGGTGCAATACAGGGATTTTGGCCATTTTGGATTGGCTGTTGAAAGGGTTTTTTAAAAAAATCATATTGATAAGCCCTGAGGTATTTAATAAGTGGCCTGGTTCTAGGACTAGATAGGCCCTAACTGGATAGTCTGGAATAGTGCAAAATTTTGTTTAAGATGAACTAGTTAGTGAGCACCCTGAGGCAATGGGGAATATCAGTTGATTGGAAAGGTTTTGTGAAAATTCTTAGAAACTGGCAAAGCGAAGCTACTAAAATGGGTAACATATTTATTCAGATCACAGAGCAAAAGTCATATCTTGTCTGTATGAATTGAAAGAAACTTATCAAGGATACCTTTCAAAACTCTGGCTTTGGGAACGTTGGCTAAAGAACAGTATAACTCTTGATTTCTGCTATCTTCAAATTTCCATTGGCCATGAATACAAAGACCTTTGTTTACTGGAATTTTAGAATATTTTTCACCAACTATACTGAGGATAGGATCTGAAAGTGGTAGCATAAAACTTTTTTTACAGTGTGTAAAATATTAAATTTTGCAGGTGTGTTTATTGGATATGATCACTCTTAATATACAAATACAAGTATTTGCATATCTGTAGAGTAAATTTTGTGCATTTCTTTCATAAAGGCACAGTTCTATCAGACATTCTGTAAATATGCCTGTCAGGGAATGATAGTGTTGACCTACCCAACTGAGAAGGAGGAGGAGAGATGGGCACCTGTTTGGGAACCTCGCAAGTAGGTTGAGCCCTTTAAGGTCTAGCCTGATACCAAGCCTAGGAGTGCGTGGGTAGGGTGTATGGCCAATACAGCAGTTTGGCTCCCTGGACCCTGGCCCAATGCTCAATTGCCCCGAGGGGGCAGCACCCTTCTTGGAGAGCCCACATCAATCGTTGAGAGAGGTACAAGCAGGTGGGCCTCTGGACCATCCAAAGCTCAGCTCAGCATGGCCCTTTAAATCCCTAGCTGATGCTTAACTGAATGGGAGAGACCCAGAGGAAGAAAGGCTGCGACTTCTTGATAGGAGCCCAGGTATGGCCCCATCCAGGGCAGAACTTCAGGGGGAAGGCACAATATACTATGTGACAGCAGAAGGAACCTCAGGGCCTCTGTGTGAAGTTCCAGGCCATGTTCAAAAGGCAGGAGGAAGGCAGCTAGTGAGGAAGTCTCAACCTCTGCCTCTTGTCCAAGAGGAGCAAGGATGAGAGAGGGGGAACAAATGCTGGGGTGTTGCCTAACTCATCCCTTTCTCTTTCTGAGCCACAGTTGGTGGGCAACAAACACTGACTGTATAGAGAGGTTGGGGCTGCCGCCCACCTTGCCACAATGCCACTATAGTGTATGGCCTGGTAACATGTAGGTTAGGTTACTACAATGCACACTATGTGTGCTTTCCCTTGAAGACTGTTCGGAATCTACAGTTGGTACAGAATGCTGTGGCCAGAATGCTGCCTAAAGTGGGTCACAAGGATCATATTGTAAGGACACCGTCCCTTCCTCCAGCTGAGACTCTCTTGGTCAGTGGGATTCCCTTCTTATTTTGGACTTAGTTGTTTTAATAGGCACCCCATTTTAAAGCCTAAGTGCCAGGGGATCTAGAACGTAGGGAGTCTCATAAAGGCACCTCAGTACAGCCATGAAGGCCCAGGAAAGAGGTAGGGTGTACTGGCATTACAAACTGACTAAGTGCAATCTCCCTAGCTCAGGGTTCTCAAATTACAAGGCTTTACTTCATTCACAATAACAAAAGACTTTTCAACATTGGAATACCCTGGCATATCCCAGAGGCATCTGCCCAGCCCAAGTAAGTTGCTATTTCATTAACCAAGACCCAGTTCATGCTTTCCTTTTTCTTTCCTCAATCAAGAAGGGCACTTGAGTCATTAATTTACGTTCCATCCTCCTTCAGGAGCCATCTTGACTCACCCAAACTTTAGTGTCAATGCAGATCTGGCTCTTTAACTTAATTAGAGTATGTTAATCATGTTACCCAGGATCATTGTGCAGAGGCAGCATGAGGAAGTCCTGGCAGAGCTGAGGGCCGGCCGTGCAGAAGACCGAGAGGACCAGACAGCAATGTGCCACTCCATGGACACTTCCACCAATGCCATGGTGGAGCTGACACACACAATCACCCTGCTAGTGGAAACCGTCCGTGTCCGTGGCCCATTGGCTGAGCCCCTGCAGGCAGGTCCCAGCTCCGTGGCCACGGGAACTCCCACAGGCCAGCCCCTGCAGGCAGGTCCCAGCTCCGTGGCCAGGGGGCCTCCTGCAGGCTAGCCCCCGCAGGCAGGTCTCAGCTCCATGGCCAGGGGGCCTCCCGCAGGCCAGCCCCCGCAGGCAGGTCCAAGCTCCATGGCCAGGGGGCCTCCCGCAGGCCAGCCCCCACAGGCAGTCCTCACAGACGCCAACAGCCAGGCATCAAGTGACAGCGGGAGGCCATACAGGAAAAGGAAGAAGAAACAGCCCTACTCCCCTCCACAGTAGGGTGCGCAGTGTCACCAGGCGCCAGCAGTGGTGGTGGGTGGCCCCTCCCACACCTCTGTGGCTACCCCTCCCAAACCGTCCCGGAGTATAATGCCCCATATGAAGTGTCCTGCACATGACCAACCCAGTACCGAGCTGGAGGACAGTCCAATGCCTTTGTTGGGACATCACTGGGAATGCCACTGTGGCCCCCAAGGGTGGGTCCACAGCAGCAGCTGTGCGGGACCATCCAGGGGAGGTGGACAGGGACCAGATGCCTTTGACTCCCCAGTCATGCAGGGACCATCTGGGCACCGTAGCCCACCAGCTCCAACAGTGGCAGGTCCCCCCTGTGTTCAATTGCCATGCAAAATAAAAGTGCCTTAAAACACAGCTGCATATGTGTCATGCCAGCAGTCCATGGGGGGAAGGAGGGGGGAAGGAGGACCCACAGAGCACACAGAGATAAAGTGTAAACAAAATAACAGTACACACCAAGTAACAACAACATAACTGGAAAACAAACAACTAATCATAACTGTCCTCATCCCCCTCAACACCCCTGTCCTTGACCTGCATTGGCGACATGGAATGCGCATGCCCCCGTCTGCGCTATGTCACCTTTCGCTGGCGCTTCAGGCGACACGCGCACATGGGCAGTGGAGCGTATATCTGAATGTCTTTGTGCACAGTTCCAGTCAGTTCGGAGGGGGCTGGACGTGTCAGACAGCTCCCGGTATGACTTTACTGCGGGGGCCCAGTGGAGATGTTCACTCTTGGGGCTGGGGAGGGCGAGTGAGTGGGGCGACGTGAATGATTAGGGGGTCTCGTGCAGCAGCCCGGTTAGGGTCGTGTCCACTGGCAAGGAAGCGGCAAGGACATGGGGGTCCTGCCCTTTGGCCGTCCCCGTGCGTTCCTGAGAGGCCACGATGTCCCTCACCCTTCCCCGGGTTTCTTCTGTTCCTTCTGGGTTGCCACACTCCAGATGGGGTCTTGCGAGTCCCTGCCATTGACGGGACCTGCGGGGTGTTCCAGAATGAAGAGGGGGGAGGGGAGGATGACAGATGTTGGCCGCCGCTCCCCACCCCCTTCTCGGCGGGGGTGGCTGCCGCCAAGCGAGCAGCCGAGCGGCCTGTCATGCGCTTCTCGCACAGTCACTGCCTTCCCCGACCCTGCGCCAGGTGGAGCAGTGGGGCGGACCCCTGCTGCCATGGACTGCAAGGACGCCATCGGGTTTTCCCGCACAACCCATATAACTCATGGTTCCACAGCTTCGTTCCCCCCCAATGATGCCATGTCATGGTTCTGACACACGGATCCTCATGGATCTTATGAATGTTGTCCCATGACATGGTTGTACGTGAATGGATCCCGCCCACGCCACACTCCCCATGGACTGCCCCATCACATCAGTGGTTGCATTTCGTCTTTATGTCCTACTTATATGTGTTCATGGTAATTCCTGTAGACCCATCATTTCCCCAGACCCCAAGACCTACTGGGGATCAGCCCTGAACACAGGACAGGAGACAGACTTTGCTGTCATTCAATGGTTTATTGTGGGGCCTCACTCATTTCCTGTTGTTCCAGGCCCCTGATGTGCCAGTGGGCCCTGGGGCCCGTAACTGGTCACTGCCAGTGGGTGCCATTGGGCATTGGGTGGGGGGCCTTGACCCCCCTAGTGTCTCCTGGCTCGCCTCCACAACCATGTGCTCAAGACCTCATGCACCGCCTCACCTGCAATGTCTGCCATCTGTGGGTCTGGGTCCAGGGGGGCCGCCTCTGTGTCCTGAAGTGCCCTTTGTTCCTCCTCGGTGAATACTTCTGGAACCGCATGCCCATGGTCCTCGCACACATTGTGCAGAATGCAACAGGCAGCAACGACTGGCTTGACATTCCTCAGCTCCACCGGCACCTGCAGTAGCAGGCACTGCCACCGTGCCTTCAGCCGGCCAAAGGCATGCTCAACCACATTGCGCACCCTGCTGTGCACCTTGTTGAAGTTTGCCTGCTGTGCACTGAGGTGGCCTTTGTAGGGAGGGATGAGCCAGCGTCGCAGGGGTTATGCTGCATCTGCCAGTATGAGTGGTGGCACCTGGACCCCCTCGATTGTGCGGGTGGGGTTACCAGACACGTAGAGTCCCGCATCCATCTTGGCCATGATGTTCGAATGCATCAGGACGTGCACATCGTGGCTTTGGCCGCTTTGGCCCACAACGATGTTCACAAAATGACCCACATTGTCCACGGTGCCCTGCTGGAGTACTGAGGTGTAGTTCTTGCAGTTCATGTAGTACTGGGCCAGGTGGACAGGTACTCGCACGCGGATGTGGCATCCATCCATTGCGGAAACACACTGCGGAAAGCCCTTGGTGGTGAAGGACCTCATTACCTGTGATTGACACACAGGGAGTGACAGGTGTGGCATCCACTTGGGACCCAGAGGGGGGAACGCAAGGGATGGCACCTCCCGTAGAGCTGGCTCTCTATCTCCCGGGCGGCTCCCGCTACCCCATTGTCCTGGTTCTGCCAAGCTGGGCCGCTCTAACACCACCCCACCCAAGCAACGCACCACAAACCCCGAGCTTACCCTGCCTAGAACACCCAAACCGGGCAAAGAGGCCGAGGTACCGGAGGCAGGAGACAGCGAGGCAAAGGGGTGCCGGGCCATGGCACAACCCCTTTCCCATAGGGTGCGTCATCAGGTGCGCGGCTGAAGGGCAGGCCCCGAGACGCCGCCGACGCCGGAGCCGCCCCATCCAAGTAATGCTGGGCCTTCCGACGAGCTGCAACCCCCCCTCCTGCTTCGGTCAAACCAGCACGCCCGGGCAGAGCGTCTCCCCTTTTATAGGGAGGTGGGACTACCCGAGATGGACACCTCTCGTGTCCAGTGAGAGGGAAGAGAGGGAGGGATCAGGTATAAAAGGGGAGCGAGAAAGGGAGAACGGGGAGGAAGGAAACTGGAGAGTGAAGGAGGGGGTTGGGGCCGAGATGTCGGAGAGAGAGACGACACTGCGACCGTCCCCCCTAACTCTCAAAAGGGCACAGGCTTGACCATGGTGACGGAACCTGGTAGCCGGCCCAATTTCTGAGGTCTCCCATTCTCCTGTTTAGGAGGGGCTGGGAACTCAGCGAGACGGCTGAAGGGGGCAGGGAAGACCCCCTCCTCCCGGCTGGGGTGCCATACCCATGTTCCTGGTTGCTGTCCCATCGGGTCCCCCAACTCGCCTCCCTCCCCATCCCCTAATGTCCGCACCCTGTTTGGGTTCCGTAGGTACACCAGTCTCTGGTGGAGCTCCTCTGTGATGGCCCATGTCACCTCTATCACAATGCCAGCCACGGTGGACCGTGCGAGACTGAACTGCTGTCCAATGGTTCTGTAGGACATGGTGTTGGCCATCCACCACACACCGACCGCGACACGTTCCTCCACTGACACAGGTTCACGCATCTCCATACGCTGTTGCTGCAGTCTATCCCGGAGGGCATCCACCAGCCACATGAATGTTGACCTGCGAATACATGGTGAAATGGGACTGCCTTGATCCGGTTATGGCTGTCACGGAGCCTGCTTGCCCGACCCCCTCCCTCCTCCATGACCTGTGGGGGCTGCAACACCATGGTCCCAAGGGTCCTCATGTACTGCTGTGCCACTGTGCCTGCGTTCCGAGCTTGGCCAGGGCCATGGATCGCCGCATGCTGCACTGTGCCCAGGGATTCTGGGTGTGGACATGTCCGTGCCCATGTCACAGCAGCACCCCTATCCCTCTGCCAAATGGCTGCTGGGAGAGGGCCCTACTGACGATCGTGGCCACAGTGTCGATTTTGGCTAGCATGCCATGGGCGCATGGCTGGGGCTGACATACAACCTCTGCGTGTTACCTGGACATCCTGAAGTGCTCAAGCCATTGCTCATCGCCCCAGACATGAGTGATGAAGGTTGCCCACCATTCCTTGGGTCTTGGGTACACCCACGAGCAGCGGCTTGGACACTCCACAGAGAGACGGAGTAGCTGGACTGTCTCCCTTTTTATGTGGGTCTTCCACCGCCTGCTGCGGCGTCAATGGTTGGCTAGCTGTGTGGTAGCCATGGCATTCCTCCGTCTCCTGTCTGCACCTATTGCCCCCTCCCACTGTAGCCAGGCTTGCTGCCTCTGGAGGGTCACTGTGGCCACTGTCGCGCAGGTGGTTAGGGTGGCTGTGATGAGGGAGCCCACCTCCCCCTCCATCGCCTGTACCTCAGAGCTCTATTGGGGTCTGGTAGCGTCTGTCGCCCTCTCCGTTAAACCCACCACCCACCTTCCACATTCCCGTGACGAACGGGCGTCCGTGGCTGGTTTCCGGTTGTGCGCATGGGCGGGGCTTTGTGGATCCGATTGCTCGTTCATGCGCATGCGCGGACTTCAGTGAAAAAACCCTCCCGTTTGCCACGGAAGCGGCGCCTAGTGATTGCTGGTGTGATCGCGCCACTTCTTTGCTGCGCTGCAGGATCGTCGTGTGATCGCCACCCTCGTTTACCCTCCGGCGCTGAGGGAAGGACCCGTGGTGTGCCGCCGGTGCGTCTGATCATGTAATCGCGGCTCAAACTGCGACAGGGCGATTAACCACGCCTCCCCCCCGCGATATCCGGCCCGTGTGACCGGGGCCAATGTTACATTAAAAATAATTTTATGCCCAGCTGCTCCTACTGCTTCAGGTCCACTGTATCAGGAGCAGCAGAAAAGTTAATAGAAGCCACAGACAGCGCTGAGGGAAGGACCCGTGGTGTGCCGCCGGCGCGTCTGATCGCGTAATCGCGGCTCAAACTGCGACAGGGCAATTAGCCACACCTCCCCCCCCGCGATATCCGGCCTGTGTGACCGGGGCCAATGTTACATTAAAAATAATTTTATGCCCAGCTGCTACTACTGCTTCAGGTCCACTGTATCAGGAGCAGCAGAAAAGTTAATAGAAGCCACAGACAGCTGCTGTTCGGATATTTGGCATATGTTAAGTTATAAGCTGAGACAATGTGAAACAGTGCTCAACAGTACTCTTACCACTCTGGAAATCTACAATAATCTGGCGTTGGTAGACCTAGTCTTCCAGATTGCCCACCAGATGCTTATCATAGATTTTAGATGCTACATCAAACTGACTAATGGTTAGGTGATTGCCTATGTGATTTTTGTTGATGATGCCATGAAGCAACAGCATTATTTATGGCGGTACCTAAATCAAGTTGGTCACCAGCTTAAATAGAACTGATCGTGAATAAGGGTGAGGGTAGTCAGGGCAAAGGGGGGAAAGTGAAAGCCAAATGGGACTGAGAAACAGCTGCAACCAGGCACCAAAAACATATCAAATAGCATCAACATAACCAGTTCATGAAGTTAATATTTTATTTGCATTTTTTCTCAACTAAATTTAACTTGCTAATTCAGGGAAATGTTGAGCTTAGTGAATATTCAGTAAGTCGCTGCCACTAAATTATAGGTCCTTTGATTTTCTGGAAGATATTTACACTACAGAATCAGGATGCGAAAGGTTACAGTTTCAAACTGGCTTTCCATTTATTTAAAAACTGAGCTGTAATTTCAGGTCACCTTTTTGAAGTGCTGAATTTCACAGCTTGTAGTCATTTGCTCCCTGCCAGGTAGAAGTGATTATCACATTACTGCTATGTATATTTTATTTCACATTTATCAGGTTTGTTGTTTTCTTAAACACATCTTTGTTTTAGAAATGTCAGCCTTTCCCAAGTCATAATCTTTCCCAAGGTTACACACTATTAAAATCAGAGAGGGGTAAATGTTCAAAGTGGTGTGTGGGAGGTAGTACAGCAAATCCTGTTACAGATGAATAGATTTTGATCATGTGCCTCCCTTGCAATGCTTTTTAAAATGTATCCTGTAATGTTAAAATACCTTTATGTAAGTTTTTTTAAAGGTGTCTTTTCTTTCTTGATTTCTTTTGTGTTTTCTTTTAGCTGCCAAAAATGCATCCATTTAACCTTTGAACAGCAATTAATAGGAAAGATACAACTGTGGGGCCCCTCAGAGAAGCTGTTCTTGGCACTGGATCCAAACTGAAAGTAGACTCCAAAACAACTTTCAGGGCTCTTTTTGTAGCAGGAACTCCTTTGTATATTCGGCGACACACCCCTAATGTAACCAATCCTCCAAGAGCTCACAGTAGCCCCTGTAGGAAGAGCTCTGTAAGCTCTTGGAGGATTGGCTACATTAGGGGCCTGTCGCCTAATATGCAAAGGAGTTCCTGCTACAAAAGGGATTAAAGGAAATTCCTCAGCCAGCCCACCATTGGCTTCAGTTAGGGAAGGCATATCTTTAATTGCTGAGCAACAGCAATCAAACCCTTAGATGCTGGAGTGGCACAAGTGGGGAGGGAGATGAGGCTTAACACCTATGGGCACTCTTTCATGTGCAGGCTAGGATAAAGAAAGATAGTGGGGATGCTGGCTAAATTTGGAGCCAGGCTGGTGTTGCCAAAAACCGATAGCCATGGTAAGCTACTTGTTAGCACTAACGCTCACTAAAAGCGTTGTGTTGAAGTATATCTCTCATTAATAAAACCTAAATTAACCCATACATTAGTTGGCTCTTGTCTTCACTTTGGATACAAATATTATTTAATTGGTTTCTGTTCAATACCAATCACTGGTGGATAGTGGGGCTTTTCAGCAGGTACATGGTCCCTCCCCCATCAGTTCTGTATCATGTGGGTGAGTTCTACCAAATAAGGATTCCTCCAGAAGTGTAAATAACTATGTTGTATACATTTGTTGATATGTCCATTCTCAATTTTTTCCTCTCTGTCCGGAACCATGAGCCATCCCTGCACCCTCTGAATACTCCCTCCATTCTGCTTTCCTGAAGGAGATGAGCATCATGGAACTATGCCATAAATGGAAACAAGCTTATATTGCAAACAATTATATTAATTAGGCTGAGCTAGCGTAGTTCTGCTAAAAGCCAACCATGCCTGAGCATAGAGAAATAAACTGTTTCTGTGATGGAAAGGCAGAATGCCTGGATTGGGTATGGGAAAGCTGTTGCTGGTATGCTCATTTGCTTTAGCCGTTATTCATGTCTCTAAAGGTGCTATCCTAAGCAGAGTTTACACTTCTAAGCCCACTGATTTCAACAGACCTTGGAAGGTGTAACAGTGATGGCAATGTAAGTCTCAAGTACCTTATAAATTATCAACTCTCTCACTATTTGTTGCCATTTTATTTATTTATTTATTTATTTATTTATTTATTAGATTTTTATCCCGCCCTCCCGCAAAAGCGGCTCAGGAAGGGAGGAAGTAGGGGTACTTTCCTAAAGTATGAACAGGAGACTTTTGGCGTTTTGAAGACTAATATAATAATTAAGAGCTGTTAAGTTGCAACCAACATATGGTTTTCAAGGCAAGATAGAAACACAGGTGGGTGGGAACCCAAGTACTAACCATGGCAGACCCGGTGTAGCTTCCAAACATTGATAAGTTCAAACAAGTCTGGGCTATTCTGGCTGCTGTCTTCAAAACTAACAAGTTTTTATTTCAGGCTTTCTTGCATCACTCCAGATTCTCTCTTAGAGGACTTCTTACTTTGGGAACACCTTTCCTACTCTGTTAGGGTATGAGTGGCTTTTGGTAGAAATGCATCTTCCAATAAAATAAATACAAAGCAAAGAAGTATGGAATTTTTGCTGCAAGAGGCATTAAAGCAGGCTTGCTGCATCAAGAGTTGTACTTATTCTTCACAATCTGTTTGCCACCCATTGAGCTTCAACTACATAAATGTACTAAAGTGGTTTTAACAGCTTGCCTATAAATCAGAAAGGGCAAGTGAAAGTATATTAACTACCCTAAGTCCTAATTAAACAGCAGTAGGATTCTGATGAAAGCTTGTGTTCACAATGGAAAAAAGTTACTTTAAATTTTTTTTAAAAAAATCTAAGGTCAGATTCCCCTTCATACTCATCTTGAGCCCAGAGCCATTTGCATTATTAAAACACTGCATCTTACATCTAACTGCCATGGCTGAAGGATAGACACATCTAAAATGGGCATCATAAAATGTTCATCTTTTAATAATCTTGTAAAAAGTTATCTAATGATCTTATTTCATTATGTCTTGTATGCTCACATATTGGATAAGGCATGTGCATTATTAGACTGAAATTAATGGCATAAATGATTTGCATAAAGTCACTGGTCAGTCATTACTTTACATAAAGTACAAGTTAAGTCTGACCACTTTAATTCTAAAATAAAGTGGTCAGTCATAACTTGTACATTTTGCAGGATGTCCAGAGATAAAGCTATGGATTTCAAGTTCTCCCCATGACAATTGTAACTTAGAGATGAAGGTTTTGTGTCTTGCCCTTTCTCCTCATCTGTACACACACTACATCTACCTTGTTCTTATTCAAGTGAGGTGAAACAAGCCTGTGCCTTTTTCAAATGATGTTTTATTATTCTACAATGAGGCAGTCCTTTTTACTTATTAAGGAATTGCTTTAGGTTCAGGTCCAACATAGCACATACTTAATTTTATACCTCTGTTTGCAGTCCCAGGGATCTTCACTGTTATTTCAACTTTAAGTGTAATGACTTTTAAATTTTAAATTTCTGGCATTTAATGCCATTTTCCCCCACAAGAAAGTGTTCTCACAGTTTCTAAAATGTCACACTGTAACTGAAAGGATGAAGGCAAAGCACGGAGGGCAGAACTCAACATCAGAGTTCTGTTCCTAGAATTTATTTTTTCTTGAAACAGCAGACATGTGGGGCCATATTCAGATCAGGATTGAAGCAAAATGGAATTAAGATGGGTTAAACTTTTCTCCTATGCTATTTTCTTGACTAGAAGGCTCATAAAGTGGATTTAATTTATGTACATTCTTGTCTCAACTGATGTTGCAGGACATAAGACTATGGGATAGGATTCAAAACTGCATTGGGAAAGCAGAAATGGCAATTAGCAACTACCTATGCAACCCCAAGAACACTTTCCTGGGAGTAAGTACAACTCAATAGACATGAGTAGGAGTCTAAGAAGATTGATTTAGGATCACAATCCTAATTGCTAAAATCGGGACAACTAAATTACACTAGCCTGAAAACCTACAATTTAGGAATTATTTCATAATACCAGATAGTGGTTACTGTGCAATGAGGGGAAAGCATTCCAGACATTTGCAGCATGTTTGCAGTCTCAGCATTCAGGCAGGTGTTTATTTTTTACACATATTTATTTGGATCCTCCTAAAAACCTGGGTTTTCTCCTAATCCTGAGGCAGATTTTCCACTACAAGAAATGAAGGCAACCCCAAAATGTATATAACTATTTTATACTTTTTCTTTTGGTCCAGTCTCTCATTTATCACTATATACATTAAACAGAAAAGAAATAAACATGAAAGAAGCAAAGGGGTGAGGGAGGAAAGGTTATGGGACTGTATAGAAAAATTGCTTTCTGCTTTCTATATCCACTTGCCTTCTCCTGTGATGTCTTTTTGATAACATGCTGTGTCTTGTTTCTTGTTGCAAGCCAAATGGTGGGGGCCACATGGCCTCAATAGCCATGCCATAAACCCACATTCTTTCACTCTTCCATGCCAAACGCCAGACCTCATGGAACCACTTTCTGGCCCACATGCGACTAGTCACACAGACCATGAAGTAGCTGGAGTTTGGGGTCACCTGACTGCAGGCACGGCCTACAAACTTCTAGCCTATCCCCACACGCAGCTATGGCAACCAACAATTGGCCACACACCCCTGTTCACTCGTGATTGGCTGATGGCCACAGCTGATTGCGATTAGATTGGGCTATAATTCCAGTGATCACTATGGGAGTGACTCTCTTGCTTGCTCTGGCTGCTTCTTGCTTAGCTTTCCCTTCTTCCTCTTGCTGCCTGTTTTATTGCACCTGGAAATGCTGCCTCGTGAGAGACAAAGTGTGAACTGGAGCACATGGGTGCAAGGATGGGATTTTTACTCAAAATCCCTTGGTACTTGGACTATCCGGGACTGTGGATGTTCTGACTTGGTAAATATGAATCACAAGTGGAGACCCGCAAGAAACGTGCGGAATGGTTATCCTGTTCCTCACACCTTTGCTTCCTCCTGTCTCCCTCTACCTCTCTCACACTCTTTTTCCCTTCTGCCCCCCCTTTCTTTTTCTCCTCCAGCTATGGCATTATACTGATCTGTAGTTCCTTCCCTCCTCAAATCCCACCCTCCCCAGGCTCCACCCCACAAATGTCCAGGAATTTCACAACCTGGAGTTGGCAACACAATTTCCTTCCCACCCAACAGCCAACCTACCTTTATCTGCCTCTCTGTCTGCAACTTTCCATCTCCACACCCCTCCCCCCCACCCCTACCGAGGAAAATTACAGTCTTTCTCCACAGTGGGAACCAAAGCAGCTTACATTATTCTCTCCTCCTTTTTATCTGCACAACAACCCTGTGAGGTGGGCTAGGCTGAATGTATGTGACTGGTCCAAAATAACCCAGTCAGCTTCCACCGCAAGATGGGGATCTGAACCTGGGTCTCGCATAGGTCTGGACTGAATTCTTTCCAAGTCCCCATTTAAGCCTTCAATCCAGATTGGTATTCCATAGAGTAATTGAGCAGCTAATTTGGCATTAAAAACTTTAAGGGCTTCCGGCATGTACTGGTTACCCCTGGTATAATGGAAACGTGTAATTGCCACAGAAATGTTGTTTGCTGCCTCAATTGCTCTCTCTTTATGATAGACCCATCTGGTGTTATATTAAAAGTGGATACCCAAATACTTAAAGCTTTTGACTTGTTCAATGAAATGACCTCCAATATTCCATCTGGATGGCTTCCAACTCTTACTGAAGATCATAATTTTGGATTTTTCAAAATTCAGAACTAGCCTATTCTTTTCACAATAGTCTGGAAAAGGGCCCTTCCCCCCCCCCCTTTGACTCACAGAGCCGGTTAGAAGCCTCTCCCCCCCCCCTGAACGTTCTAACCTGTCTCTCACAGTTGATGTCTGAAGCAGATACCTGCAGAGGCCATTTCAAAAGGTTTTGGGGGGAATTCAGCCGTCCCTGAAGGGTTTTTTCTAGTTTTTGGATTTTTCTGCAGGCACTGGTAGACTACTGAATATGTAAGAAAACCTGCTGGGCCAGAGGGAGCTTCTTTTTCCTGGGAATAAGCATCCGCACACAGCGCCATCTGTTGGAAATTAGATATATAGATTAATGTTTAGTTAAGGCAAACAGCCCTAGTCTTGTTATTTTTGTAACCTCTGGTAGTCTATGCTAAGTTCTGTATTAAATAAAGATCCCTCTGATTGTTAAAAGTGTCTTTGATGTTGTACCTGAATTCCAAGGCTAAATCCTGTGGCCTAAAAGCTCCCCATATACGCTACCATTGGAGAGTAAAAGTGTGCATCTCTAGATTGAGTTGTTAATGTGTTAAATCCCAGATGCTAACTAAGGGTTTGGAATATCTCCCTTAGGAAAGTCAGGGACTAGTGAAAAGAGGTTCTGATGGCATATTGTTCTGGAAACCAGAGAGGGAATAGACCATCTCGTGGTTTGTTGGTTAATGTACTGAAAAGTACAGGATTCCCTCCCATCCCTGGAATGGCTTGGGTAGGCAAATACCTGTACAGGGACACAGCAGAAGAGAGTGAATTTGGTGAAGAAGGATTTAACTGACTCAGTTCAAGTGATCTTGCAGCTTCCTGTCCTCATACCTTTCAGACAACTGGGACAAAAACTGCCAACAATTTTTCTTTTTATATGTCTGCAATAAAAAGGCTAGAGAGACTTATTTATTTTTTTAAAAATGAAAGCCGGGAATCCAGAGGTGTGGCATGGTACATTGCTGAGGGGCATTGCCCCCCAAGTGCCCTCTGCAGTTTCAGACATGATGTTTAATAATCAATGCTAAAATTCAATGCACAATTTTTGGATTTAAGTGAGTTTGTCTAGTTTAATGCTCCTTTTCAGTCACTTAAGTCCTGCTGCGTGTGTATTGGATAATGTAAAATGTATCAATATATACTCACCTAGTAGATATCAATCTTCAAATCATCTCTGCCTCTCACTTCTTTTTATGTTCACGAGTTTATGTGCAATTTGCTGTGCTATTTAACAAATAACTTGTGTACCAGACAGAATAATAAATTATAAAGGAAATCTACAAAGTAGCAGAGCTCAGGTGATCTCTTTGCAATTATGATGATTGAAAAAATGAACCCTTTCAATGCAGAATAATTGAATTGTTTTTAAATAATAATATTTTAAGCCCTTTTATGCAGTGTAATATATGGCCTGTAAGCAAAATATAAAATACAGTTTTGGGGAACAGAGTATAATAATTATTGATGCTGTATGGTTTGCTTGGATACTGCCTAAAGTGTAACCATGTGGTTTAGAGCATGGCCAGTTTTAATTTTTAAAACAGCGATCTGATTATTAGGTAGGCTGCTTAAAGAGCCCAAGAAGGCAATTTAGAATTGCAGTCAAAATGAGAAAAGCCTGATTGTGAATAATGCCTTTTGATCTGGAAGCCTTTCCCTAGTGATTCCAGACCCGGGGGGGGGGGCTCCCAGACAGAAAGTGACCAGGCCCCCTTCCCCCAGTTACTGACACTTGCATACCTGTTCCTGTTGCTACCCACTGCCTCTACTCACTCATCCCCCACCCCCCAGTTGTTCCTACCATTCTCACCCCTCCATCTGCACCCTCCAGAACCCACCTACTACCTTCCTGTAGTGGTTAAGAGGGTTGGAGTAGTAGCTGGGAAACATGGGTTCAAATCCCCACTCTGCCATGGAAGCTCACTGGGTGACCTTGAGCCAGTCACATACTCTCAGCCTAACCTACCTCACAGTATTGTTGTGAGGATAATAGAGGAGAGGAGATACTGAGGCCAGCCCTGCCCTAGTCCCACTGTGTTGGTGTATCTGTTGATTATTTTCTCAGATTGAGACCTGAATGTGGCTTCAACCCACAATTTATAGGTTGATCAATACAAACTATTAATAACACATGAAATTTCTTAGAAGACTAGCTGAAACAATTAATTCTTTATCATTCAAAGCATAGCTTACAAAATGTTTCTGTATTATACCCACCCTGTTCTCCATGTGTGACATTAAGAAAAAGAGGGGGGGTGATTTAAATGTGCATACGAGTTACAATTATGTACAGTAATCAAGAATATGTTGAGTACAGCCTTTTTAAGGAGGATTTCTTACATTTAGGGTTGTCTTCCTTTCTGGTAAATATGGTATTCCTAATCTAAAACTACCAAATCAACACAGTATAATTAATCTTTCTAATTATATCTATACAACTATAAAGTAGATTGGTCAAACCATGATAGAACCCTACCAATCACTTAAGTAGTATAATTATTAATTCATTATTAATCTGACAGAGATTCACCTGAGTCCAGTCTTTTCTTTTCTTGACTGAAAGCCTGGTCCTTTTATATATTCCTTGGTGGAACTTCAATGGTCTAAATTGTGGTTCTGGTTTATGCCAGTCCTAAACTATACAACTTGTTTATTCGTTAATTTATATCAACTCAGCCTCACACCCAAGCATACTTGTAGCGTATTTGGCTGTGATCACATGGGCAGTGTGGCCCGACACAGCCACTCCTCCCCTCCAAATCAAATGGCCGCATCAGACAGTGACATCTGTCAGGCGTTCCCACAATTGAGCCAATCCTTCCTATGATGCTTAGCAACTCACTTAAGTTGTCCTTCCACCATGGACTGATTCCACTGCTACAGAGGCCAACAAGGGAGTCTATAAACATGATAAAAAGGCAAGAACCCTCTCCTGATGCTATCCCAACAACTGATGATCAAGGACCAATGGCCTCTGAACATGGAGGCTGCATTTAGCCATATGGCTAACAGATGTGGATATATGGATAGACCATGAATTTCTTAAGTCTGCTTAAAAAGCCATGTAAGGCAATGTCCATTAATCATGGCTTGCACCAGGAAATTCTGCAAATGTCTACTAAATTTCCTTGCATGTCGCCCTGCTCTTTCTTTAACCAGTTTAGTCAGCTCATTGAGAGTCTCCTTTTACTATTTTCAATACTATCATATTCCTTGCTAGTTCCTTTAAACTAGGCATTTGGTTAATAGAATTTCCAGATCCTTTCGTGGATACAGGCGGTGTAACATATAACATGTTCCCTTGGTAGTAGCCGCATTCTTCAAAAAGAGTCTGTTGGAGTTGCAGAGAATCTTTCTTATTTTCCAAATCCTGATAGGAGCTCAGAGTTTTCTCCAGGAGATTCTTACATGCTACCTTAACCGCTTGCTGAACTTCATCTATCACAAACTTTTTAAATTACTCCCAAGTGAGTTGCACAATTTCTTGGCTCAGCAATTCCTCTGTCTCCTCTATATCTGTTACTAATGCCATTCGTTAGTGTATGCTAGTGTATACTAGTTTCATCACAATAATCACTATAATTGAATTGCGAATGTCTTGCAAACATTACTCCTCTTGACTGTAAATTCCTACAAATAAAGATGTTTTCTTGCCCCCAAGAAATGTTCAAGCAATCTTTACTCCCGTTCTCTTCCCAGCCGCTTTTCATAATTTAGGGGACATTCAAAAGGGGTATTTTAACGAAGGTAGTCATATTTTAGTAGTTAGAACTATGTGTACTTACATTGTAGTTCTTATATACTTTGCTGTAGATTTTGTTACGTCAAGGTTGTGATAGTCTCTAAAAGGGCGTTTGCAGCTTTAGCAAAACATGGAAGCCATGTTTGCTCCATTCCTTGCTCCTGCTTCGAGACATTCATGGCCTCCTTCGCCTGCAGCCACTCACGGGGTGACCAGACAAGTCTCCTACTGCCTGACCTCCCTCCAAGAGGTCCAGTGAAGTCCAATGAGGTCACAAGGACCCAGATGGCCCCAGAGGGGGCAAGGAAGGTAGAGGATAATCAGGAGCATCCCGAAAAATCACCCGCACTGCTGCCCAGACGTCGGCAGAGCCAATGTCATCTTATTGGCCAGCTCCGCACCACCCTTCCAATCATCACCTCGTGCTCGGCCCACCTGCCTGTCCTTTTGGTAGTGCAGGCTTTTGGCTGGTTGCTTCTTTGAAGGGGGTGGGTAGGAATTGTTTACCTCTTTTCTGATTGGCTGTTGAAAAGGGGTGTTTTTTGCCTACCCTGCACTGCTGTCAGTGGATTGAGGAATTGACCTGGGTGGCGCCGGAGGTTAGGTTTTGTCACTTTATGGTTAGGGCTGAGTTATGTTTTAAATTTATTTATTTATTTATTTGTTTATTTATACCTTCGATTTCTACCCCGCTCCAACCCCGAAGGGTCTCTGAGCAGCTTACAAGTTCCAAATTTATCCCTAGCTAAGGCCACATGTCTACAGGGGTTGGGGCTGCCTACCGGCACCCAGGTGGCAGACTCGCTGCTTTTCTTGGTTCTTCTTCCCAGGCGGTGTTTCGGGTGTCAGTGCTCGGTTCCTTGTGTGGTCGTCCGGTCCGGTGGCTTCTTCTTTCTTTCTTTCGGCGGGCTCGTCTGCTATGTGGGTTGTATCGACTTACAGCCCAGCTAACGTCCGTACGGCTCCGCTGCACTTGCATCACGTCACCATGTCCTTCTGTGGCTCCGCCTCTGTCTCCAGCTCCATCGCTCTGCTTGCCTTCGCTCTGCCACTCCGACGCTACGCCACTCCATCGCCGCCATTTCCACCATCACTGCTGCAGTCGCTTCTACTGCTCCTGCCACACACACCCATACGGGGAGGGTGCCCCCTGCCACCTAAGGGCAGGTACCCATTCATCTACTCGCTTATATTAATTTAATTATATTAAAGGAAAGTTTTGCAGCTTGGTAGGCACTGATCAGCAACCCTGTAGGGGTATAGGGGCCTGTCAGGATCATCCTTGCGGCTGCATGGCCAGGGATGAGGATGGCAGACTGCCTTGTGGGATTGCCTGGAGGGATCATCCACGTAGGTCATGCAGCTGTGTGGGAGGGGTCTTCACGGCATATCCCCTTGCTGGGCCAGCCAGCTGTGAGACAGTTGGCTACACCGAAGGGCAGGGTGCCTTGCCCATTATATGACAAGCGTGGGGTTCTGGGACCCCAGGCCTTTACCATGCCGCAGTTCACTGTTTGCCCTTGCTGTTATGATGTAAGCTAAATAAAGTTGCTGTTAGTTTCCCAACCTACGGTTGTCTGACTCTTTCTTCTGTCTGTGGGAGGAAAAAGCCTGCACAATGTAGCAGGGGCTCTCAGCAGGAAACAAGAGCTCTGACCAGCAGAGATTTGAACCACGGATCTGAGGAACAAGTTGCTACAGCATAGGGTCCTTCTTTTATGGACAGAAGGTGGGATTTGGGCCACCCTGGCTTTGGATTGGGCCAAGATAAAAAGTTTGAATCTCACTGGCTGGTTTAAAGTTAACTGCTGTCAAACTTTGGCGGGAAAAAGTAGGGGGAAATACCTTGTTCAAGCTACTGTGAGCCAGATCTGCATGGGCACAAAGAGCCTGGGTGAGGCAACATGATTAACATGCTTTAATTAGGTTGAAGTGAGTCAGATCGACATTGACACAACAGTTTGGGTGAGTCAAGATAGCTCCTGAAACAGGATGGAGCATAAATTAATGACTTGAATGCCCTTCTTGATTGAGTAAAAAAAGAAAAAGAGGAACCAGTCATTGGTTAATGTAATAGTGACTTCCTTGGGTGGGGCACACCCCTCTGTGGTATGCCAGGATATTCCAGTGTTGAAAAGTCTTTTGTTATTGAGAACCCTGAGCTGGGGGGGGGGGACTGCATTTAATCCATTTGTAATTCCAGCACATCCTTACTCTCTGTCCCCAGGGTTTTCCAATGCCATAGCTATACCCAGGTACCTTTATGAGACTCCCCAGGTTTCAGATCCCCT
This sequence comes from Gekko japonicus, assembly GCF_001447785.1. NCBI lineage: Eukaryota > Metazoa > Chordata > Lepidosauria > Squamata > Gekkonidae > Gekko > Gekko japonicus. The sequence goes on from NW_015159718.1 coordinate 1,150,527, forward strand.
TGGCACTTAGTCTGTAAAAGGGGGTGTTGTTAAACAACTAAGTCCAAAATTAAAAGGGGACCCCACTAACCAAGGGGGTCTCAACTGGAGGAGTGGGTGGGTCCTTACAAGGTGCCCTTTTCTGTGTCCTTTCCAACTGTTCCTGAGATAGAACAGCAAGAAATGTATGAAGTACTCTAAATGTGACCATACCATAGAATTTATATAAAAGCATTGCTCTACTGGGAGATTTTCCGTCCCTTTCCTAATAATCCCTAGCATGGATTTTGCCTTTTTCTGCACTGCCACTCACTTTTATTGAACTGTTCCTCACAATCACAAGATCTTTTCCCTAGTGTGATTGCAATTTCAGACCTCATCAGTGTATTTGTAAAGTTGGGGTTTCTTTTGACCCAGTGTACATTGCTTTCATTACTTATTTCTAGTTCAAGAGTTTCCCTCATTGATATACCTTACTTTGGTTATTAAATGCAGGCACTCAGAGTTACTATAAAAAGGTTCTCCCTAACTGTACTTCTGTCATCAAATGGATTAAAGTAGATTTCGTGCTTGCAAGTAAAATGGTATGCAGGTCTAAGGAGATTACAGACATGACATATGCCCTTATGTCATCACAGACAGAAATGAAATTCTTATTCAGTTAGACATTCTCAAGACCTTATAGGGTGTTATTCTTACTGAAAAGTCAGTCAGTTGAAACCAGTGAAATTATTTTGAGATGTTTATTTGTTGATTATTTTAACTCAGGGCTTCAGTGTGGAGAGCAATATTAAATGTGTTTAGTATGGCTAAGAAGTATCTTTTTATAATTATTTTTGCCTAGTATGTAAGACGTGTTCTCCCAAGCAGGTAGATATATAATTTATAGAGCCAGACAAATTCCATAATCCCCTATACAGTTTTGTAAGTAATAGCTGCAGTGTGCATTGTGTGAAATTTATGTATTACCAAAAAGAAAAAGAAAAAGTAGAGGTGAGCTACAGATTACAGCATCCCAGCTCCCCAAAGTACTTCTGTAGATTCGGCGAGAAAGGCCAGAAACCATTATTTATATGTAAAACAAAGACAGCCGAGTAAAAGAGCAGAGTCTCATGAAGCAATCATTTGTATACAGAGGAACATGTATGATTGGAGCTGTTTGGGTGGCTCACTTTGGACAGGAAGGGGAGGTAAAGAAAGTGTGTCTGATGTATGTGCAGATGATATTATAGTTCACATATCCCAATGGGAAAGACAATTGGTCTTGTACATCATGCTGTTACTCTAGAAAGCAGGGGAAAAGAGAGAGAGAGAGTCTGAACAATTTGGTGTTATATGTGAAGCTACTTGCTGATTCTTTGCCTAACAAAAGAAGCAGTTCACCTGAACTTTTCAAATGAAGTTCCAAGAGTCTGTAAAGTCTATCATGGGGGCAAGATTCAAGTCCAATAGGCCCTTAAAGACCAACAAGATTTCCAGGGTATAAACCTTTGAGAATTAAAGCTCCCTTCATCAAATACTAGAGCTTTGAGTCTCACAAATTTATATCTGGGAAATCTTGGTCTTTAAGGGGCGACTGGACTTGAATTTTGCTCTTCTACTGTAGACCAACATGGCTACCCACCAGAAACTATATCACAAGAGCCACACATCATTATCTGAAACTGTTTCATTCACAAAATTACATTGTCCTCCTGAACTGTGCATGTAACAATAAATAAATCTAATACTGTAAAATTAAAGTTCTTATTGGCCCTGTCAGAATGGCCCAATAAACGTAATCTGTCCTGCTGTTGATTAAGTCCGAGCCTTGGCAAATTCTTCAACATAAGCTAGGAATTCTGGGACAGGGAGGAAATCTTGGGCAAAGGTCAATCAGACTTCTGGCATGATCCTACTCTAAAGACTTTTCCTTTCTCCAAAGTATTCAATTATAGTAAAAATAAATTACATTTACTGTGAAGTATTCTGAAAGTATACTTGCTTTGTCAAGAGAAAATAGTTAGATCTCATGAAAATAAGTGTTGGATTATCATGACTATTTATTCGACTTGCTTCAAGGCTGTGCAGAAAAGACAATATTTTATTGCCATTTATTATTCAGAATAATTTATTCCAAGTGTTTCTCCTTCAGTAATACATTTCAAGGAAAATTTATGTTCTATTTCAGCCTCAAGTAAAAGTATAACATTTCTACTGAAGTCATTGTAAAAATAAAGCCTAATAATTATGGTAAAATCCAATATTTCTCCTCATAAAATAGGATTAAATATTAGCAAAGCGGGTTACAAACTGAACAGTATCTACAGAAGTAGGAACAAATTCTCCCAGGTAGGATTTAATTCTTTCAAACAATGGCTAAAGTGGGAAACCTGTGTCTGGACTATACCACTACAGATTTCCCATAGGGCTGCCAGCCTCAAGGTGGGCAACAAACACACAAGAAACACAGCAAGATTGAGTAATTACAGCACATTACAAACATCCTGTACATATTAAAGGTAATCTCCTATACAGTCAGTTTTTTCAAGTGAAGAGAAACTTTACCAGTTTGATGGATTATACAGATGAATCTAACAATCTCATTAGAATCTTTGTACAGAGGGGGAGTTGATCTTTAGAGCCAAGAGGAGGGCAGATATGTTAACTAGGGATGACATTTTTACACAACAAAAACATTCCCATAGATCTCCCTTCTCTTTTGCTTTGCAGTTCTCTCCAAGATCGAACAGGATTGTTAGTATACTCTGCAGGCATTGGCATATCATACAGCATTTACAGGGGTGTTCTAATTATTCCAAAATAGCCTATAAAAGGAGTTCCAACATTCAGGATACAGTTGTTCATTCTGATATGAGTAATTTTCAGTCCAAGTCTAATTTGCCGTCAGGGCATTTCAAATGTGGTAAAACTGTTTATTATGTCAACATACCACCCAGACTAACGAGATCACAATAAACAATTTCATATGGAGACTGAAACAATTCACTAATTATGAATCTACAAAACTGGTCTACATTTTATTGTGTTCTTGCCTCAGATATTGTGTGGGGTCTACCATGAGGAGTTTAAAAACTCTTATATTGAAGCATATGTCCCAGGTGAGACTTAAGAATCAAGATGCTCCCATTGTGAGCCACTAATTTGATCAAAAGCATGAATGTAATTATCTACAATTTTTGGCAGTCTATAGGGTGGTTAGTAACAAGACATATGATATTCATGATGTTCATAGACTATTGATTCTAAAGGAGGCTTTTTGAATACACAAATTTAATACAGTATCTCCTCATGGTTTAAATGTATCCTTAGACCTCAGTTCATTTTTATAAATGGTATATTTGTGGGAATTGTAGTCTGGACTCTGTTTCATTTTATCATTCATGGTGTTTGTTTTCCACAAGTAGTATATTCATTGGGCTTTTGGTCATGTGTGTAATGTTGGGATATTCCCTTGAATTCTGTAATGTTATTCAATGTGCTTGAACTGTTAAGGTTGTAGTGCTGTATTCTTTCGGAAATTGTGTAGTTTTACAATCTGGTTCAGAATTTAAGCAATCAGTTTAGTTATAATCATAGTTGTTAACTTGTTGTAAGTACTGTTCCTTTAATTCTCTTGGAATCATCATCATCATTATTAATATTATTTCGATTTATACCCCGCCCTCCCCGCAAGCGGGCTCAGTGCAGCTGTGTTTAATTAGAGTGGTCTTTCTGGGTTGTTCCTGTTATGTTTTGATCTGTATTAAAACACATGTTAAGCTTGAAACCATGTCAAGGATTGTACGATGCAACAATTCTATTGGCTGTTGTGTAAAATCATCCAGTCAGGATGAAGAGAAATGTTCTGGAGGGAACAGACCTAATTGGTCCTTAATTGAACTAGGGGCGTGGTTACACCAGCCCGGACAATTTAAAAGGGAGCTGTGCTCCACTGTCGGTCTGTGAGTTCTCTGAATGTTACTGTTACTTATTAATAAAGCTGAATCACTGTTTGCTTAAGAGATGGTGTTGAATTCCATACTTAACAGTTTCTATGGAGAACTGGAGAAGCCTTCTACAGAATTGTTTGACTTGTGCATTGTAGCATTGTGAGCTCTGGGTGAGTGCAGCAAGCTAACCCTCTCTCCCCCCCCCCCCCCCAGGTTTCTATGTAAAGTATATTGTGTTATATTGTATTTGTAATTCAGTTCCAGAAAAAATAATTTGCCTGAAGAAGAATTTCTCAAAACACACAACTTTTGCCTCGGAGGTGTGTTGCATTGACACTTGCTCCATCTCTTTTCAGAAATCAAAACAGCCTACAATATTGGCATTGACGACTGCTGCATCTCTCATCTGAAAGCAAGATAGTCTACAGCATTGAATCCTGTCTGCATATTTGTCTCTGTAGCTGTGGAATTTTCTACAAGATATATCTTGTTCTTTAGGTTTTTGTTATCAATGTACTATAATTAATAAAATACACTTGGCTATTTTTTGTGTATTTAAGTATATGATTTAAACGAATATATGAAGGCATAATAGCATATCAGAATTGTGTGTTTTGTTTGACTAGGGTGTTTTTCTATGTTTATTCAGCTTCCATGTGGGGCCTGGGGATCTCCTGCTTTTACAACTGATCTCCAGCTAACAGAGTTCAGCTCCCCTGGAGAAAATGGCTGCTTTGAAGGGTGGACTGTATGGCATTTTACTATGCTGAGGCCTCTTCCCCTCCCCAAACCCCACCCTCTCCCGGCTCTACCCCCAAAGTCTCCAGGTATTTTCCAACCCAGACCTGGCAACCCTAATTGCCCAAGAGGGTTTATATGATAGATTTTTTTTTAAAAAACACAACAGCACAGAAATTAGCATGGTGGAGAAGACTAGGACTGAAATTCTAAGTCACATTCCTGTGAATAAGCACCATTAAATACCTTGGATTTCTGAATAGATCTGTTTAGGATTATTCTTTGTGCTACAGCAGTGCAATTCTAATCCCAGTTACACCCTGTTAAAGTGCTGTCCCATATACAGTTTATTTAGTCTAAGCCCAGTGAAATCAATGAGCCTTGCATGGAGTAACCCTACAAAGGATTGCACTGCTAGTTTTCTATGGACAGCTTTTTGTATAGAGAAATATAAACCAGCATTTACATTCTGAAACGGGACAGTTTGGAAACATCTTCAACAGCTGTTTGTGAGAACAGGCATCTCTCCTTATAATAAAAGAGCTTTGGTGTCCCTCCTGGACACTGCTCCCACAGCCTTTGGCTCGCTCAGCTGCCCGTCTCACGGATTCCCAATCTCCTGGCTGTATTGCCTTTCTGCGTTGGCTCGGCCCCACCCACAGAGCTGGCAGCCAGCGTTTTGCTCTCAGTCTGGAGGGAGCCGGCGAACGGGATGGACGCTCAGCCGAGGGAGCAGCAACCCCTCCACGGGGGAGAAGGAGGCAGACCTAGCGAGCAGCAGCAAGCAGGGGAAGCACTCACCTTCACTGTCCCTCACGGCTTCTCTCCCTTGGCCACAAGGCCAGCACTTTGTCAGGGCAATAGCTCAGCGGGCTGCACCACAGAGAAGGCTGCCCAGCACCTTTCAACAGGTCCCCTGCCTTCCTTCAGCAGCAGCGGCAGCACCAGGGAGGGTCTGGACTGGAGGAAACAAGCTGTGGCTCCTGGAAAGCCGGACTCTCTCCTGAATAAGACACTTCTCTTGGCTCCTGTGTGGGATTAACTGTGACTAACTGTCCCCTCAGTGGCTCTTGGTAGGCAACCAACTTCTGTCAGTAATTTTTTTAAAAAAAGGACTTTCAGCATAACACCCTCCCACCCACTGCCATCTTGGTCACTTTCCTGTCAGAATACATTTAACTGGCTCTCTCTCCTTTTTGGCTCAAACCATGGCTGGCTGGCTGGCTAATGAGGTGGGCCAGCAGCCACCAAACCATTCTCTTCAACCCCCTGCTGTGTGGCTGACTTTCCCCTATGGTTGTCAGTCTCCAGGTGGGACCTGGAGATCTCCTGCTGTTACAATTGATCTCCAGGACAGAGATCAGTTCCCCTGGGAAAAAATGGCTGCTTTGGAGGGTGGATCCTATGGTATTAGTCCCTGCTGAGTCCTTCCATCCCCCTCCCCAATGCTGCCCTACACGGGATCCATCCCCCAAATCTCCAGGTATTTCCCTAATCAGAGGTGGCAACTGTCCTTTCTCCTCAGTGCCTGTTGCTAGGCAACCAGGTTCTGTCAGTAAAAGGCCCTTTCCACACCTGTTTTGGCCTTTGGGAGAAAACTCATTGGGCCCAGTCCTGATAGGGTTGCCAAATCCAGATGGGAAATTCCTGGAGATTTGAGGGGTGGAGCCTGGAGAGGGTGAGGTTTGAGGAGGCGTGGGACCTCAGACAGGTACAATTCCATAGACTCCACCCTTCAAGCCAGCCATTCCCCCATGAGGAACCAGTGTTCCCAATCTCCAGATGGGGGCTGGAGATCACTCAGAATTACCCCGGCTCTCTAGGAGGGAGGGGGAGGAGATGGAAAGCTGAAGCTGGGGGCAGATAATGGTAGGCTGGGAGGGAGATGGGGTTGCCACCTCCAGGGGGGAGATCCCTGGAGATTTGAGGGATGGAGCCTGGAGAGGGTGAGGTTTGAGGAGGGGTGGGACCTCAAACAGGTGTGATGCCATAGACTCCACCCTCCAAGCCAGCCATTCCCTCATGGGGAGCCATTATTGCCAGTCTCCAGGGGAGGGATGGAGATCACGCAGAATTACAACTGTTCTTCAGATGGCAGAGATCAGTTTCCCAGGAGAAAATGGTGGACTCTGTGTCATTATACCCTGCTGAGGTCGCCATAGCAAATTGATGCTGAGTGCCCAAGGCCAGGGTAGTCTCCCAGAGCCTCTTCCTAGAGCTTGTTGTATTTATTTCCACAATGGGCCTTATTCCTAGTTATTTATAAATGAGAACTTGGACAATGAGTGCCATGTTAAGGTTGCTGTAGAATAGGATTGCCAATGACTTCAAACCTACTGGTACCTGAGAGAGGTCATGGTGCAGAACACTTTGGTTTACGAGTTAGAGACTACAGGTAATCCATGTGCAAAATTCAGCGTTTCAGGAGGTAGAACCACATGCAAAATCTAATGATCTAAATTGTATAGTATTTAAAAACATATTTTGAAGGGGGATGAAAACTGGGCTTTCAACTTGTTTTTTGGCAACTAGCTTATAGCAAAAAAACAAACAAACCAGAATCACACTTACCTGGTCAGTTGGAAATGGTGTTGTTGTGGCTGGGAAATTCCAGGTGCTTTGATTAACTGCCTGAGAGGTCCCTGGGCTCAGAGAAAAACCTCAGACCTGGGAACCAAGTTATAAAATACTTAGGTTTCAGGCTTAAAGTCCGTTTATGGCAGAATAATAGCCATTTTCCTACCTGTCATGAAGAGGCAAGATAGATTGCTTTTTTTAATATCCTGAGTTAGAGCTGGAAACATTGAAGACATACTCCTGGTTATAATTGGTTAAAGAAAATGGTGGGAAACATTGTGCCAGCCAAGAACAGGAAATAGGGAGAAATTGTATGAAGTCTGCCTTGGCTAACCTCTATTTCAAAACAAAATTCGAGTCCAGTGTCACCTTTATTCAAAGTATAAGCTTTCATTTGCGCACATACTTCTTCGGTGGGTTCAGCACATGAAAGCTTATACCTTGAATAAAACTTTGTCTTAAAGGTGAAACTGGACTCCAATTTTGTTCTGTTGCTTCAGAACAACATGGCTACCCACCTGACTCTATTTCAAAGTTCCAGATTTGTTTGTAAAGGAATGTCTTGGTTAAACCAGTGACCTGTGCAACATTGTTAGCTTCATGGTTTTTATTACTTTCTGTAATATTTCTGTTAATGTTCTGATACTAGTTTCCCATACTTCTGTGCTCCCAGGGAATACAGATTATGTTAGTAAATAAAGGTCTCTTTTTTTTTCCTTTTAATGATCTCAGACTGTGATCAAGAGGTTCTAACTTAAGCACCGGGCCATATATCCATGGATATTCCAAACTCTTGACTGTTAGCAAACAGAGGAGAAGGGAGTGCATAGCTGCAACTGCATACACACAATTGAAGTCATTACTTCAAACTACTGACATCAAAGGAAGGACAGTTAAGTTTGAGTGGTGGCAGGTAGTTACCCATAAGATAGGTGGGAAGGGGGCAAGTAGGTGCAAGGCCCTCTCTCACATACAAAAATGCCCTACCACCTCTCATATACTCATGGGTATAGAGAGTGTGTGTGTGTGGGTGTGGGTGTGTGTTGTGGTAGATCACTACAGCTACTGAAGATCAAAGAGTAGAAGGAGAAAGGAACATGTTTCTGTCCAAGTAGTGGCAGGGGCTGTTTTGCACCCATCCCTCTCAAAGCATTGGAGGCACCAGACTTCGAAGGTGAGGAAAGAGACAAGACTGCCTCAGGTGGTAAAGGGTTAAGAGAGCGGCAAGAAAGAAAGCCCCTTAAAGCTCTTCTTTTGTCATGTGGCATACCTTTCCCCTCACTGCAAAGCTCCTTGCCCTTTCCTTCCCATGACAGCAATGTGGAATTAACTGGTCATTTAGAATGATTTCTTTGGGTCTCCATCTGATTGGCTGGGATAACGGGCCCTTTTTTGAGTGCTTCACATTTGTGTGTTGTGGGGTTGGGTTATACATGTTGGCCTGATTGGCAAGGCCTTAACTGGGGTTTGGCAGGCAGGATTTGTGCAGATTAGATGCTTGCTGATTAATTAGATTAACAAGAAAACTGAGATATCCAGAGAGGGAGGGAAACACCTAAACTAGCCACTGATAGTCCCAGAGGGCTGGGGAGGATTAACCCCTTGTTGCTGTAGATCAGCACTTGAACCTTTGCACTGTTAAGTGAGCAGGGATTGGCTTGATGGGCACCATCTCTCTCTATAAATGTGGTGAAGGCAAGGAAAAGCATGGTCAGTGGCTATTGGCCATGTTGAGCTTGGAGCCAGAGTGGGTTGCCCAAATGCAGCCTTTTCGGAATCTTCTCAATGAGGGGAATGAGTTTCATTATTTGAGCAGTTCAGTTTGTGATTAATAATACCTACTTTAACCCCATGCTATTTATGTGCTGTCTGCATTTTGTGATACAGATGCAAAGGGGTAGGATGGGCTGAGCAGTGTAATAAGACCATAAGATTTCAAGTTTATCCTTTCAAATCATTTCTGTTAGGAAACACTATAGGTTGTGTGTATTGGTCTGGCATAAATCAGACAAGCATTCATAAATAGGTCATTAGCAACTTGTCAAAACAGCTGAGGCACTGTGTTAATTATTCCTGCCACTTTTCTTCACAAAGCACATAAGACATAGGCCTAGGGTTTTTTTTTACAAATAGTTGATCAGGCAGCAAACCTACTTTTGAAATTACCTTGTTCTGTGACCAGCTTTTGAAATTACCTTGTCCAGAATGCCTGTGTTTTCTTTATTATTATCATTTAACTAGCAGTAAAGCCCGTTCTGGAAATATAAGACATAGGCCTAGGGTTTTTTTTTACAAATAGTTGATCAGGCAGCAAACCTACTTTTGAAATTACCTTGTTCTGTGACCAGCTTTTGAAATTACCTTGTCCAGAATGCCTGTGTTTTCTTTATTATTATCATTTACTAGCAGTAAAGCCCGTTCTGGAAATAAATACAACGAGATCTAGAAAGAGGCTTTGGGGGAGTGCTCTGGCTTTGGGCAAAAAGTGTCAATTTGCTGTGGTGACCTCAGCAGGGTATAATGACAGAGTCCACTGTTTTCTCCAGAGGAACTGATCTCTGCTCCCTGAACAGCAGTTGTAATTTTGAGTGATCTGTAGCCCTCACCTGGAGATTGGCAACAATTGTTACCCAGGACGAAATGGCTGGTTTGGAGGGTGGAGTCTATGGCATTCTACCTGTCTGAGGTCCCACCCCTCCGCAAACCCCACCCTCTCCAGGCTCCACCCCTCAAATCCCCAGGAATTTGCCAGCCTGGAGTTGGCAACCCCATCTCCTTCCCAGCTAACCATCAACCTACCATTATCTGCCCCTTTGACTTCAGCTGACTTCCGCCCTCCCTTCTGCAGAGCAATTGTAATTTTGAGTGGTCTCCAGCCCTCACCTGGAGATTGGCAACAATGGTTCCCCATGAGGGACTGAGTGGTTTGGAGGGTGGAGTCTATGGCATTGTACCTGTCTGAGGTCCCACCCCTCCTCAAACCTCACCCTCTTCAGGCTCCATCCCTCAAATCTCCAGGAATTTCCCATCGGGAGTTGGCAACCCTATCAGGATTGGCCCCAATATGTTTTCTCCCAAAGGCCAAAGTAGGTGACTGGACCAAACTAAGTTGCCTACCATCAGGCACTGAGGGGAAAGTAGGGTTGCCAGCTATAAGGAGGGAAATACCTGGAGTTTTGGGGGGTGGATTCTGTAGAGGGCAGCATTGGGGGGGCGTGGAAGGACTCAGCAGGTATAATGTCATAGGGTCTACCCTCCAAAGCAGCCATTTTCTCCAGGGGAAACTGATCTCTGTCATCTGGAAATCAAGCAGCTGTCATCATTCTCTGCTCCCCCTATGAGGTATGTTAAGGTTGAAAGTGTGTGAATGGTCCATAATCCCCCAGGCAGCTTTTAAAATATGAACCTGGGACCTGCACACCACCAGAATACAGCAGGTTCCATATGCAACAGACATTCCAACTGCCTTGCGGGGGGGGGAGTATGAGGTGTGGAATGGAGTGAAGTCCAATCAGCTTCCATATGCAAAAGACCTTGAAGGTTCCATATGCAACTGACATTCCAACTGCCTTGCGGGGAGGGGGGTGAGTTTGAGGTGTGGAATGCAGTGAAGTCCAATCAGCTTCCATATGCAAAAGACCTTGAAGGTTCCATATGCAACTGACATTCCAACTGCCTTGCGGGGAGCGGGACCGGGCTTCGGCTTGTTATTGGTCGGCAGATATGGTAAGTGGCAGTCCCACCGGCCTAACACTAAAGGGGCCAAATTTAGAATGTTGCGATATAGAACGTTGCTATTCAATTATAATAAGGGAGAGATTTAAACATTTATTAGCTGCCTTTCTCCCTTGCAGAACTCAAGGGGGCTTACAATATAAATAGATTGCTGAGCTGAGCCTTTCTTTTGATCATCTTAGATTTGTTCACCAGTACTATTGTGAGCAAAATTTGCATCTGTGCAATGATGTTATTTGGCCTAACTGCTGTTCACAAGTGCTTGATTACTTGTGTTTATGTGGGAAATGGAATTTCTTTTTATAAAATTCACTTTTTTGGATATAGCCATTGATTCCTCTTATTCTTTTTAATTCCTCTTTGATTTTTCTTTATAGTTTTCTTTTGCATCTCTGCAAGCCCTTTTGTAATTTTACCCCTCGAAGGATTTGGGTGTTGTTGTTGTTTAGATGTCACACACTACATGGTAGTGTTGTAGCAGAGGAATAGGAAGGTTTGGAAAGCCATTGCCTGCCACTGAGCATCTGCGGAGTATTATTCTGATCTTTTGCAGAACCTCTTTTCCTTCCCCTCCGGTCTCTGAAGCTCTCTTTTGATTAAAACACAATTGAGTTGACGTCAGATTCCTAAAAAGAGGGAAAGAAACAGATTATTGGATTTCAGGAAGAAATTGGGTAAAGACAAATTAAGAGAATTTTTCTTAACAATGCTATTGATTGCTGTGTACCACTCCTGGGTCATTGCAGGATTTCTCGGTCCAAAAGCAGCTTTTAGGCAGTACATGCTACTTTCTCTCTTACACAGTTGGCAGCATTCCTTTCCCTTCTTCCCTTGCTTATCATAGCCAAGATACCTATCTTTCATTGTGTTTGTTTTATATATCTTGAATGTGCACACCTGCATGACTTGGTCAATTTCATTTCAAGTGAGTACCTAATCTCAGAGACTTGCTCCTTCAAACTAATAGGCTCAGAGAGCCTACTCAATGTATTAAAGATGAAACTGGCCAAGGATTTCAATGGCTAAGAAAGCCTAGTCAGTTTCAACATGTTCCACTAACATTCTTGCAGTGTGATCCTAGGCACATTGCTTCAGAAGTTAAGTTGTATTGTGTTTAATGGGGCTTACTCTCACATAAATGTGTATAGGATTGCAACCTTAATGTATTTGTTGGAGGAGAGCAGTTCAGAGTTTAGGAGCTTGAAATGAAATTGACCAATCCATGCTTAGCCGCTTAAAACCTTGATGAATTCTATCTTCAATACACTTGGTGAACACTCACAGTGAAATTAATGGGTTTAGGCTGAAGTAACTCTATATAGGATTGCACTGTTGATGTATTAGTTTGGAAGAACACAGCTCCTCCTAACCTGACTTTACATTGACTAAGGCTTTCCATGTGCTAGATGCCTATGGAAGAAACAGAAGAACTATAACCAAAAGAAAAGAAATGAAACGAAGGGACTACAAGGGAATAGCTGGCTATAAAGTTCCTGGTTATAGAAGGCTTATCCCAAGTGGAGAGAGAACTTGTTTTTTAACTCAAGTTTGTTTATTTTAGGAAGAAAATAATACAAAAACAGGGACAGATACAGCAAATATTGCAAGAATGTGCATGTCCAAATTATTCCCAATCTGGACAATTTGTTGGGCTTTCTCTTAAAGAACACAGGGCAGTTCTAAGGACATGGAAACAACCTCATGCCTGCAACTCATCCACTATGGAAAGTTTATATTTAATATTCTTGAAGAATATGTCCCACAGTAGATGTGGAGACAAGGCTGCAGTAATGGTAAACAGCCAGGGAGCAGGAGCAGCAGCGGAGCTGAGTGGGGAATTGTGCACACCATCAATTTATTTTGCACACAGCTTTTTTGCACATATGCAACTTTTTGAATTCAAATTGACTGTCAAATGTTCAAAGGTTCTAATTGCAACTTGCAACCAGCTTGCACACTGACCTGTCAGGTGATCAAGCCTTTCATCATACCAGTTTAGACTGGCCATAGGGCTTATATGGTCAAATACTCCTCTGTATGAAAACAGTGTCCTGTGTAACAAAAACTACACAGGTCTTATCATAGACCTCTGCTGCAGATGCTAATTTTTTAATATAGACTTCCTTTTTGACGGGCATCATCAATCCTTCTTATGTGCTACTACATGAAGCAATGCAACACTGTCACATCTTGCCTATTCAGCAGATGTGTGTGGAAACTAAGCTCTAGTTCAGTCTCTTTCTTTGACACCTGGCCTGTTTGCTTCAGATTGTAGCCAGTGTTTTTTTTCTACAATTGTTCATATTTTCGCTTCTTACTAGTGTACAGTGATGGTCAGCAGAGGCATTCTACATTGTCTCTGTCTTCTTCTTTCTTTTCTTAGCTTTCTTCCCTCAGCAATTTTGCCCTCTCTTCCCTTGCAACTGTTATTTTGCTCCCTTTCCCTTCCAATTTACTCGTTCCCCCCATTAGTTCCCATCTTGGCTGGGGCCAAATGTTACACTTCTGGGCAATACTTAAGTTTATTAGACTATGGTTATAGTGATTATTAAGTCTTGTACTGCCTGTCACCTTTTAATCTCATCCTTCCTCTATAATGGTTCTCCCCTTCTTCATTTTATCTTTGCAGCACGTCTGTGAGATGGGCTAGAGAGCAGGCTAAATTATGACTGGGCCACAGTTACTCAATGGAATACTGGAGAGGGGGTTTGAATTTGAACCCAGGTTCTTTCAACACTTAACACTACAGTGAACAGCTGAACTAACCAGTTTGGGCCTCATATTCTCAGAACAAACATTTCATAATTTAAGATTGCCTATCATAGGTTATTAGGACTACTTTTTAGATGTCAGAGTACCTCTCCTTATCTGCACTCAAAAGAGCAGATGACATGTGAGCCAATAGTTTACAGATAGCAGAGACTTCCATGATGCTAAACACTTAACATCCATAGTAATGAAAGAACTGCAGCAGACATTTGTGACATAAGTTGCATTGCTTCTGTGCATGTGGGCATAAAAGATTTAAAAAATATCCCTGAAGGTATCTTGGGGATTACAACTAAGGCCACTTGTGTAAAAAGCTACCAGAGTCAACCTTGGAAAAACAGAGACAGAGTGAACATTGGGCAGATGCTAATAAGATCACCATGATTGCAACTTTGCAGTAGGAAGCACAAACAAAACTGTTATGAAAAAGGTGGCACTGACTGTCTTTCAGGCTTCCCTAATAATTCTGGTTTACCTGTCTTCCTAGCTCCTTGAAAATGCTTTCTGGGCATTCCTTTCAGGAATGCAAGGGGCCATTAGGCTGAGAAAGTATTGTTCATGTGAAGGGAGAAGCAGGGATCAGATGTTAACTGAAGCAGAACCTGACTTTGTTATCCAAACTGTCCAAGAATCCCATCTCAACAGACTGTTATTATTTAGTACTGCAGTAACATCAATACTAGAAAGCAAAAGAGAAGACCCAAAGAATCAGCACTCAGTCTGTGAAGTCTTTGAAAGGAACACTGAAAAAACTTGGAAAACGGAACATGGCAGGTGATGTGTAGAAATGAGGGATGTGCAAAAAAAAAAGTCTTTTTTGGCTCAGGCATATCAGACCTGAAAAAGATTGGTAAACACTGAATATCCCCAGTCCAATACCGGTAAAGTGTCAGGACTGGGGAAATATTTGGTGCTGCTGAATATATATTTGGGTCTGATATACCTGACAGGAGGGAAAGGAATGCCTTCTTTCCCTCTGGAAACCCTTGCAGCTTTCCTTGTCAATTTCACCCCCTGCCAGTCAGCTGTTAGGTTTAAGCAATTTAAGCCTAGGCAGACAGGCCAAGGGAGTGAAACTGACAAAGGAACGCCTTCCTCTGCCTTCTCTTCTCTAGCTGACCTGAGGGAGTTGGAGAAGGGAAGGCAGGGAGCCTAGGCATGTTTCCATGCCCGCCCTTTGCTTCCTCAGCCCCCCCCCATGGCAGCGGGTTGATTGTGGAAGCAAAGGAAAGGCATGGAAACATGCCTGGGCTCCTTGCCTGCTCATCTCCAAGTGCTCCGAGGCCCCTGGAGAAGGGCAGGCAGGGAACCCAGGCATGTTTAAATTCTTTCCCTCTGGGAGAGGGAAAGAAAGACATTTAAACATGCCTGGGCTCTCTTCCTGTGCTTCTCCAGGGGCAGCTGGAGAAGGAAAGTCAGAGAGAGGCTTTCCCTGGTCAGTTTCACTCCCACAGCTGACTGGTGAGAAGTGAAATTGACTAGGGAAGCCACAAGGGGAAGGAAGTCCACTCTGAAGCAGAAAAGGCTGAATAAATTTGGGAAACTGTATTTGGTAGCGGAAAGGTTTCCTGAATTTGCATTTGGCTTTAGGAATACTGATAAATACTGATAAGGTATTTATTTGGTATTTTTTTCATTTCGGGAAAGCCGAATGCAAATCCCTAGTAGAAATCAGTGGAGAAGACTGAATGTATAATAAATGTAACAATCTACCATGGGCTACCACAGCCTATGTTCACTGTCATAAATAAGACATGTTTGTAAATGACAAATAAGTAAAATCATCTCCTGTTGACAAAATTAGCTTAAGTGATGATCACTGAATTGAATGAGGCTTGAAAAAGAAGCACATCACAAAATATATATGCACAAGAACAAGAACAAGAAGATACATTATATGAATTCCAAAACATTACTGTGGCAAAAATAGATTCAACAAAACATAGTCCTGTATTGGTGTTTTAAAAGGTTATTTAAATTATATATTTAAAGTAAAGCAATTCAGCTTTAGTTGTTATGTAACAACAGCAGCAACAACAGAAAATTCCCATTAGTCCAGTGTTTTTGCCCTTGAAAAATAAACTGAAATAAAGCAATATTACTGTTAAGGCTCAGTTAGATAAGGATGGAAGGTCTTTGATTGGATGACCAACATCTTCAATGTTCTTAAGAAGCAGCCACTGGAGAGCTGCTTTTTATTGGAACAGTGGCATGGAGGAGAACTTAATCCTTCCACTTGTTCTATTTCCTTCAGAGCTAAGATATAAAATTTCCAGAAATTTTGAAGCCATAACAGAAAAAAAAGCTACTTGACTTGACTTGAACAGAAAAAAAAGGGAAAACAACAGAATTTGGGGGGGAAATTGAAATACATGCAACACTGTCCTATCAAACCTAAACTGACTTTATTGTTTAAAACAGTATTAAATGCATCATTTATACCATAGCACAGAGGTGTCAAACTCATTTGTTATGAGGGCCAGATCTGACATGTCACTTTTTAAAACTTTGAATTTCCCCCCATATATTTTTCTTATGCTTATGATAGATTATACAATAAGGCTGTGCAAATTTATACTCAGTATTTCTACCTGAATTTGGATTCCAATTTAATCTCAACCTTTTAAAAGCTTTCCCGAGGAAGAGCTGTGACATCTGTTTTGCTCTTCTCTTGTCACTATAGACTAACTGAGACAATCAGACAACCAAACTTACTTCCAGGAAAGAACTCTTAGAACTGTAGGTCAGTCCTACTATGGAGAGTCATACCATATTACAACACCATATATTGTGCATCACAAGCAATGTGACAAGATAGATTTTAGCATGAAGTAATTCACTGAAGATCCCTCAAGGATCTCTTTCGCAAATGTGATGATTGTGGTGAAGAGCTGTGCCTCTCTAAGCAGAAACCCTATAAGGCTTGCAGTGCTATGAGGTAGCAATAAAAATCTTAATTAGTAAAAAAATAAATGGACATTTCTTGGAGCATGCAACATGTGCAAGGACAGGGAATAAAATTAAAATGGACTGGGCATCATAAATTTTAAAAACTTGTGTATCTGCCACCTAATGACTGCAGGGCCACAAATTAAATTTCTCTCTAGTGTACCATCAATCCTTCTGAAGGCTGAACAGTTGAAGCGGATGATGACCCAGCCAAATGAACAATGTTAGCAGTTCTTCTAGGAGGGGAAATAATTAGATTTGGTGACAGTATGAAGCAACTGAATGCTGTACTTACCTTCCTTCAATTTCGTAGAAGAGGAACAGAAGCAGGGTAGCAATTCTGTGACATGGATCAATCTCAACAGCTCTATTAGGCTGCCTATAGACATATATACCTTGAGCGATGAGCCCACTGTTGATCTACAGTCACACATCTTTAGACATCCAAGTTGAATCCAGTTGGAGTACAAAAGGTTTTTCCTACCATCAGGAGGAGCCAGAATTCTGATTAGCAGTCCCTTGTTACAATTGTAATAACTGTTACAATTATTAAATCAATCCCTCACATCCATCCAGTTAGACAGAGGGTTGATTCATTGTTCCTTTTGTTAATAATAAAGCAATTTCCTTCTTTTGCCCATAGATCTGATTTGCTTGTTGGAGGGCAAATAAATGGATACACTTGGTGGTGGTCCACATTATAAATTCCCTCACATCTAAATCACCCAGGGTGATGTGCTTGGTCTGTGCCTTTACGCTGTGATGCCTGCGGCTCAACATACTGTTTTTAGATAGGCATGTGCTGGGGGTGGATAATGGGGTAGCTGACGCTCTCTCTTCGTCAGCTTGCTCTAGACACCGATCTTCAGCCAGAAAGGATGCCCCTGGAGCTATGGCAGGTTGGAGGGCCGAGGCTTGCAGGGCAATAGGCCTCACAATCACCCTTAGCACACAAAGAGGCTATGAACTATCAGTTTGCCAATTCGAGGACTTTAGGAAGCAGGAGGGCTAACCCAGGGTCTGGCCCATTCCGGTGGAGCAGCTGATCCATTATTCTGTTTCCTTGAAGGAGGCAGGTTTGGCGGTTAGCTCTATACGGGGATGTCTTTCTGCCCTTGGATTCGCTAGCAAGCCTCTAGGTTTTTCAGAAGTCACTGGGGACTTTCGTATTAGAAAGATGTTGGAGGGTTAGACACGGGAAAGAGGGGCT